>NW_027518101.1:3646748-3969123 GCF_048772815.1 Callospermophilus lateralis
GAACTATGTAATGTTTTGAAGAATCATAAATAAAAATTTTAAAAAAAGAAAACTCACTTAGGTGAATGATGCACGCGAATCCTAATATTTCTACAGTAACTGACCCAGTTTAACATCAATGCAAGTAGATTCCTATGGGACATAACGTACATTTTGACATTCATTTTTATTCAACACTGGTACACTACTATTTCATCAGTTTAAGCACATTATAGGATGTATATTTCATCCACAATTTAGCAAATCTATAGGCATTTGTTTCACTTTCAATCACTTCCTGCTTCAGAACACATGTATTCCTCCATATTTTTTGACTGGTCTTTTCATGAGACTTCTTACCAAACACAATATTTTCCATTTCCATTATCACTTTTGAAGCAAAACTCACACACACTTCATGATAAACAATAACCCTAAGATTACCATTAGATACATAACTGGTTGGAATGAATGATTTTATGTCAATTAATGATTTCTAATATACTTTCAGATATCAATTCAATCTATTATTTAAAGAGGAACCAGTTATATTATTTATTCACAGTAAGTTCTATTCATGCATTATCTCTATATTCATAGACTCAGGGTACACCACTTTGTACCCCCAATACTAATTTATATGTCTTCAAATATTGCTCCCAGTAATAGTGGAAGAAATAATCATGTCACATGATCTACATATATATTTTATCACAATAATTTTCTGGGCACAAATGCAAAGGTCACACTTATGATTGTACCAAATCCTAAATGGAAAGTGAACATGGATTACTAAAAACATCCATGTCCAGGTTGCCTAATGCTTTCAAATATCATTCCTATTGGTGACTACCTATTTTTTTCTTCCTAAGATTATGTATTCAATCTCAATCCTGTTGAAAATGTCTAATCCTATCACTCACATTATAATTGCCTGATTTTGTATTGTCTCTATTGATATCTTCTTTCTTATATTTTTTCCAGTTCATCATTGTGACTGACTCTTCACATGTGCTGACATTTACATTCACTCTATAACCAAAACCCTATTGCTAAAGAACATTTGGTCCAAATTTTATACTCACTCTTCTTCCTAAACCTACCGACTATCCTATTTTGAGTGGATGTTCTCTTCTACAATCAATCATCCAAGGTCCAAGGTCCTATGCCATGGATTATCGATTTATCTGAGACAATTTTGCAGAACGTAATTAAAAGCTAAATATCCCAAACAAGGGCCTAATCCCCTTGTGGACTTCAAATCTTACCTAGATTTCTGTTTTCATACTTATATTTCAGCTGTATATTCTTGTAAATATGGCAGTTTTCCAATACCATTATTCATCCAGCAGAATGATTACTAACCCAAATCAAACATGTTATTAACCCTAACCATACACTGTTCCCTCAATTTAACTTTACAGAAGAGCAGGTACAGAGTTCATCTTACAATACAGGAATTTAGGGTATCTTCCACCTGCTGAGAACCTTTGAGGTTCCATGTAGATTTGATCCCTGAAGAAGATGTAGGCAGCAATGAAGGACCTGAGAGAGCAAAAGTCATCTTCCATGGGAAACAACCTTTTAAGGATGAAGGGTTGTGTCTGAATAAGCCTTTCTCTTCTTAATGTAGAGAAGAAGGACCAAACCAGGCCTGTGTGGAGAGATGTTCCCGCAAACTGGTGCGGCCAATTTGGAAAGCAGTATGGAGATTCTGGGGAAGGCTGGGAATGGAACAACAATTTGACCCAGCTATTGCCCTTTTTGGACTATTCCCTTAAGACCTTAAAAGAGTGTACTACAGGGATACTGCCACATCGATGTTCATAGCAGCACAATTCACAATTGCTACACTGTGGAACCAACACAGTTGTCCTTCAGTAGATGAATGGATAAAAAAAAAATGTGGCTTCTATACACCCTGGAGTATTACGCAGCACTAAAAAATGACAAAATCATGGAATTTGCAGGAAAATGGATGGTACTAGAGCAGATTATGCTTAGTGACGCTAGTCAATCCTAAAAAACAAATACCAAATGTCTTCTTTGATATAAGGATTGCAACTAAGAACAGAGCAGGGAGGAAGAGCAGGAAGAAAAGATTAACATTAAACAAAGATATGAGGTGGGAGGGAAAGGGAGAGAAAAGGGAAATTGCATGGTAATGGAAGGAGACCCTCATTGTTACACAAAATTACATGTAAGAGGTTGTGAGGGGAATGGGAAAATAAACAAGGAGAGAAATGAATTAGAGTAGATGGGGTAGTGAGAGAAGATGGGAGGGGAGAGGAGGGGGGATAGTAGAGTATTGGAAAGGTAGCAGGATACAAAAGTAACTAATAGGGCATTATGTAAAAATGTGGATGTGTAACCGATGTGATTCTGCAATCTGTATTTGGGGTAAAAATGGGAGTTCATAACCCACTTGAATCTAATGTATGAAATATGATATGTGAAGAGATTTGTAATGTTTTGAACAACCAATAAAAGAAAAAAAGTAGCAATATATATGCCAATCGAAATTCATCATGAAATATATATAATCCACAGATGCAAAAATATTCATTTACTGAACATGGATTTATATATAATGTTATTCAACTTGGAAGCTCACCCATAGGTTGAATTTTCAGTTCCAACAGCGTTTAGGAGGAGTGATCTCTTCTCACAATTTGTATCTGCCAATTCAGCCACCTCACAAATATATACGTGTGATACCAGATAGGATTTTCTATGTGCATATAAAAATACATGCACCGTATAGGCTACAGAGAAAGGGAGACAGGAATTCACATATTTGTTAACTTTAAAAACACATGTAGAGTTATTTCAACAAAAAATTGACTAGATTTATAACTCCTACACTATATAATGCAAAAGGCAATTCCAACTACACACCATGCCTCCTCTGAACTGCTTGTATTTCTATTCTTTTTGGGTTATTTCTCACCATCATATTAAGATTATTAGTCAGAGTCCAGTAGGGTAGGGGTTAATGTCAGGGATTCAGTATTTCAAATGGAAAATTGGAAAATGACTCCAATGTGTATGTAAACATGTGCTACACAAAAATCTTCCCACTCACATCCAGAGAAGTGCCATGATATTACCTTCGCCCCAAGTAAGACACAATAAGAGGAGAAAAGTGTGAAAATCTGTGATTATGTATCTGAATGGAATATGCTCGGGAGTTCACAACCTTGGAGGTGGTAGAGGAGCTTCCAAAAGTAAGGGACAGGGTAAACACTCCACCAACATGGAGCTCTGCTGGCCTATGACTTCTTGGGAAACTGCCTCTGAGGTTGGGCACTTGAAATATATGTTGTTGTCATGAGCTTTAGCTTCCTTTGTAGTGAGACCATCAAATCTGGGTCTGCATCTATGTGACCTGGAAGACATGGTTTCTTATATTCCAATGAACCTGAGGCAGCAGTGGTGAATTCTCTCTTTGTAGGTAAACTGTGGCCACAGGAAGCCAAGTGTCTCCTGGTGGGGACTGTGAAGACATTTGGTCATCCTTCACATTTTGTGGTGCTTCTTGCTGCTGCACTGGGAATATGGTTTTTGCTTCACAAAATACAAGGAGTTCAACTGGGACAGAGTGCTGGAGAGAGTTCTGTAACGTGTGTTGTGACTCATTTATTTGTTGGTTTTTCCTTTTTTTTTTTTTGAGGAATGACCACCAGGCGATAAATTTCCCTCTTAAAACTGCTTTCATTGTGTCCCGTAGATTCCGATATGTTGTGTCTGTGTTTTCGTTTATCTCTAAGAATTTTTTGATTTCCACCTTTATGTCTTCTGTAACCCATTGATCATTCCGTAACATATCGTTCATTTTCCATGTGATGTAGGACTTTTTCTTCCTTCTTTTATCATTGATTTACAGTTTCATTCCATTATAGTCAGAAAAAAATGCATGGTATTATCTCCACCCCTTTATATTTACTGAGGGTTGCCCTATGGCATAATATATGGTCTATTTTTGAGAAGAATCCATGTGCTGCTGAAAAAAAAGTATATCCATTTGATGATGGTTGGTATATTCTATATATTTCAGTTAAGTCTAGGTTATTGATTGTGATATTGAATTCTATATTTTTTTAATTCAACTTTTGTTTGAAATATCTGTCCAATGGTGAGAGAGCTGTGTTGAAGTCACCGATAATTATTGTGTTGTTGTCTATTTGATTCCAGAACTTGAGGAGAATTTGTTTTATGAAGGTCGCAGCACCATTATTTGGTTCATAAATATTGATAATTTTTATGTCTTGTTGGTGAATGATTCCTTTTAAAGTTATATAATATCCATACTTATCCCTTTTGAATAACTTAGTCTTGAAGTCGATTTTATTCTATGTGAGGATGGCCACCCCTGGTTGCTTACGAGGACCGTGTGCATGGTATATTTTTTCCCAACCTTTCACCTTCAGCCTGTGTATGCCTTTTCCATTCAGATGTGTCTCCTGGAGTCAACATATTGTTGGATTTGTTTTTATAATCCAAGTTACCAGCCTATGTCGCTTTATTGGAGAGTACAACCATTAAGGTTTAGAGTTACTATTTATATATGGTTTCTACTGCCAGCCATTTTGATTATTTATTTTTTTTTAATTTAGTTTGTTTCTCCATGATTAGCTTTTCCCCCGCCCTCTGTTATTACTGAGGCATTTCCCAGTGATAGTTTTGGTTGTTGTTTTTCATTTCTTCCTCATGTAGTGTTTTGCTCAAGACACTTTGCAATGCTGGTTTTCTGGCTGCAAATTCTTTTAGCTTTTGTTAATTATGAAATATTTTTATTTTGTTGTCGTACCTGAAGCTTAATTTTGCTGGATACAGAATTATTGGTTTTCATCCATTGTCTTTCAGTATTTGAAATACATTGTTCCAGGATCTTCTCGCTTTCAGCGTCTGTGATGAAAAATCTGTTGTTAACCTTATTGGTTTACCCCTGAATGTCATCTGCCTCCTTTCTCATGTACCTTTTAATAATTTCTCTTTGGTCTGTTTATTGGATATTTTCGTAACAATGTGTCTTGACATTGGTCTACTGTGATTTTGTGTGCTCGGTGTCCTGTATGCATCTACAATTTGTATATCCGTTTCCTTTTTTATTTCTGGAAAGTTTTCTAAAATTATTTCATTCAGCAGGCTACTCATTCCCTTGGTTTGAATCTCTGTACCTTCCTCTATCCAGATGACTCATAAGTTTGTTTTTTTTATGTTATCCCTTATCTCTTGGATGTTTTTCTCATGATTTTTTTACCAGTTTTTCGGAGTTGGCTAGACTCCTTTCAAGATGATATATTTTTTCTTCATTATTTGACGTTCTGGCTTCTACTTGCTCCACTCTGTTAGTGATACTCTCAATTGAGTTTTTAATTTGGTTTATCGTTTCCTTCATTTCTAGAATTATTGTTTGATTTCTTTTATAATCTCTATCTCCTGATAAAGACGCTTAACTTCTTCTTTTATCTGTTTATGTAATTCATTTTCAATGTGTTCTTTCACTGTTTGGAATTGCTGTCTCGTATCCTCTTTAAGGTTCCATTCCATCTGTCTCAGGTATTCCGTGAGTTCTTTATATGACCATTTTCCTGATGATTCTAGGTCCTCCTGATTATTTATGTTGTCCTTCATTGTTTGTACACATTTTCATCCTTGCTTTTTTATGCTGCTAATGTTACTTCTTGTTCTGTTTGACTGCTGAGTTACTGCTTACTCTTATAAATTTATTTGAAGCTTGGGAGGAAAGATAGTAGTAGGGATGGGAAGAAGTCACCAAAGAGAATGAGAGTAGGCAGGTAGAATTCAAGGAAGGGAGAATAAGAAAATTGAAAAGAAATGAAAAGACAAAAGAAAAAAAATAGAAAATAAAGAAATAAATAAAATTTTTTAGAAATAATAATGATAATTATAAAAATGAAAATTAAAATTTAAAAGAATCATAAAATAATAAATTTTAAAAATTTTAAAAAATAAAAACATTAAAAAAAGTTAAAGAACAACAACAAAAAAATGAAAATGAAAGAAAAAGAAGAAAATAAAAAGAAAAAAATAATAATAATACATGCAGTAATAGAGTTCAATTAACTTCTCTTCCAGTAGGTGGAGCTGTGTGCATTGGGCCAAGCTTCTCCTCTCAATAGGTGGGAAGCAATCACTGTGCAGCAACTCTTTATCCCAGAATGGGTGGATCTCCAATCCTGAGTGTCTAGGGCCTTCTCTTTTGTTTCCTCAAGCCAGACCCCCAACCTGTGACGCTCACCACAATACTATGTAATGTTTTGAACAACCATTAATAAAAAGTTTTAAAAAAAGAAAACTAAATTCAGTGAATGATGCACACGAATCCTAATATTTCTACAGTAACTGACTCAGTTTAACATCAATGCAAGTCGATTCCTATGGGACATGATATGTATTTTGCCGTTCATTTGTATTCAACACTGGTACACTACTATTTCATCAGTTTATGCACATCATTGGATATATATTTCATCCACAATTTAGCAAATTTATAGGCATTTGTTTCACTTTCAATCACTTCCTGCTTCACAACTCATGTATTCCTCCATATTTCTTGACTGGTCTTTTCATGAGACTTCTTTCCAAACACATTATTTTCGATTTCCATAATCACTTTTGAAGCAAAACTCACACACACTTCATGATAAACAATAACCCTAAGATTACCATTAGATATATAACTGGTTGGAATGAATGATTGTATGTCAATATATGATATCTTATATATTTTCAGATATCAGTTCAATCCATTATTTAAAGTGGAACCAGTTAGATTATTTATTCACAGTATATTCTATTCATCCATTATCTCTATATTCATTGACACAGGGTACACCACTTTGTACCCCCAATACTAATTTATATGTCTTCAAATATTGCTCCCAGAAATGGTGAAAGAAATACTCATATCACATGATCCACAGATACATTTTATCACAATAATTTTCTGGGCAGAAAATGCAAAGGTCACACTTATGATTGTACCAAAGCCTAAATGGAAAGTGAACATGGATTACTAAAAACATCCATGTCCAGGTTGCCTAATGCTTTCAAATGTTATTCCTATTGGTAACTACATATTTTTTTTCTTCCTAAGATTATGCATTCAATCTTAACCATGTTGAAAATGTCTAATCCTATCACTCACATTATAATTGCCTGATTTTGTAATGTCTCTATTGATATCTTTTTTCCTATATTTTCTCCAGTTCATCATTGTGACTGAGTCTTCACATGTGCTGAAATTTACATTCACTCTATAACCGAAACCCTATTGCTAAAGAACATTTGTTCCAAATTTTATACTCACTCTTCTTCCTAAACCTACAGACTATCTTCCTAATCCTACTGACTCTCCCAATTTGAGTAAATGTTCTCTTCTACAATCAATCATCCAAAGTACAAGGTCCTTTGCAATTGTATATCGCATTATCTGAGACATCTCTGCAGAATGTAATTCAAAGCTAAGTATCCAAATCAGGGGCCTAATGCCCTTCTGTGCTACAAATCTTACATAGATTTCTGTTTTTGTACTTATATTTCACCTCTATAATCTTATTAATATTGCAGGTTACCAATAGCAGTAATCATCCTGCAGAATGATTTATAACCCAAATCGAACAAGGTATTAACCCTAACCATACACTGATCCGTCAATCTAACTTTACAAAAGGGCAGGGTCAGAGTTCATCTTAAAATACAGGAATGTAGGGGATCTTCCACCTGCTGAGAACCTCAACGGTACATGCAGATTTGATCCCAAGGAAAGATGCAGGCAGCTATGAAGTACCTGAGAGAGCAAAAGTCACCTTCCATGGGAAACAACCTGGTAAGGATGAAGGGTAGCTTCTGAATAAGCCTCTCTCTTCTTAATGTAGAGAAGATGGACCAAACCAGTCCTGTGTGGTAAGCTGTTCCCGGATGCCTATGGTTGATATACCATTCTAACTTGTGAAAGTATCACAGGAAGTAGGGGCAACCTCCATCATAGGACCATTGGAAGGAACTGTTAGGACAAAGTGGTTGCCAAAGCAGTGACCTCATTAAGATATTGAAGGAAGTAACCTCACCTTACTTCTTTGGTGATGGAAGTCTCAGATCCGGGAAGCCAGGCACCAAGAGCCAGTCCCAGTCCCAGTCTCAGTGTTCTCACTTGTTTGGATTTACCAAGGACAGAGTCAGTCTTTCTTGGTACCTACTGATGTGAGGATGGCCAAATGTCAGGAAAGCTCTGAAGATGGGCCTTTCCTGAGAAACCAGGTAGTGGATCACCGCTGGCTCATGAAAACTTCACAGAGTTGGCCAAGGAGACCAGATCTGACACAGGACAGGCCATTTCAGTGGAACATAGTATGGCCCACCATTCAGAGGACACTCCCGATAGTTACAGACCTACTTGGGGGAAGGAGGTGCCTTTGTGGGTTTGTGTGTGGGTTTGAGGTTTTGTCTCATGTTCTAAGAATAGTTAGGAAAGGTGGTTTGTTTGGTTTGGAGTGAACTGTTTCTGGTAAGACGTTTCGCAAGGCGAGTGTTTCTTTTTCTGTGCATCCACTGTGTCCGTGGTTGTAGACATTAGAAAAGAGAATGCATCAATGGATGTGTCCTGTCTAGTAGAAAGCATTCCAGGATTTATCTTGTCCAGTGTATGAATGGACTGCGGCTTGACTTATGGATGGGCAACATCTACTATCTTCCTAAGTTCCTGTTTTCTTCCTGAAAACTGATCACTCTCAGAATAGGCTCACGATTTTGTTTCCATGATTTGTACCACCTCCAAGCTCTGTGATTACCAATTGTTCTGTTGCCCTGAATGTGAGGAAGGTCTTTTCTTCAGGCCAAACCTTTGTGAAGCATGAAGAAAACAGTTTTCAAATGGAAATGAAAGGGCATCACCTGTGGCTCTTTACTTAATTTCTTTGGAAAGGGATGTGTCTGAATCAGATTTTTGGCCCTGTGTGAGGTTATGTCTTAGATTCTCAGCACCTGAAGGATCTAAAAAAAAGATCCAATGTGTGCATCTAAAACAAAAATTGCCAAAAGAGCAGTCATTGTGAATGAAGTCTCTTGCCTACCTCTGTAAGGTTCCTGACCTTCATCAAGTGAGACTAGTGATCATTTGGGTCAAATGAGTTCCTCAAAACCCTGCAGAGGCTAGCCCATAGGTGCTTGGTTTTTCTCATGACTCCAATTCACATAAAGAATCTAAACCCCACAGTCAATAGGCCTCAAATTGGAGAAGCAGTGCCGTATTAACGAGTATTAGCGATTAACGTATTAGGGATTCTTTGGGTCAAATGAGTTCTTCAAAGTCCCGCAGAGGTTCTTGTGTTTTCTCATGACTCCAAATCACATAAATAATCTATACCTAAAAGTCAGTAGGCCTCAAATTGGAGAAATAGAGCAGTATTAACGGCAGGCTTATTTGATCACTCGTGGTTCACAGGAAGGGTGTCCAGGCCACCTTGAATATTGGCAAATGAGGGGCAAGGGAGTTTATTTTGGACACTGTCTTTGGCTGTGCCCCTCATGGAAAACTCCTGGCAAAGGTTACGATGAGTGACTATATGGAAGAAGATGAGGG
This sequence comes from Callospermophilus lateralis, assembly GCF_048772815.1. Lineage (NCBI taxonomy): Eukaryota > Metazoa > Chordata > Mammalia > Rodentia > Sciuridae > Callospermophilus > Callospermophilus lateralis. Next base: position 3,656,335 of record NW_027518101.1, read on the forward strand.
CCATGTGGGAGAGTTTTGGTTTTAATTTTGGTCATTTGTGAGGCGGTTGGAAGAAATGACTTGGTCCACCAGGGCTTGAACTCTGGTGTGATTCCCCTTAGAGACTGGGTTTTGGAACTGACCTCAGAGAAGTATTGCCATGAATTTTGTTGGGATTTTAGGAGGCCACGCATGAGAGTCGCCCTGGGAAACTGAGATCTAGGCCCAGGGTGGCTTTCCTCAGATCACTGGGAATCTCAGCCAGGATATCACATGATTTTATTCTGAAAGACTTCGGTACCATAGTTGAGAGTCAAAACACACACGTACCTCACATTGTAGACCTCAATGGGCCTGGCTTCATGTGTTCATTTGGCCACTCTTCGGGAAGACTTGCCTGTGAGAGTTCTCCAGAGCATTCACTGAAATGAGCTTCCTCAACATTTAATGTTTTCTGAATGAATTGAAACCAACAGTGCCTCCAACTTCATCCTTGAAAAATGGCTAGAAAAATACCATAAAATTTTGGAAATTCATTGGAGAAGCTTTGTATGTCCTGTTGCTGATCATGAGGGTACCAGACAGTGCCTTGAATTACTGGGTTTCATGAAAATGGTGTAGAACAGAGATTTCAGTATGTTGGAGCCTGCTGAGTAGTGGGCCTAGAGGAGTGGTGGGCAGGTGTGTGAAAGAACATCAGTGGTAGGGCCATGAGGATCTACCATTGGATTCCAAATGGCTTTTGACTGACATGGTGCAGCCAGCAGACCCTTATATGTAAAGGCATCTTGTTATATGGAGAGGTTTCACGGCAATGTTCAGAATGAGGTTGATATGGACAAGGCGGCAATGGGACAAGATATGAGGGATAGAGCCTGGTTGATGCATTCTCTCGCAGACTCTGACCCACCACTCGTGACAGAACTCCCTCCAGCACTGTGTCCCAGTTGAGCTCCTTGTATTTTGTGACGCAAATACCAAACTCCCAGTGCTGCAGCAAAAATACCACAAAACGTTGAGGAGGAACAAATGGCTTCACTGTCCACACGGGGAGACACTTAGTCTCCAGTGGTCACAGTTGACCTACAAAGAGAGGATTCTGCACTGCTTCCTCATGTTTATTGGAAAATAAGAAACCCTATTGCTAAAGAACTTTTGGTCCAAATCATATACTCACTCTTCTTCCTAAACGTACCGACTATCTTTCAAATCCTAATGACTATCCTTTTTTGAGTGGATGTTCTCTTCTACATTCAATCTTCCAAGGTACAGGTCCTATGCCATTGTATATCAAATTTTCTGAGACATCTGTGCAGAACATAATTCAAAGCTAAGTATCCCAATCAAGGGCCCAATGCCCTTCTGGCCTTCAAATCATACCTAGATTTCTGTTTTCATTCTTATATTTCACCTCTATATTTTTGTAAATATCGCAGGTTCCCAATAGCATAATTCATCACAGAGAATATTTCCTAACCCAAACTGAACCTGTTATTAACCCTAAATATACACTCTTCCCTCAATCTCATTTTACTGAAAAGCAGGGACAGAGTTGTTCTTAGAATACAGGAAAGTACGGGACCTTCCACCTGCTGAGAACCTCAAAGGTCCGTACAGAAATGATACCCAGAGAAGTTGTAGGCAGGTACGAAGGACCTGAGAGAGCAAAAGTCATATTCCATGGCAAGCAACCTGGTCAGGATGAAGCAATGTGTCTGAATCAGCTTTTCTCTTCTTATTGTAGAGAAGATGGATCAAACCAGCCTGTGTGGAGAGCTGTTCCTGGGTGCCTATGGATGATATATCATTCTAACTTGTGAAAGTGTCACAGAAAGTAGGGGAAGCCTCCATCTCATGGGACCCTTGGAAGCAACTCTTAGGACAATGTGGTTTCCAAGGCAGTGGCCTCATTCAGTTCCAAAGAAAGTGACATGCCTCATTTCCTTGGTGATTGAACTCTCTGAACTTGGTATCCAAGAAGCCAGGCACCAAGAGGCAGTCCAAATCCCAGTCCCAGTGGGCTCACTTGTTTGGATTTTCCAAGGACAGAGTCAGTCTTTCTCGGTAACTACTGCTCTGAGGATAGCCAAATGCCAGGAGAGTTCTGAAGAGGGACATTTCCTGAGAAAGCAGGTAGTGGCTCAACACTTTGTTCCTGACAACTTCACAGAGTTAGCCAAAGAAACCAGATCAGAGAGGTGGTTTGTTTGGTTTGGAGTGAACTGTTTCTAGTAGATTCTTTTACAAGGTGAGTGTTTCTATGTCTGTGTATCCCACTGTGTCCCTGGTTGTAGACATTAGAAAAGAGAATGCAACAATGGATGTGTCCTGTCTAGTAGAAAGCTTCCCAGCATTCATCCTGCCCAATTTATGAATGGAGTGTGCCTTGCCTTATGGATGGGCAACACCTACTACCTTCATAAGTCCCTGTTTTCTTCCTGAATTCTGGACACTCTCCAGAATACACTCATGGTTTTCTGTCCAAGGTATGTACCAACTCCAAGGTCTGTTACATGACCACGTACTGGATAGCTGAAGGGAATGGCCAGCATATCAAAAAACTCAGATATCCGTGTGACCAGGAAAATCTCAGTGTATAAACCTGCTTTGGGCCTTTTGCTTACCTATTGTTCTTTTGCCCTGAATGTCAGGAAAGTCTTTGCCTCAGGCCACCCCTTTGTGAAGCCTGAAGAAAACAGTTTTGAAATGGAAATGAATGGGCATCACCTGTGGCTCTTTGCTTAATTGCTTTGGAAAGGGATGTGTCTGGATCAGGCTCTTGGCCCTGTGTGAGGCTGTGGCTTAGATTTTCAGCACCTGATGGATCTAAAGAAAGATCCCATGTGAGCATCCAAAACCAAAATGGCAAAAAGTTTAGTCATTGTTAATGAATTCTATTGCCTACCCCTTTTAGGTTCCTAAAATCCATCAATTGAGAATAGGGATCCTTTGGGTCAAGTGAGTTCTTCAAATCTCTGCAGAGGACCTTGGTTTTCTCATGACTCCAATTCACATAAAGAATCTAAACCCCACAGTCAGAAGGCCTCAAATTGGAGAAATGGAACAGTATTAAGGGCAGGCCTATTTGATCACTTCTGGTTCACAGGAAGGGTGTCCAGGCCACCCTGAATTTAGGCAAATGAGGTGCAAGGGAGATTATTTTGGACATTGTCTTGGCCTGCGACCCTCATGGAAAACTCCAGCCAGAGGTTATGATTAGTGTCTATATGGGAGAAGATGAGGGCCATGTGGGAGTGTTTTGGTTATAATTGTTTTTATTTAAGTCGTGGTTGGAAGAGTTGACTGGATCCACCTGGGCTTGAACACTGGTGTGATTCCCCTAGAGACTGAGTTCTGGAACTGACCTCCAAGAAGTATTGCTGTGTATTGTGTTGGGATTTTAGGAGGCCACGCATGAGATTCACCCTTGGAAACTGAGATCTAGGCCCAGGGTGGCTTTCCACAGAGCACTGGGAATCTCAGGAATGATATTACATGATTTTATTCTTAAAGACGTGGCAGCCATTGTTGCAAGACAAAACACACATGGACCTCACATTGTAGACCTCAATGGACCTGGCTTCATGTGACCTTTTGGCCTGTCTTTGGGAAGCCTTGCCTGTTAACGTTTTCTAGAGCTTTCATTGAAATGAGCTTTTTCTCCATTTAATGGTTCCTGAGTGAATTGAATCCCACTGTGCCTCCAATGTCATCATTGAAAAATGGCTAGATAAATACCATTAAATTTTTGAATTCCCATGACCAGGTCGCACTGGAGAAACTTTGTATGTCCTATTGATGATCATGAGTGTATCAGACAGTGCCTTGATTGACTGGTGTTCATGAAAATGGTGTAGAAGAGAGATGCCAGTAATTTGGAACCTGATGAGTAGTCGGCCTAGAGCAGTGGAGTGCAGGTGTGTGTTAAAACATCTGTGGTGGGGTCATTTGGATTTGCATTGGCTTCCAAATGGTTTGTAACTGACATAGTGTAGCCTCTAGATCCTTGTATGTAAAGGCATCTTGTTATATGGAGAGGTTTCAGTGCAATGTTTAGAATCAGATTGCTATGGTCAAGGGGGCAAGCTATGTGGGATAGAAGCCTGGTTGGTGCATTCTCTTGCAGACCCTTACCCACCACACATGACAGAACTCCCTCGAGCACTGTGTCCCAGTTGAACTCCTTGCATTTCAAGAAGCAAATACCAAACTCCCAGTGAAACACCACAAAAGTGGAGGATGATTAAATGTCTTCACAGTCCACACTGGGAGACACTTAGCCCCCATTGGCAACAGTTTACCTACAAAGAGAGAATTCAGCACTGCTGCCTCATATCCATTGGAAAATATGAAACCATGTCCTCCAGGTCACATAGATGCAGACCCAGATTTGATGGTCTCAATACAAAGGAAGCTAAAGCTCCTGAAAACAACATATATTTCAAGTGCCCAACCTCAGAAGCAGTTTCTCAAGAAATCTTTATTCCGGCAGAGCTCCATGTTTGTGGAGTTATTACCCTGTTCTTTGCTTTTGGAAACTCCTCTACCACCTTCAAGTTTGTGAACTCCTGAGCATTTTCCATTCCAGATGTGTATTCACAGATTTTCAAATCTTCTCTAATTGTGTCTTACTTGGGGTGAAGGTAATGTCAAGGCATTGTTCTGAATGAAAGTGGGAAGATTTTTGGGTAGCACATATTTGCATACACATTGCATTCTTTTTTCAGTTTTCCATTGGAAATACTGAATCCCTGACTGTCAGGGGTAGAAGGAATTCTCCTTCAAAGAATAGCCTGACACTTACAAGAAACAACACCCAGGGAGACATCATCTCTTGGAGACATCATTTAGCCATCTGTGTCCCTGAGACATCCTGTGGCCATCTGTCTTCCTGAAATATCCTGAGGTTATCTCACCTTGTGTAGACATCCAGGAACTGCCGATAAGAGAGCTTTCCCATCTCCAGCATATAAAATCCCCTGTGTGAACAATGTATTTTGAAGGTTGATCAGAACTCCTGTCTTGCTGTCATCTCTTGTGTCTCTTGTCCCTTCATTCCTCCCTATCTTGGTTCGCTGCCCACGTTGATGTGTCCTGCCAGCCGGGACATCTGGCGCCCACTGACTGGGGCTCGAGCCTTTGAGTCATAGGGAACCCCGTCCTCCTGGAAAACTTGGTCAAGCGGAGCTCACAATTGCCTCAGCAGACACCACCGAGAGACAGATCCAGGAGGAGAGTGGGGATGACGCACGGGGAGTGACCCACCATGGGTCAAGCAGTTTTGTCACATGATTTGTATTTGTCGGGCCTCAAGGATTCCTTCAAGACATGGGGGGCACGTGTTAAGAAAAAGGACTTAAAATTTTTCTTTTCATACATAGGGGAATTGTGTCTATGATTTCACCTTGAAGGGACCATTAATGGTAAAAGATGGCTTAGAGTAGGAGACTGTTTAAAAGATTATTATGAATCCTTTGGACAGAAAAATTGCCTGTTCCCACCTTTTCTTACTGGAAATTAATTAATGAATTTCTTAAAAGTTCACTCTTTGACAATGGTACCTTAAAACTTTTCAGGATTAGGAAAGAGACTATGCAAAAGACCTCTCGTCCCCCCTCGCATGCCCATCAGTTAGTATAGACATAGACCATTCTCAGTCTACCCAGGACCCTGGAAACCTTCCTGGTCCCCCTCAAAATACCACCCTAATGAATAGGGCTCCAATGGTTACCAACCGCCTTTATCCAGTTTTAAATCCTGGAGACACATTGACCCCTGGGGAGAAGGCTAACTTGGAGAAGGAAGCAACTCCCTATGATACAGAAGACCTGCCACTGCTTAGGACCCAGCCACAGCCTATAGGACTTACACATCCACCTCCCTCCTATATCTCTCCTGCTTTTTGTGCTCTGGCCCTTCAGGGGCCAAATCCCCCCACCAGATATTTTTTCCCCAATTCCCTTGCCTAACCTGGCTCCCTTGGGAGAGTCTCTCCAACATAGACTGGAAGAGATCCAAGTTTAAAAAGAATTAAGATCCCTTGACTCTGAGCTTTATTCATTAGCCTTATTGCTGGAGTCAACACAAGCTGGCCCAAAGTGGTCTAATACAAAGGCTAAGCCGCTCCATTGGACTGTTCTCACTTTTCAGTCACCCTCAGTTAGATAGTTAAGCCTGCCCAGGTTGATGTCAAAGACTTAGACGAGGATCAAGAGGCGGAAGCGGGGGAAATGGATCAAGGAGATCAGGACTCAGAGGATGAGGACTTCATCCCTAGGCAGGAAGGAACCCAGAGTGTCTACAAAACATTAAGCCTGCGTTTTCTTGAAAAAACTTAAAAAGTCTTGTGCTCACTATGGACCCATTGCACCCTACACGTAGGCTTTATTAGAAAGCTACATGACACAATGTCTTACTCCCAATGATTGGAAATTTTTAGACCAAGCTACCCTCAATGCCGCAGACTTCCTGTTATGGAATGCAGATTTCAAAGAGCACTGTCAGGTAACTGCTCAGAAAAATTTAACTAAGCCCTCCTCTAATTCCTGGACTTATGTTTAGCTAGTGGGCAATGCGCCTTTTGACACTAAAACTTAACTGGCACGATTCCCTGCTGGACTTTTGACACAGATTCAGATGGCTGGCTTACATGCTTGGAGACGCCTCCCTCAAAAGGCCTCTGCTACGACTTCCCTGGCAAAAATTCGACAAGGGCCCGACAAGCCTTATAGCGACTTTGTTCCCGGGCTTAAACTAGCTGCGGGATTCTTGCTTGGACCAAGTGAAAGCGAAAGCACCTTTGTAAAACATCTTGCCTTTGAAAATGCCAACCTGGCATGTCAGGATGTTCTTCGACCACATAAGAAAAAAGTGAAACTTTCTGACTTTATTGGACTCTGTGCAGGGTTGGGTGTAGCCCTTGCCATGGGTCTCACCCTCGGTGCCGCCTTTACCAAGGCCTTTCACAATCCTGGCTCACGTAGTTGCTTTACTTGTAAACAACCTGGCCATTTTGCACGTGAGTGTCTGACAGGCAAACAAAGCCTAAGAATAGTGTCTTTTCAAACTGAGGCTAAACTGCCCCCAGCTACCCTTTGCCCTAGATGAGGTAAAGGTCATCACTGGGCCAGTGAGTGTAGATCTAAGACAAATGCCCTCAGCAGCCTATCTCAAAATCCTTCTCCACAATTGCCTCATTCCAATTAGCCACCCCAGACAGCGCAGGATTGGACCTTTTTGCCGCCACCGATACAATATTAGACTCAATGCAAGGGCCCCAGATAATACCCACTGGAATTATGGGTCCCACTCCATCTCATATGTGTGCCCTTATTCTTGAAAGAGCCTCTACTACCTTACAAGGTGTTCAGGTCTTCCCTGGCATTAAAGATAATGATTTCACTGGAGAAATAAAAATACTGGCCACAGCTATTAATGGAGTTGCGGCCATCCCAGCAGGAACAAGACTTGCACAATTAATACTCCTTCCCTTGGATTCAGGAGGCACTTCCACCACTCAAACCTACCGAGGGGGACTACCTCCTTGGGCTCCTCTGATGTATATTGGGTTCAGCCCATTTCTCACAATAGACCCACCCTTATCTTACTTATTGAAGGAAAGGAATTCCAAGGAATTCTTGATACTGGAGCTGATGTCACAATTATTTCTCAAAAATACTGGCCAACAGGTTGGCCCCTCACCCCATCCTTGACAGACCTTAAAGGGATAGGACAGTCAAAAAATCCTCTGGTCAGCTCTAGGGCTCTTAGCTGGACTGATAAAGAGGGTAATATGGGAACTGTCACTCCTTTCTTTGTTCCTGACCTTCATCTTAACCTATACGTCCGAGATATTTTGAGTCAAATGTAAGTTATTCTTTCCAGTCCCAATTCCATGGTGACTCATCAAATGCTTCATATGAATTTTGTCCCTGGTACAGGCATGGGGAGACTGAGACAAGGACTGGTTGAGCCTATACAACCCTTACAAAAAACAAATACATATAGACTTGGGTATTTGGATTTTTAGTGTTGGTCCCTGACCCTCCTGTACCCCATGCAGATAAAATTATTTGGGAGACTCAGACTCCTGTGTCGGTGGATCAGTGGCCCCTTACCCAAGAAAAATTGGAGGCTGCCTCCATGTTAGTGCAGGAACAGCTGGCAGCTGGCTATGTAGAGCCATCAAGCTCACCATAGAATAATTCTATTTTTGTTATCAAGAAAAAATCAGGCAAGTGGCGCCTTTTACAAGATTTGTGTGTCATTAATAAAGTTATATGCCTGATGGGAGCACTACAGCCAGGCATTCCCACACCAGTGGCTATTCCCAAAAACTATTGTAAAATGGTTGTTGACTTAAAAGATTGCTTTTTTACCATTGCTTTACATCCTGAGGATAGACCCTATTTTGCCTTTAGTCTCCCTCACATTAATTTTCAGGGCCTTATGCACAGATTTCAATGGAAGGTTCTTCCCCAAGGTATGGCCAACAGCCCTAGTCTTAGCCCAAAATACGTTGCTCAAGCAGTAGACCCTGTGAGAGAGCAATGTTCACAAATTCATATTTTACATTAATTGGATGATTTGTCAATTGCTGCACCTAATATCCATGACGTTAATAATTGTTACCTGGACCTTTACAAAACCCTCACTACCTTGGGACTGCAGATAGCTTCTGATAAGGTTCAAACACAGGACTGTTATACCTATTTGGGCCTTAAACTTCAAGATAATCAGATTCAAATTCCTAAAATACAACTACGTGTGGACCATCTTCACACTCTTAATGATTTTCAAAAATTACTGGGGGATATTAAATGGCTAAGAACATATTTAAAATTACCCACTTGTGTACTTTTGTCCCTTAATTATATTTTGAGAGGTGATTCCCACCCCTCCTCCTCTCAAAAGCTTACACACGAGGCATTACAGGCATTAAACCAAGTCACAGAAGCCATTGCCCAAGAGTTTGTTACACAAATTTCTTATAACCTTCCTCTGGTTCTGGTTATTTAACAAACTCCTCATACACCCACAGGAATAATTTGGCAGCGAGATCCACATTTTAAAAATAAAGGCTGCCCCTTGCTTTGGGTCCATTTACCCACCACATCCTCCAAGGTTATTACTGTTAATCTTGCTCAGGTAGCTTCTATTATTATTAAAGGTCATTTGATTCTCGACAACATTTTGGCAAAGAACCTCATAATAATTTAATTCCATATATGAAGGACCAAACCAAATTTTTAATATAGACACGGGATGAATGGGGTATTGCCCTATCAGGCTTTTGGGGAACAATTGATAACCACCTCCCCAATGACCCCCTTTTACATTTTGTCCAGTTACATCCATTTATTTTTCCCAAAATTACTCAAAAGGCTCCCATTCCTCAAGCCCTTAATGTCTTTACAGACGGTTCCAGTAATGGCTGAGCGCTCTTTGTTGTCAATAACCAGCCTACCATCTTTGATACTATCTATCAGTCAGCACAGGTTGTGGAATTGTTTGCCATAACACAAGTTTTTATAATATTTTTTGATAATCCTGTTAATATTTATACAGACAGTGCCTACATTGCTCATTCTGTGCCCCTGCTGGACATTTCCCCCACCATTAAGGCTTCTTCCAATGTGGCCTTTCTTTTTCATCAGCTTCAGCAGCTAATTCAGGCCAGACAACACCCATTTTTCTTAGAACACATCAGGGCACACTCTGATCATCCCAGGCCTCTAACACAAGGTAATGCCCAAGCTGATGCAGCAACTCGTTCCATCTTTCCAATTTTTGTGGGCTCCATTCAAAAGGCCACAGAGTTACACAATCTTCACCATCTAAATTCCAAGAGCCTTCAATTACTTTGTAAAATTACCATGCAACAGGCACGAGAAATAGTAAAAGCATGCCCAGGTTGCACTGTCTCCCTCCCCATTCAACACATGAGAGTTAACCCCCGAGAATTACTGCCCAATCAGTTTTGGAAAATGGATGTTACTCATTTTCCTGAATTTGAAATTACCAAATATATACACGTTTCTATATATACCTTCAGCGACTTTATTTTTGCATCACCACATTCAGGAGAGGCTACCAAATATGTTCTTTCTCCTCTTACTCCAGCCTTTTCCATAATGGGTAAACCAATACATATTAAAACAGATAATTATCCTGCATATACCTGTGCCAAGTTTAAATAGTTTTGTGCTACCTTGCAAATTCGTCATACTACTGGAATTCCATACAACCCTCAGGGCCAAGGCATTGTGGAACGTGCCCACCTTACCTTATAGACTTGGATAACCCTCCATAAGGCTTCTGCCCTTGTATTTACCACTCCCAGGCATCGCCTTAACCATGCCTTACTTCCCCTTATTTTTCTTACCCTAGACAGTGAAGGCCATTCGGCCGCAGACAGAAACTGGCATCCCTTGTCCAATTCTGTTCGCCCACCTCTTATGTGGTGCAATTCCCTTACAAATAAATGGAAAGGTCCAGATCCTGTTCTCATCTGGGTACGAGGCTCAGCTTGTCTTTTGGACCAAGAGCAATCAGCCCCAAGATGGTTACCAGAATGCCTGGTTAAACAGGTTAATGACTTACCTCAACACAGGGATGGAGGGCCTCCCCCTGAGGACAAATTTTGTTCTTTTTCAGATGCAGCCAACAATCTGTGTGAGGATCCTGATTTAGGCACTTCTGCTTAACAGGTTTGTACATGGAGGCCTTGGCCCTCCACGTTCCAACATCATGGTGTAAGTTTTTGGGCCCCCCTGTGAATGCAAGTGATGATCTTGGACTCAGGCTCCCACTAGTTGGACCGAGACTGCTGACTGCATGACTAAGGTGGCTTACCTCCATGCCGAGGTTGACCATAAACTTGGAGGAGTTCATCAGCCTAAATGGGTATGTGTTAACAAGCCAAAGTTTATTCCCCCTAGTACAAGTAAAGCTCTCCAAAATTCTTCTGCAACCTGTTCGCATACCCAGGCGAGGCATGACTCTTGTTATGTGTCGCCCTCAATTTGTGTTAACAAGCAGGGAGAACAATTTTTTGAAGCCTCCCAAACTAAAACTCATGCAGCAGGGGGGAGCACTATTCATTATACCTCCGTTCTATTTGACCAGGGAGTAGAAGGCAAATACACCAAGCTACAGTCAGCTGGTTGCCAAGGCCCTGTCGGTAAACCCTCCTGCTGGCCCATTAAGGCCCCTAAAGGGGTCACTGATGGTGGAAGAACCACTGATGCTGTCAAACATCCTCACATAATCAAACTTTTGAAACCCCAAATCCCTGAGCTCACATATCATCCCTTAATGTTGCCTAAATCTCAGCTCCCAGGTTTAGATACCAATACATTAGATATTTTGGAAACTACCTTCTACTTGCTTAATAATTCCAACCACACCCTTGCTGGTGATTGCTGGCTCTGCATGACAACAGGGGCAATTATGACTATGGCAGTTCCTATTAATTCTATCATAGACAATGATAATACATGCCAACCCGGATTTCCTTTTTAAGTACAACTTATAGGCACTATTACATTATGTCTTTTAGGCGCGATGCAGAATAACACCTATGATATTGATGTTGGAGTTACTTTCTTTGAAAATTGCTCAACATACAAAATTATTCCTCACCCACCCCAACTCTTTGTCCTCCCAATGGCAGAGTTTTAATGGGTGGAGGAAACTTGGCCTTCCCCAGGCTTCCAGCGAATTGGACCGGTGGCTCTGTTCTTGCCTTATTACTCCCTGATATAACTATAGTCCCAGGAGATGAACCTCTACCCATTCCTAGCCTAGACACCTTAGTCAAAAGACACAGGCGGGCAATACAGGCCTTAAGACTCATTGCCAGCTTTGGAATAACAGCTGCTGTGGGCACAGGTACACTGGCTTAGGCACAGCTATACACTCTTACCATCGCCTGTCTCAACAACTTATAAATGATGTACAAACTCTATCAGGAACCATTAAAGATCTGCAGGACCAAATAGACTCCCAGGCAGAAGTGTTCCTTCAAAAAGACGAGGCTTAGATTTGCTGACAGATAACCAGGGAGGTATTTGCTTGGGCTTAGGGGAACGATGCTGCTTTTATGCCAATAAATCAGGCATAGTATGCACTAAAATTAAGCACCTTCAATAAGATCTAGAAAGAGATGACGCGAACTATTTGGAAATCCCCTCTGGACTGGGCTTTATGGATTTCTACCCTACCTTCTTCCCCTATTAGGCCCTTTGTTGTGTTTACTTATAATTGGGTCCATAGGACCCTGCATTATAAACAGGCTGGTACAATTTATTAAAGAACAGATTAATATTTTGGCCTCTAAACCCATACAGGTCCATCATCGTCTGGAGATGGAAGACCGTGCTGCCAACATTTAAAAGGATGTTCTACCCTTCTCACAGGCTTATTTCTTAAGCTTACATCCCCACAGATCTCTCTTTCTTATATAAAAGTATGAGTAACAGCTCTGACCAACTATCTTCTGCCCTTGCCATAACGGTTCGTCCCCCATGGGCCCCTCCAATTGGCAGAGGATGCACCCATGGAGTGAGGATGTTATCCCAGTTCATTATTGTGATTGACTCTTCACATGTGCTGACATTTATATTCAATCTCTACGCAAAAGCCTATTGCTAAAGAAATTTTGGTCCCACTCCTATACTCACTCTTGTTTCTAAACCTACCAACTATCATCCTAATCCTACTTACTATCCCTTTTTGACTGGATGTTCTCTTCAACATTCAATCATCGAAGATACAAGGTCCTATGCCATTGTATATCGATTCATCTGAGACGTCTGTGCAGAATATAATTCAAAACTAAGTATCCCACTCGAGCGCCTAATGCCTTACTGGGCTTCAAATCTTACCTAGATTTCTGTTGGTTCCAATACCATTATTCATCTCGCAGAAGGATTCCTAACCCAAATCGAACCTGTTATTAACCCTAACCATACACTGTTCGCTCAATCTCACTTTACAGAAGAGCAGGTACAGAGTTGGTCTTACAATACAAGAATGTAGGGGATCTTCCACCTGCTGAGAACCTCAAAGGTCCATGCAGAAATGATCCCTGGATAAGATGTAGGCAGCTATGGAGGACCTAAGAGAGCAAAAATCATCTTCCATGGCAAAAACCCTGGTCAGGACGAAGGGATGTGTCTGAAACAGCCGCTTTCTTCTTAATATAGAGAAGATGGACCAAACCAGGCCTGTGTGGAGAGCTGTTCCCAGGTGCCTATGGTTGAAATACCATTCTTACTTTTGAAAGTGTCACAGGAAGTAGGGGCAGCCTCCATTTCATGGGACCCTATGAAAAAACTGTTAGCACAAAGTGGTTGTCAAGGCAGTGACCTCTTTCAGTTTCTGAAGGAATTGACCTACCTAACTTCCTTGGTGTTTGAAATCTCTGAACTTGGGATCCAGGAAGCAAGGCATCCAGAGCCAGTCCCAGTCTCAGTCACATTGGGCTCACTTGTTTGGATTTACCAAAGATATGGTCAGTCTTTCTTGGTACCTACTGATGTGAGGATGGCCAAATGCCAGGAGAGCTCTGAAGAGGGGCCTTTCCAGGGAAAGCAGATAGTTGCTCACCAATGGCTCCTGGCAACTTCACAGAGTTGGAAAAGGAGACAAGATCTGAGACCCTACAGGGCATTTCGGTGGAACAGAGTATGGCCCACCAGTCAGAGGACACTCCATATATTCACACACCTACTTGGGAGAAGGAGGTGCCGTTTGAGTATGGGTGTGAGTATGCGGTTTTGTCTCATGTTCTGAGAATAAATAGGAAAGTCGGTTTGTTTGGTTTGGAGTGGACTGTTTCTTGTATGTCATTTGACAAGGCCAGTGTTTCTATATCTGTGTATCCTACTGTGTCCGTGGTTGTAGACATTAGAAAAGACAATGCATCAATGGATGTGTCCTGTCTAATAGAAAGCTCCCATCATTCATCCGGCCCAATTTATGAATGGACTGCAGCTTGCCTTATAGATGGGCAAAACCTATTATCTTCCCAAGTTCCAGTTGTCTTCCTGAATTCTGGAAACTCTCCAGAATAGGCTCATGGTTTTGTGTCCAAGATATAAACCACTTCCACACTCTGTGAAATGGCCATGTACTGAATAGCTGAAGGGAATGGGGGCATCTCAGAAAACTCAGATATCAGTGTGACCAGGAAAGTCTCAGAGGAGAAACCCTGCTTTGGGCCTTTTGCTTGCCTATTGTACTGTTGCCCTTAATGTCAGGATGGTTTTTGCCTCAGGCCACACTTTGTGAAGCGTGAAGAAATTAATTTTCATATGGAAAAGAATGGGCATCACCTGTGGCTCTTTGCTTAATTGCTTTGGAAAGGGATGCGTCTGAATCAGCATCTTGGCCCTGTATGAGGCTGTGGCTTAAATTCTCAGGACCAGATGGATCTAAAGAAAGATCCCATGTGTGCATCCAAAAACAATGGCAAAAAGTTCAGTTTTTGTGGATGAAGTTTCTTGCCTTTCTCTCTTAGTTTCATGACCTTTATCAAGTGAGAATAGGGATCCTTTGGGTCAAATGAGTTCTTGAAAGCCATGCAGAGGTGCTTGGGTTTCCTCATGACTCCAAATCACATGAAGAGTCTATACCTGACAGGCAGTAGGCCTCAAATTGGAGAAGCAGAGCAGTATTAAGAGCTGGCCTACTTGATCACTCCTGGTTCACAGGAAGGGTGTCCAGGCCACAATGACTTTAGGCAAATGAGGGGCAAGGGAGCTTTTTTTGAACACTGTCTTTGGATGTGCCCCTCATGGAAATATCCAGCCACAGTTTATGATGAGTGTATATATGGAAGAATATGAGGGCTATGTGGGAGTGTTTTGGTTTTAATTCTGGTCATTTGTGTGGCGGTTGGGAGATGACTGGGTCCACCGGGGTTTAAACTCTGGTGTGATTCCCCTTAGAGACTGTGTTGTGGAACTGACCTCAGAGAATTATTGCCATGAAATGTGTTGAGATTTTTGGAGGCCACACATGGGAGTCACCCTTGGAAACTGAGATCTAGACCAAGGGTGGCTTTCCACACAGCACAGGGAATCTCAGCAATGATATCATGTGATTTTATTCTGAAAGACTTGGCAGCCATAGTTGAGAGTCAAAACAAACATGGACCTCACATTGTAGACTTCTATGGGCCTGGCTTCATGTAACTTTTTGGCCACTCTTTGGGAAACCTTGCCTGTGAGAGTTCTCTAGAGCATTCATTGAAATGAGCTTCCTCACCATTTAACGGTACCTGAATGAATTGAAACCCAGAGTGCCTCCAAATTCATCCTTGAAAAATGGCTACATAAATACCATGACATTTTTGAAATTCCCATGACCAGGTGGCACTGGACAACCATGAATGTCCTGTTGCTGATTTGAGTGTACCAGACACTGCCTTGATTGACAGGGTTTCATGATAATGATGTAGAACAGAGATGTCAGTAAGTTGGAGCCTGCTGATTAGTGGTCGTAGAGAAGTGTTGTGCACGTGTGTGTTAAAAAATCTGTGGTGCGGTCATGTGGATCTGCCATTGGCTTTCAAATGGGTTGTGACTGACATGGAGCAGCCAGCAGAACCTTGTATGTAGAGGCATCTTGTTATATGGAGAAGTTTCAGGGCAATGTTCAGAATCAGGTTGCTATGGTCAAGGGGGCAAGCTATGTGGGATAGAAGCCAGATTGGTGTATTCTCCTGTAGACCCTGACACACGACACGTGACAGAACTCCCTCCAGCAGTTTGTCCTAGTTGAACTTTTTGAATTTCGTAAAGCAAATACCAAACTCCCAGTGCAGCGGCAAGAAACACCACAAAAAGTGGAAGGTGACCAAATAGCTTCACACTCCACATGGGGAGACACTTAGGCCCCAGTGGCCACAATTATCTACAAAGAGAGAATTCAGCACTGCTGCCTAATGTTCATTGGAATATAAGAGACCATGTCCTCCAGGTCACATAGATGCAGACCCAGCTTTGACGGTCTCACTACAAAGGAAGCTAAAGCTCCTGACAACAACATATATTTCAAGTGCCCAACCTCAGAGGCAGTTTCTGAAGAAGTATTTAGGCCAGCAGAGCTCCATGATTGTGGAGTTTACACTGTCCCTTACTTTTGGAAACTGGTCTACCACCTTCAAAGTTCTAAACTCCTGAGCAATTTTCATTCCAGATATATATTCACAGATTTTATAACTCTTCTCCTCAAATTGTGTCTTACTTGGAGCGAAGGAAATGTCAAGGAATTGTTCTGGATGAGAGTGGAAGGATTTTTGTGTAGCACATGTTTGCATACACATTGGATTCATTTTCCAATTTTCCAATTGAAATACTGAATCCCTGACACTACCCCATACCCTACTAGACTCTGTGTACTAATCCTAATATGATGGAGAAAAATAATCCCCAAAAAATTGAAATACAAGCATTTCAAAAGAGGCCTGGTGTATATTTGGACTTGCCTTATGCACTGTATAGGGTAGGAGTTATAAATCTAGTCAATTTTTTTTTGAAATAGTTCTCCAGTTGTTTTTAAAGTTAACCAATATGTGAATTCCTGTCTCCCTTTCGCTGTAGCCTATTCAGCATATGTATTTTTATAAGCACATATACAATCCTACCTGGTACCACACGTACACTCTTTTGTGGTTGCTGACTTGGCAGATACAAATTGTGAGAAGAGATCACTCCTCCTAAATGCTGATGGAACTGAAAATTCAACCTATGGGTGAGTTTCCTAGCTGAACAACATTATATATAAATCCATGTTCAGTAAAATGAATATTTTTGATCTGTGAATGATATATATTTCATGGTGAATTTCAATTGGCATATAGTGCTAATTTTTAATATCTGTATATATATATATATATATATATATATATATATATATATATATATATATATATACTATCCAGATTTTTCAAAATATGAAATATATCTGTCTTATTATACATTTGCTAAATTCATTCATATTCATGTATGTGGATTTATAATTATCTTTTCACAAGATTATTCTCAGAAATATTCATCCACCTGAAATACATATTTGTTTCCTACTACTGAAAACTAACTTCAGTGAATGGTGTATACAAATCCTAATATTTCTTCAGTAACTGACCAAGTTTAACATCAATGCAAGTAGACTCCTATGGAACATGATGTGTATTTTGATGTTAATTTTTTTCAACACTGGTGCATTACAATTTCTTTAGTTTATGCACATCATTGGATATAGATTTCATCCACAAGTTTGCAAATTTATAGGCATTTGTTTCACTTTCAATCACTTTCTACTTCAGAACACATATATTTCTTCATGTTTCTTGACTGGTCTTTTCATGAGACTTCTTTCCAAACACATTATTTTTGATATCCATAAGTACTTTTGAAGCAAATCTCACACACCCTACATGATGAACCATAACCCTAATATTACGATTCGATGTATAACTGTTTAGAATGAATGATTGTATATCAATATATGATTTCTTATATATTTTCAGATATCAATTCAATCCATTATTTAATGTGGAACCAGTTATATTATTTATACACAATATTGTCTATTCATGTATTATCTCTATATTCATAGACACAGGGTACACCTCTTTATACACCCAATACTAATTTACATGTCTTCAAAATATTCCTCCTTGAAATGGTGGAAGAAATACTCATGTCACCTGACCTATGTATACATTTTATCACAGTAATATTCTGGACACAAAAAGCAAAGGTCACACTTATGATTGTACCAATGTAAAGGTTGGTCGAGCGTTGGAGTAAGAGACCACCAAGAGACTGTCACATGCAACAGCAAAGTGTTTATTGGGGGTCCAGCATGCTGTGGCTCAGAGCTCACTTGAATTTAGCAGAGAGCCCTGAGAACAGCTTAAGCAGAGCTTATATACTTTCCTTAGAGAGGGCAGGGAGTGAAATTTATTGATGGGTCATGGCAAGTGGGCGGTTTGTTTGCAAATGTGTGAGGGAGTACATTCTGCAGTTTGGCAATTGGGGACAGTACATTTGGGGAACAAGATAAGCAAACAGTTCTCAAGATTTCAACAGTGTTTTGTTAAGCATACAGAAAAACAGAAATTGACAAGTACCTATTTTATTATCCTTTCATTCCCCACTTCTTGTTCTGGTTACTTTTAATCATAAAAGTGATCATTGGGGGGTGTCACAATTCATGTCTGCTAGTCGGAAACATTGTTGTCTGATTACCATAAGTTTAACTTGTCCAATTTGAGCTTGGAGAAAAGAAACTACACGGTTGAGCATACAGGGCCCTACAGTTAGCAATAATATGAAGATTATTGAAGGACCGGCCAAGGCTGATGAAAGTGTAGTTACCCTCGGGGACTGTGTGTACCAAGACTCAAACCACCCTTTTTGGGCCTCTGTCTCTCGTTGACACTCTTCAAGGCGGTTTTTTTAAATTTACTCATAGATTCTTTTACAACTCCAGTATCGTGAGCATAAAAACAATATTCTTCCCTCAATGCAGCACAAAGGCCCCTTCTCTCATGAAGAGAAGGTCCAAATGTCGCCTGTTCTGTAAAACTACTTCAGAGAGCGAGGTTAAAGATTCCTGTAAAGCTGTGATGGAGGTTTTTAATATTTTTAAGTTTTGGTCTATTGGTACTTGTCATTGGGTTATTTGTTGTGTCCCATGGACTAGGGCAGTGGTTCCTGTGCCCACCCCTGCAGCAACTCCTATTCCGAATAGGATGGCTAAAGTGAGGAATACAGCTTCCCAGCGGAACCGAGTTTTTTGCCCCCCTATTTGATTTTTAAATGAACCTGTTTAATGATAGAGCACTCTGGGAATCATCTGCACCATTACATAATTAATCACATCTGTTGACCATTTTATGAGCCCATTAACAATGTTTAAGTATATAGAATTACACTTTTGTAGGGACAGACAAGGCAAGGCACCTAAGATAGCACCGAAGCTAGGGAAACAATCCTATTTGGTTGCAAACGGATTTAGAGGGCATTGCTTCTGTTGTAATCAATTAATCCGCTGAACCCCAAGTTTAGGTAGTTTCAGAATTTTGTACCCAACATATAGGTAAAGTGGCTCAGAAGTTCACAGTCTGCAGAAGTTCACAAAAAGCTGTTTTTGTTTCTGTTTTATTTCCTCTGTTCTATGCAAGTTTAGTTTTTAAGGACACTTGGGAGGGGGAGAGATTTTGTCTTCTCTTTTTTTTTCTCCCTGCCAGCTATTACCATGGATCCCAGTTGGTAACTTCTTTATCTTAGAAATGTAGCCATCTCTGTGAAGCCCCAGCTCAAGGCCAGAGGCCTTGTTCACATATTTTGTGAAAAACTAGTAAAGGGGTGTCTAGCATAGCAGAACTGATTTTTCCAGCCCATTGTACGTAGAACAGGGCAACAAGAAAAGAGGAAGTTTATCTACATTGAACTCCTTCATTGGGACTCTTTTGCTAAAAGTCCTAAATTCAGCCATGGTGAAGACTTCTGGAGAAGGTCAGTTAAGAATTTTCTGTGGTCCTGGTACAGAGGGGGAAGACGTGAAAGGCAGGTGGTGAGAGCAGCTCCGTGGATCTGAGAATGAGGAAGAAGAGATGTAAAAGAATAATGGGAAAGGGCTTTGGGATTTTCCTAGCATCAAAAAGTTGAGCAGTAGAACAGATAGACCAGAGGGGAAGATGGGAGTGAGTATCTCAAAAAGCCTGTGAGGGACTTCAAATTCTTAGTAACCTGTTTTCAGTGTTGACAAAGCAACTTTAAAGGCCATTTTCATTACATCTTGGATAGGGGTCTGAGGGCTCTCCTCTGCCTGTTTGAGCTTTGGGTTAGCTGGTAAAAGGACCTGTTGGGACCCGGTGCGGACACTGACAGGAGAAGAGAGGAGTGAGTGGGAAGAGGGGTATCTCAGTACCTGCTACCTCAGCAAGGGGGCAATTGTCTGAGAACCAGCGGTGGTTTGGGTATTTGATCTAGTAATTGGAGAGGAGAAATCAGGTTGCTGAGGTGGGATTGACAGCAGAGCATCTGGAGTAGATGGCAGAGGGTGAGGATCTATTGGAGATGTATAGTTCAGGATTTGAGTGAAGGAGGAAAAAGGCCTCCACATAGGGGAATTTCCTTCCACGCTATTGAGCACTTGCCGCAGTTAAAAAGGTCACACAGAATTTGAGGTTATAGAGGCCCCCCTGGGGGCCATCGGTTTTGGTTGTTAATTGGTAATATGCCCAATGCTGTGTACTGAATTTGATGAAAAGTTTGGGTTCCTCTAGGCAGCCCCTATATGCTCACATCCCTATGACTCACAGAAGAAGTCGGCTTTTTCCTCACACAGCCTTGGCTTTTGTGGCTTTGATAACTGCCGGGTAAACATAGTAATCTAGGCTAGCCAACCTGCATCTGGCTCGCGTTTTCCTTCACCCACAATAGCAAAACTCACACACTCTTCCTGATAAACCATAACCCTAATATTACCATTAGATGTTTAACTCGTTGGAATCAATGTATGTATATCAATATAAGATTTCCTGTATATTTTCAGATATCAATTAAATCCATTATTTAAAATTGGAACTAGTTATATTATTTATTCACATTATGATTTATTAATGCATTATCTCTGTATTCATAGATACAGGGTAAACTTATTTGTATCCCGAATACTAATTTATAAGTCTTCAAAATATTGCTCTGAGAACTGGTGGAAGAAATACTCATGTCACCTTATCTACAAATATATTTTATCACAGTAATATTCTGGACACAAAAACCAAAGGTCACACTTATGCTTCTACCAAAATCTAAATGGAAAGTGAGCAGGGATTACTAAAAACATCCACGTTTAGTTTGCCTAATGCTCTCTAATGTCAATCCTATTGGTAATTACATATTTGTTTCTTCCTAAGATTATATATTCTCTCAAGCATGTTGAAATTGTCTAATCCAATCACTCACTTTATACTTTGCCTGATTTCCTAATGTCTCTATTGATATCGGCTTTCCTACATATTTTCAACAGTTCATCATTGTGACTGACTCTTCACATGTGCTGACATTTACAGTCATTCTCTACAAGAAACCCTATTTCTAAAGAACTTTTGGTCCAAATCCTATACTCACTCTTCTTTCAAAATATACCGATTACCTTCCTAATCCTGCCGACTCTTCCTCTTTCACTACATTCAATCATCCAAGGTAAATGGTCCTATACCATTGTATGTCGATTTATCTGAGACAACTGTGCAGAAAGTAATTCAAAGCTAAGTATCCCCATCAAGGGCCCAATGCCCTTCTGGGCTTCAAATCGTACCTAGATTTCTGTTTTCATACGTATATTTCTCCTCTATATTCTTATAAATATCGCAGGTTTCCTATACCATTATTAATCCAGCAGAATGATTCCTAATCCAAATTGAACATGTTATTAATACTAACCATACACTGTTTCCTCAATCTAACTTTACAAAAGAGCAGGGACAGAGTTGGTCTTAAAATACAGGAATGTAGGGGATCTTCCACCTGCTGAGAACCTCATAGGTCCATGCAGAAATGATCCCTGGAGAAGATGTATTCAGCTATGAAGGATCTGAGAGGGCAAAAGTCATCATCCATGGCAAACAACTTGATGTGGATTGTCTGAATGAGGCACTCTCTTCTCAATGTAGAGAAGGTGGACCAATCCAGGCCTGTGTTGAGAGCTCTTACAGGGTGCCTATGGTTGATATACCATTCTAACTTGTAAAAGTGTCACAGGAAATAGGGGCAGCCTCCATCGCATGGGACTCTTGGAAGCAACTGTTAGGACATATGGTTACCAAAGCAGTGATCTCATTCAGTTCCTGAAAGAAGTGACCTCACCTCATTTTCTTGTTGATTTAACTCTCTGAACATGGGATCCAGAAAGCCAGGCATCCAGAGCCAGTCCCAGTCCCAGTTTCAGTGTGCTCACTTGATTGGAATTAACAAGGATAGGGTCAGTCATTCTTGGTACCTTCTAATGTGAGGATCGGCAAATGCCATGAAAGCTCTGAAGAGGGGCCTGTCCTGAAAAAGATGGTAGTGGCTCAGCACTGGCTACTGACAACTTCGGAGACTTGCCCAAAAAACCAGATCTGAGACAGGACAGGACATTTCAGGGAAAGTCTGTCAGTCAGAGGACACTCCAGTTAGTCACAGACCTACTTGCTGGAAGGAGGTGCCTTTGTGGGTGTGGGTGTGTTTTTGTGGTTATGTCTCATGGTCTGAGAATAGGTAGGAAAGGCGGTTTGTTTGGTTTGGACTAGACTGCTTCTAGAATGTCATTTGACAAGGGGAGTGTTTCTATATCTGTGTATCACACTGTGTCTGTGGATGCAGACATTAAAAAAGAGAATGCATCAATGATTGTTTCCTGTCTAGTAGACAGCTTTCCAGCGTTCATCCTGCCCAATTTATGAATAGAGTGTGGCTAGCCTTATTGATGTGCATCACCTGCTACCTTCCTAAGTTCCTGTTTTCTTCCTGAATTCTGGCCACTCTGCTTTAGGCCTTTTGCTTACCTAATGTTCTGTTGCCCTGAATGTCAGGAAGGTCTTTGCCTCAGGCCACCCTTTTTTGAATCCTGAAGAAAACAGTTTTCAAATGGAAATGAATAGGCATCACCTGTGTTTCTTTGATTAAATGCTTTGGAATCGAATGTGTCTCAATCAGCCTCTTCACCCTGTGTGAGGCTGTGGCTTAGATTCTCAGCACCTAATTTATCTAAAGAAAGATCCCATATGTGCATCCAAAACCACAATGGCAAAAAGATCAGTGATTGTGGATGAAGTCTCTTGCCTTCCTCTGTTAGGTTCCTGACCTCTATCAAGTGAGAATAGGGATCCTTTGGGTCAAATGAGTTCTTCAAAGCCATGCAGAAGTTCTTGGGTTTTCTCATTACTCCAAATCGCATAAAGAATTTATACCTGACAGTCAGTAGGCCTCAAATTGGACAAGCAGAGCAGTATTAATGGCAGGCCTATTTGATCACTCCTGGTTCACCGGAAGTGTGTCCAGGCCACTCTGACTTTAGGCAAATGAGTGGCAAGGGAGCATATTTTTGACACTGTCTTGAGCTGTGTCCCTCATGGAAACCACCAACCGGAGTTTATGATGAGTGCCTATATGGAAGAAGATGAGGGCCATGTGGGAGTGTTTTGGTTTTAATTTTGGTTATTTGTGTGACAGTTGGAAGAGATGACTGGGTCCACCTTGGCTTGAACTCTGGTGTGATTCCCCTTAGATACTGAGTTCAGGAAATGACATCAGAGAAATATTGCCATGAACTGTTTTGGGATTTTAGGAGGCCACGGATAAGAGTTGCCCTTGGAAACTGATCTAGGGCCAGGTTTGGTTTCCACAGAGCACTAGGAATTTCAGCTAGGATATCACATGATTTTATTCTGAAAAACTTGACAGCCAGAGTTGAGAGGCAAAACACACATGGACCTCACATTGTAAACCTCAATGGGCATGGCTTCATGTGACATTTTGGCCACTCTTTGGGAAGTCTTGCCTGTGATAATTCTCCACAGCTTTCTATGAAATGAGCTTCCTCACCATTTAATGTTTCCTGATAAATACCATGAAATTTTTGAAATTCCCATGAACAGGTGGCACTGGAGAATCTTTGGATGTCCTGTTTCTGATCATGAGTGTACCACACAGTGCCTTGATTGACTGGGTTCCATGAAAATGGTGTAGAACAGAGATGCCAGTAACTTGGTGCCTTCTGAGTAGTGGGACTAGAGTAGTGGTGGGCAGGAGTGTGATAAAACATCTGCGGTGGGGCCATGTGGATCTGCCATTGTCTTCAAAATGGCTTGTGACTGACATGGTGCAGCCAACAGACCCTTATAAGTAAAGGCATTTTGTTATATGGAGAGGTTTCAGGGCAATGTTCAGAATCAGGTTGCTATAGTCAAGGGGGCAAGGTATATAGGATAGAAGCCTAGTTGGTGCATTCTCTTGCTGACCCTGTTTCACCACACGTGACAGAACTCCCTCCAGCCCTGTGTCCCAGTTGAATTCCTTGTATTTCGTGAAGCAAATACCAAACTCCCAGTGCAGCTGCAAGAAACACCAGGAAAAATGGAGGATGACCAAATGACTTCACTGTCCACAGGGGGGGAGACACTTAGTCCCCAATGGCCACAGTTGACCTAAAAAGATAGAATTCAGCACTGCTGCCTCATGGTCATTGGAAAATAAGAAACCACTTCCTCCAGGTCACATAGATGCAGACCCAGCTTTGATGGTCTCACTACAAAGGAAGCTAAAGCTCCTGACAACAACATATATTTCATGTGTCCAAACTCAGAGGCTGTTTCTCAATAAGTCTTTATTCCACCAGAGCTCCATGTTTGTGGCGTGTTTACCCTGTCCCTTACTTTTGGAATCTCCTCTACCACCTCCAAGTTTGTAAACTCCTGAGCATGTTCCATTCCAGATATATAATCACGGATTTTCAAACTCTTCTCTTCTAATTGTGTCATACTTGGGGTAATGGTTATGTCAAGGCTTTGTTCTGGATGAGTGTGGGAGGATTTTTTGTAGCACATATTTGCCTACTCATTGAATTCTTTTTCTAATTTTCCTTTGGAAGTACTTTATCCCTGACACTACCCCAAACCCTACTAGACTCTGACTACTAATCCTAATATGATGGAGAAAAATAACCCAAACAGATTGGAAATGCAAGCAGTTCAGAAGAGGCATGGTGTACAGTTGGAATTGCCTTTTGCATGATAAAGTGTAGCTGTTGTAAAACTTGTCAATTTTTTGTTGAAATAGTTCTCCATGTGTTTTTAATTTAACAAATAAAAAAAATCCTGTCTCCCTTTCTCTGTAGCCTATTCAGCACATGTAATTTCATATGCACATATAGATTCCTACCTGGTATCACATGTACATTCTTTTGAGATGGCTGATTTGGCAGATACAAATTGTTAGCAGAGATCACTCCTACTAAACGCTGTTGGAACTGAAAATTCAAACTATTCGTGAATTTCCTAGTTGAACAATATTATACTTAAATCATGTTGAGTAAAATAAATATATTTGGACCTGTGGATGATATATATTTCACAACAAATTTCGATTGTCATATATATTGCTACTTTTTAATGTCTGTGTGTTATATGTATATCCAAATATATGTGGATGATATATATTTCACAACAAATTTTGATTGTCATATGTATTGCTGCTTTTTAATGTCTCTGTGTTATATGTATATATATATATATATATATATATATATATATATATATATATATATATATATATACATATATACACACACACACACACTCCAGATTTTTCAAAATATAAAATATATGTGTCTTACTGTACACTCTATCAATTCATTGATGCTCATGTATGTGGATTTATAATCAATATTTCACAAGATTATTCTCAAAAATATTCATCAACCAGAAATACATATTGTTTCCTAGTACTGACAACTAACTTCAGTGAATGGTGCATACAAATCCTAATATTTCTACAGTAACTCATCCTGTTTAACATCAATGCAAGTAGATTCTTATGGGATATGATGTGACTTTTGACATTCATTTTTATTTAACACTGGTACTTTACAATTTCTTCAGTTTATGCACATCATAGGATATATATTTCATCCACAAGTTCGCAAATTATAGGCATTTGTTTCACTTTCAATCACTTCCTGTTTTAGAACACATGTATTCCTCCAGGTTTCTTGACGGGTCTTTCAGTGAGACTTCTTTCCAAACACTTTATTTTTGATTTCCATAATCACTTTTGAAGCAAAACTCACACACCCTTCATGATAATCCATAACCCTAATGTTAACATTAGATGTACAACTGGTTGAAATGAATGAATGTATATCAATATAAGATTTCGTATATATTTTCAGATATTAATTCAATCCATTATTTAAAGTGGAATCAGTTATATTATTTATTCACAGTATCGTCTATTCATGCATTATCTCTATATTCATAGACACAGTATACACCTCATTGAACTCCAGTACTAATTAATACATCTTCAACATATTGCTCCCAGAAATGGTGGAAGAAATACCCATGTCACCTGATCTACATATACATTTTATCACAGTAATATTCAGGACACAAAAAACACAAACGTCACACTTATGATTGTACCAAACCTAAACGGAAATTGAACATGGATTACTAAAAACATCCATGTCCAGGTTGCCTAATGTGCTCAAATGAAAATCCTATTGGTGACTACATATTTGTTTCTTCCAAAGATTATATAATCAAACTCAACCCTTTTGAAAAAGTCTAATCCTGTCACTCACTTTATACTTTGCCTGATTTTGTAATGTCTCAATTGATATCTTCTTTCCTAGATATTTTCCCCAGTTCATCATTGTGACTGAATCTTCACATGTGGTGACACTTACATTCACCCTCTAACCGAAACCCTATTGCTAAAGAACATTTGTTCCAAATCTATTATTCCCTCCTTCCTAAACCTACCGAATATCTTCCTAATCCTAACTTCTATCACTTTTTGACTGGATGTTCTCTTCTACATTCCATCATCCCAGGTACAAGATACTATGCCATTGTATATCAATTTATCTGAGACATCTGTGCAGAAAGTAATTCAAAGCTAAGTATACCAATCAAGGGCCCAATGACCTTCTGGGCTTCAAATCTTACTTAGATTTCTGTTTTCATAATTATATTTCACCTATATATTGTTGTAAATATTGCAGGATCCCAATACCTTTATTCATCCTGTAGAATGATTCCTAACTGAAATTGAATCTGTTATTAACCCTAAGCATACACTGTTCCCTCAATCTTACATTACAGAAGAGCAGGGACAGAGTTGGTCTTAAAATACAGGAATGTAGGGGATCTTTAACCTGCTAATAACCACAAAGGTCCTTGCAGAAATGATCCCTGGAGAAGACATAGGCAGCTATGAAGGACCTGAGAGAGCAAAAGTCATCTACCATGGAAAGCAACCTGGTCAGGATGAAGGGTTGTGTCTGAATCATCCTCTCTGATCTTAATGTAGAGAAGATGGACCAAAGCAGGCAATTATGGAGAGCTGTTCATGGGTGCCTATGTTTGATTTATCATTCTAACTTGTGAAAGTGTCACAGAGAGTAGGGGAAGCCTCCATCTCATGGGACCCTTGGAAGCAACTGTTAGGACAAACTGGTTGCCAAGGCAGTGACCTCATTCAGTTCAGGAAGGAAGTGACCTCACCTCACTTCCTTGGTGATGGAATTCTCTGAAGTTGGGATTCGGGAAGCCAGGCACCCAAAAGCAGTCCCAATCCAAGTCCCATTGGTCTCACTTGTTTGGATTTACCGAGGACAGGGTCAGTCTTTTTTGGTACCTACTGATGTGAGGATGGCCAAATGCGAGGAAAGCTCTGAAGAGAGTCCTTTTCTGAGAAAGCAGGTAGTGGCTCAGCGCTCGCTTCTGACAATTTCAGAGAGGTGGCCAAAGAGACCAGATCTGAGATAGGACAGGCCATTTCTGGTGAACATAGCATGGTCCACCACTCAGAGTAAACTCCGGATAGTCACAGACCTACTTGGGGGAAGGAGGTGTCTTTGTGGGTGTGGGTGTGGGTTTGTGGTTTTGTCTCATATTCTGAGAATAGGTAGGAAAGGCGGTTTACTTGGTTTGGAGTGAACAGCTTTTACTAAGTCATTTGACAAGGCGAGTGTTTCTATGTCTGTGTAACCCACTGTGTCCATGGTTGTAGATATTAGAAAAGAGGATGCATCATTGGATGTGTCCTGTCTAGTAGAAAGCTTCCCAGCATTCATCCTGCCCAATTTATGAATGTACTGCAGCTTGCCTTATCGATGGGCAACACCTGCTATCTTCCTAAGTTCCTGTTTTCTTTCTGAATTCTGGCCACTCTGTAGAATAGGCTCATGGTTTTGTGTCCAAGGTATGTACCACCTCCAATCTCTGTGACATGGCCATGTACTGAATAGCTGAAAGGAATGGCGACCATGTCAGAAAACTC
This sequence comes from Callospermophilus lateralis, assembly GCF_048772815.1. NCBI lineage: Eukaryota > Metazoa > Chordata > Mammalia > Rodentia > Sciuridae > Callospermophilus > Callospermophilus lateralis. Next base: position 3,684,387 of record NW_027518101.1, read on the forward strand.
AGATATCAGTGTGACCATGAAAGTCTCAGTGGAGAAACCCTGCTTTGGGCCTTTAGATTACCTATTGTTCAGCTGCCCTGAAAGTTGAGAGAAACAAAAACCATGAGTACTGAATAAATGTTGCAGCAGTTGGAACATGTCGCTGTATTGAGGTTCCCTCACCAGACTTTAGTTTTCCCCAGTTATCTGGACTGTCAACGTAACCTTTTAATTTTAGTGTTACAGTTGTCCTTCCCCATTAGATACAGTGTAATAATTTCATGTCATCTGATCTTGCAAAATCCTTTTACTAGTATGACCTTTGTGTCTAATAGAGAAATCTTCACTTCTGTTACTCAGGGCTGGATAATCGTACTAGCAGACACGAAGACTACCTGTTTAGGTTAGGAATATAAGTAGGTCTTAACCTAAAAAATCTGCCTCTGGCAGCTCCTCTTGATAGTCTCTTTTTATAGTTATCAGGCATTCCTGTCTGAGAATCCTTCTTTTAGTTTCCAGTCTTACTTATTTTGGGAGGCTAACATAAATTGTATACCTTAAAATTTTATTATTATTATTATGATGATGATGATGATTATTATTATTAATTAAAATGCCCAGGAATGGCTGTATTTTCGTTTTAACTGTCTTTGCTAACTGTTTAAGATGAAACAGTCAAACTGAATTCTGTTTCTATCTATTTTTCACAGTCAGCTGAGCTTTTATGGGAGTCAATTCTGGGGAAACTTGAGAGCAGCTTCTCAGTTCTGATAGTGCCATTTTCGCTAGGTGGGTCCAGGTCTTGCTTGACCATGTGGTTTCCCTCAGAAGCATAAGAATGTCTCCCTTCTCTGATAACTCTCCTCTTCATGGCAAATGCACTCATTGGCTTTATGTTCTCCAGTGGTCTCATTATTTTTCCTGATCTGGAGGTTATTTGGCCCAGAGTTGCAAAGCTCTTTAGAGAAGTCCCCTGTTCCCTGGATTCAGACTGACTCAGAGGGCAAGAGCCAAATATTGGTTTTCTTGGCCCTTTTCATTTAACTTTAATTAAATCCTAATCTGAAACATCCAGCAAATAAATTTTAACAGCCTTATATTACAAGTACTGGGATTTAATATCTATAACTTTATAATTATTTATCTTTTAATTAATTGGGATCTGTATTATTCTGTCTTATAGGTGATGACTTATTATCTTAAATTAACCCATGTTGTGTTCTTAAAGCAACACTTCTGTAAAACACTAACAGGGAATCTTTAGATCACTTATAAGGAAATTACAAAATAAAAATTTTTAACAAGAGTAAAAATACTTAGTTCGTGTAACAGCTACCCTAAATTTTTTGGCTGAGTTATACACTATATCCCCTGTTTAAATCCTAGTAATCTTGACACAAATCAAAAACCAAAGAAACTTTTGAACATAACTTTAAATGAAATAAAATCTGACCTACTGCTTTCGTAGTCATTCTCACATGTTGTAAGATGGGACACACAGCCTTATTTCAGTTAAGGCAGGGCTCTATATGAATCTTTAGTGTTTTAGATCTAAAGGTGATCTTTGTTTTTTAAATATCATTTTACAAAGTTTACATAAATTGTGTCAGGTCACATGAACATTTGCTAACACCGTATGATATCAGATTTAAAACATGAATTAAAGAAAGGCTGAAAGTTTTTAACCTTTACATAGATTAGGCTCTCAATAACTTAAAAATACATTTAAATGGTTCCCCAATGTAAAAAGTAACATAAAACTTTACATATCTTATTGATAACAGGTAAATAAATCCCCAATATATTTTTTTACCATATAAATTTAGAACAACAGATTGATATAATGCTCTTTTCAAGTTTCTACCTTACAGACTTGTATACCTGGAAGATATGAGCACATTGACAGCAACACAATTACATTGATGTTTCTACATTAACAAAGTTTAGCTTTTAAAGAAATGGCAGTACAGTTCTCTAAAATAACAGTTCTTATTTATTTAGTTGTTTAATTTTTATGGTTGTTTGCTCTAGAAAAAAATAAAACTTAATAACACAGTTTTATGGGTAAACTTATGTTTTCAGAAATTTTTGTCTCTTTAACACATGACTGAATTTTACAATCTTATACACACTTTAGTACAAACTTATACAGACCTTAGTAAATCAATCAGATATCAAACAAAACTACTCATGAATGAGTAATCCCATATGAAATTTACTTTACTTATTTATTAAAATATTAGACAATTGTATTGAATATTGTAAACCATTTTTTTGTTGTTGAAGGAAAAGTCCTTGAACAAAGGCATATTAGACCTTTTGTAGACATTAATATTTTATTAGATTTTTGAACACCTAGAAAACCTTGTGAGCTTAAATTTAAAGAGCAATTCCCTACAGAACAGAACAGAGGACAGAACCATTCTCATTACTGTCCGGGAGAGGGGTATATGTTAGCCTACCCAGGCCACCTCCCTGTCATCAGAAGTACTCTCCCTTAACTGGATAGCAGATGTTATAAAGGCGTCACTTCCCTATGGAGGCCTCCTCTACCAGGAGCTTGCTAATAGTTTAGTGCTTTGGTTCTCTGCAGTGCTCCACGGACTGAAGGCTCAATCCAAGGCCTTGGAACGTCTTAAGTTGCACACCCCCTAGAGTGGCTCTCCAGTGTGAGCCCTAGAGGGCAGGCCAGCTTCAGAATTTCCACAGTCTGGTCTTGTGATCTGGTCGGGCAGGGTTATCTCGCTTTGGAACTCCAAAATGTAAGACCAGAATGCAAGAAAAGACCACTGACTCCAATTAAAATCAAATTAAGGCAAGCTTATTATTTCAACCAGCCAGGCTGCCTCTCCCTCCCAAAATGGCGGGAACAAGACAGCAACCCAACTTTCCTACAGCCCAGATATGTAGCCCAGAAAGATACACAAAAGGGGGGTTACAGATAAGAGAACTTTGACAAGCATCACACTAATGGTATATTACATTTTTTTTTTTTGCTGGCCCTAACATCAGAATTTATGAGGACCATTAGAGCCTCAGAGACACGTTGTCTGGCCATGGAAAGAAAAATATTTATGAGCTATCATTAAAGTTTTAGAGAGCGCTGCTATCTGGTCAGAGATCCAGACATGGGTGAGTTCAAGGCACTGGTAGGCATTCCAAGCAGGTTCAGAATTTGCGCTAATTTATAGTAAAGCCAAAATTATCTTTTCATGGCTTTGTGGCAAGATGGCCCCCAATTTTAATGAAAGATCAGGTTGGATCTATCAACCCTGTCCCTTACTTTTGGAAACTCCCCTACCACCTCCAAGGTTGTGAACTCCTGAGGATTTGCATTCCTGATAGGTATTCACAGATTTTCTAACTGTTCTCCTCTAATTGTGTCTTACTTGGGGCCGAAGTAATATGAAGGCATTATTCTGGATGAGAGTGGAAAAATTTTGTGTAGCACATATTTGCATACACATTGGATTCATTATCTAATTTTCCATTCGAAATACTGAATCCCTGACACTAACCAATAGCTGACTAGACTCTGACTACTAAACCATTATGATGGAGAAAAATAACCCAAACAGAATAGAAATACAAGCAGTTCAGAGGAGGAATGGTGTACAGTTGGACTGGTCTTTTGGATGATAAACGGTTGGTGTTATAAATCCAGTAAATTTTTTGTTTAAATAGTTCTCAATGTGTTTTAAAGTAAACAAATATGTGAATTCCTGTCTCCCTTTCTCTGTAGCCTATTCAGCACATGTAATTTTATATGCACATATAGAATCCTACCTGGTATCACACATACATACTTTTGAGGTTACAGTTACTAGGAAGATACAAATTTTGAGAAGAGATCACTCCTCCAAAACGATTTTGGAACTGAAAATTCAAACTATGGGTGAGCTTCCTAGTTGAAAAACATTATACATAAATCCATGTTTACTAAAATAAATACTTTTGCATCTGTTGATGATATATATTTAATGATGAATTTCGATAGGCATAAATATTGCTACATTTTAATGTCTGTGTATATATATATATACACACTCTCCAGATTTTTCAAAATATGAAATATATGTGTCTTACATTAACTCCCTGAATTCATTCATGTTCATGTATGTGGATTTATAATCAACTTTTTACAAGATTATTCTCAGAAATATTCATCCACCTGAAATACATATTTGTTTTCTAGTACTGAAAACTAACTTCAGTTAATGTTGCATACAAATCCTAATATTTCTACAGTAACTGACCCACTTAAACATCATTGCCTGTAGATTTGTATGGGACATAATGTGTATTTTGACGTTCATTTTTTTACAACACTGGTAATTATTATTTCTTCAGTTTATGCACATCATAGGATATATATTTCATCCACAAGTTCACAAATTTATAGGCATTTGTTTCACTTTCAATCACTTACTGCTTCAAAACACATGTATTCCTCCAGGTTTCTTAACTGGTCTTTTCATGAGACTTCTTTCCAAACACATTATATTTGATTTCCATAATCAATTTTGAAACAAAGCCCACACACTCTTCATGATAAACCATAAACCTAATATTAAAATTAGATGTATAACCGGTTGGAATGAATGATTGTATATCAATATAAGATTTCGTATATATTTTCAGATATTAATTCAATCTATTATTTAAAGTGGAATCAGTTATATTATTTATTCACAATATCGTCTATTCATGCATTATCTCTATATTCATAGACACAGGATACACCTCATTGAACTCCAGTACTAATTAATACATCTTCAACATATTGCTCCCAGAAATGGTGGAAGAAATACCCATGTCACCTGATCTACATATACATTTTATCACAGTAATATTCAGGACACAAAAAACACAAACGTCACACTTATGATTGTACCAAACCTAAACGGAAATTGAACATGGATTACTAAAAACATCCATGTCCAGGTTGCCTAATGTGCTCAAATGAAAATCCTATTGGTGATTACATATTTGTTTTTTCCTAAGATTATATATTCAAACTCAAGCCTGTTGAAAATGTCTAATCCTATTACTCACTTTATACTTTGTCTCATTTCGTAATGTCTCTATTGATATCTGTTTCCCTACATATTTTCCCCAGCTCATTATTGTAACTCATTCTTTACATGTGCTTACATTGACATTCACTTTCTAACCAAAACCCTATTGCTAAAAATATTTTGGTCCGAATCCTATACTCACGCTTTTTTCTAAACCTACTGACTATCTTCTTAATCCTACCTACTGTCCCTTTTTGACTGGATGTTCTCTTCGACATTCAATCATCCAAGAAAAAAGGTCCTATGCCATTTTATATCGATTCAGCTGAGGCATGTGTGCAGAACATAATGCAAAACTAAGTCTCCCAATCAAGGGCCCAATGCCCTTCTGAGTTTCAAATCTTACCAGGATTCCTGTTTTCATACTTATATTTCACCTATATATTCTTGTAAATATCGCAGGTTTCCAATACCATTAATCATCCCGCAGAATTATTCCTAACACAAATCGAACATGTTTTTAACCCTAACCATACACTGTTCCCTCAATCTAACATTGCAGAAGAGCAGGGAAAGTGTTGGTCTTACAATACAGGAATGTAGGGGATCTTCCACCTGCTGAGAACCTCAAAGATACATGCAGAAATAATCCCTGGAGAAGATGTATGCAGCTATGAAGGACTTTTGAAAGTGAAAGTCATCTTCCATAGCAAACAACCTGGTCAGGATACAGGTTTGTGTCTGAATCAGCCTCTCTCTTTTTAATGTAGAGAAGATGGACCAAACCAGGCCTTTGTGGAGAGCTCTTCCCAGGTTCCTATGGTTTATATACCATTCTAACTTGTGAAAGTGTCACATGAAGTAGGGGCAGCCTCCATCTCAAGGGACCATAAGAAGAAACTGTTAGCACAAAGTGGTTGCCAAGTCAGTGACCTCATTCATTTCAGGAGGAAGTGACCTCACCTCACTTCCTTTTTTTGGAAGTCTCTGAACTTGGAATCCAGGAAGGCAGGCACCCAGAGCCAGTCCCAGTCCCACTCCCAGTGGTCTCACTTGTTTGGATTTACCAAGGTGAGAATCGGTCTTTCTTGGTCACTACTAGTGTGAAGATGACCAAATGCCAGAAGAGCTCAGAAGAGGGGCCTTTCCTGAGAAAGCCGGTAATGGCTCACTGCTGGCTCCTGTCAGCTTCACACAGTTGGCCAAGGATACTAGATCTGAGACAAGATAGTCCAATTCCGTGAAACATAGAATGGCCCACCAGTCAGAGAACACTCTGTATAGTCACAGACCTCCTTGGGGGAAGGAGGTGCCTTTCTGGGTGTGGGTGTGTGTTTGTGGTTTTGTCTCATGTTCTGAGAATAGGTAGGAAAGGCAGTTTGTTTGGTTTGGTGTGAACTGTTTCTGGTAAGTCATTTGACAAGGCGATTGTTTCTATTTCTGTGTATCCCACTGTGTCTGTGGTTGTAGAAATTAGAAAAGAGAATGCATCAATGGATGTTTCCTGTCTAGGAGAAAGCTTCCCAGGATTCATCTTGCTCCAGATATGTACAACCTCCAAGATCTTTGACAAGGCCATGTACTGGACAGCTGAATGGAATGGGAGCATCTCAGAAAACTCAGATATCAGTGTTGCCAGGAAAGTCTCAGTGGAGAAACCCTGCAATGGGCCTTTTGCTTGCCTATTGTTATGTTGGCCTGAATGTCAGGAAGGTCTTTGCCTCAGGCCACCCCTTTGTGAAGCCTGAAGAAAACAGTTTTCAAATGGAAATGAGTGGACATCACCTGTGATTCTTTCCTTAATTGCTTTGGAAAGGGATGTGTCTGAATCAGCATTTTGGCCCTGTGTAAGGCTGTGGCTTAGATTCTCAGCACGTGATGGATCTAAAGAAAGATCCCTTGTGTGCATCCAAAACCAACATCTCCAAAAGAGCACTCATTGTGGATGAAGTCTAACCAACTCCACTAACCAACTCACAGTTATAGTAAATAACTTTTGAAGTTGAAGGGACCCCAGTAAACTTTGAAGTAGATACATGGGCATTATATTCAGCCTTTAAGGCCCCATTGGGCCCTCTATCAAATAAAAGGTCTCTAGTTCAAGGGGCAAATGGCAGTAAATATCGGACTTGGACAACTAAGAGGTACATGGACCTGTGGAAAGGAAAAATCCATCACTCCTTCCTAGTAATCCCAGAGTTCCCGGCCCCATTGATGGGTGGAGATCTGCTCACCAAACTCTGGGCCATAATGACTTTTAACCCTGAAGGCCCCCAAGTGGAATTTCTAAATCCTTCAGTAAAAACTCCTATAGTCATGGCTTTAACAATGTCAGTAGAAAATGCACATCAACTCACTCACCTTGGTTCAAAGAAATTGCAGGCATTCCTGAAAGATCAAGAACAGAGTTTTCTACTAACCGACTCACAGCGAAAGGAAATAACTGAATGGGTATCAAAAGCGTCTCAGGTCAATCAATTGGTTAATGCTTACCCTTTTAAGCTTCCTGCAGGAAAACACCTTCGAAGAACCAGACCAGAAAAATTTTCAGAAGTGAACTTTACTGAAATTAAGCCAGCAAGGTATGGACTTAAATATCTCCTAGTCTTTGTAGATACATTTTCAGGATGGATTGAAACCTTCCCCGACCCAAAAAAAAAAAAAAAAAAAAACAATGGCTCAAATCGTGGTCAAGATGATACTGAAGGATATTTTTCCAAGATACGGCCTGCCTAAGGTAATAGGGTCTAACAATGCACTGGTGTTCATGGCCCAGGTAAGTCATGGGTTAACCTGTACCCTGGTGATTAATTGGTAGTTACATTATGCTTATAGATCCCAGAGCTCAGGACAGGTAGAAAAAATAAATAGAACCATTAAAGAGACCTTAATGAAATTAAGCTTAGAAACCAGCTAAAAGATTGGATTATACTCCTGCCTTATGCACTGTATCATCTAAAAAATACTCCCTCTGTTTCTTTGTGTAACCTCTCCCCCTGTGAAATTCTCTATGTTGCCCCTCCTCCAGTAAGGGACCTAACCCCAACTCTAAGACCTAAGGATCCCTTCCACACCCCCTTGCTTGACACACTTAAAGCTCTTGAAAGAACTCAGCGATACCTGTTAAAACAGCTGGCCACGGCCTACCAACCTGGGGACAAGGAGACTCCACATCGATATCAAGTAAGAGACTTCATCTACATAAGATGACATCAGGTGTCATCCCTGGAACCCCTCTGGAAAGGAAATACCACGTGCTACTTATAACACCTACAGCAGTAAATGTAGACGGAATCCTTTCCTGTATCCATGCCTTCCATCTCAAGCCTGCGCCCTGTCCAGACTCTGGCTGGAAACTGGAAATGACTGGTAACCCTTTCAAATTGTGTATTTGGCATGTGTATAAGGCTATAGACTCTCCCCTTGGCCACCACTAGTCCTAACCCTCATCAGCGAATTCAGCAGCAATGGCTGATCACAAATCCTCATAGACCAGAAGAATGGTCTATCTCGCTTACAGCCCACATAGGGACCTGTTGGTCATCTCAACATTTGTCAGCTGCCTATAGGTTTTTCCAATTGGGATATCCCTGATAAAGCAGATCCCACTAAAATTTCATTAAATCCTTTTCGTATCATAGATAATGAAAACAAATATTATGGATGTAGGGACACATGAGCCAGATGCAGGTTGGCTAGCCTAGATTACTATGTTTGCCTGGAAGACTATCAAAGCCACAAACAGCCACGGCTGTGTGGGGGGAAAGCTGACTTCTTCTGTAAGTCATGGGGATGTTAGCATACAGGGACTGCCTGGTGGAACCCAAACTGCTCATCAAATTCAATACACAGAATTGGCCATATTACCAATTAGACAACCAAAACCTGTGACCCCCAGAGGGGTCTCCAGATCCTCACATTCTGCATGACCTTTTTAACTTCTGCAAGTGCTCAAAAGGGTTAAAGGAGATTCCCCTATGTGGAGGTTTTTTCCCTCCTTTGCTCACATCCTGAACTATACTTCTCCAATAGTTCCTCAAACTCAGCCTTCTGCTCCAGACTCTCTGCTGGCACTCCCACCTCAGCAACCTGATTTCTCCCCTCCAATTACTAGATCAAAAATCAAAACCTCTGCCGGTTCTCAGACAATTGCCCCCTTGCTGAGGTATCCGGTACTGAGGTACCCCTCCACACACTCACTCCTCTCTTCTCCTGTCAGTGCCCGCACTGCGTCCCATAAGGTCCTCTTACCAGCTAACCCAAAGCTCAAACCAGCTGAGGAGATCCCTCAGACCCCTATCCAGGGTGTAATTAAAATGGCCTTTAAAGTTGCTTTGTCATCACTGTAAATAGGTGACTAAGAATTTAAAATACCTCACATGCTTTTTGGGATACTCACTCCCGTCGTCCCCTCTGCTCTACCTGTTCTACTGCTCAAGTTTTTGTTGCTAGGAAAATCCCAAACCCCTTTTCCAATATTCTTTTACATTTCTACTTCCTCATTCTCAGATCCATGAAACTGCTCTCAGCCTTGCCTTCCACGTCTTCCCCCTCTCTACCAGGCCCACAGAAAAGTCTTAAATGACCTTCTCCAGAAGTCTTCACCATGGCTGACTTTAGGACTTTCAGCAAAAGAATTCCTTTAAAAGAGTTCACTGTAGATAAACTTCTTCTTTTCGTGTTGCCCTGGTCTACTTGGCAACTGGCGAAAAAAAATCAGCACTCCTGAGCTAGACACACCCATACTAGTTTTTCACAAAATATGTGAACAAGGCCTCTGGCCTTGAGTGGGGGCTTCACAGAGATGGCCACATTTCTAAGATAAAGAAGTTACCAACTAGGCTCCATGGTAACAGCTGGCAGGGCGAAAAAAAAGAGAAAAAAATCTCTCCCCCTTTCAGGTGTCCTTGAAAAGTTAACTTGCCCAGAACAGAGGATAAAATAAAAGATAGAAAAACAGCTTTTTGTGAACTTCTGCCGACTTTGAACTTCTGAGCCCCTTCCCTTACATGTTGGGTACAAATTATGAAACTACATAAACTTGGGGTTCAGGGAATTAATTGATTACAACAGAAGCAATGCCCTCTAAATCCGTTTGCAACCAAATAGGACTTTTTCCCTGTCTTCAGTGCTATCTTAGGTGCTTTGCCTCGTCCGTCCCTATAACAGAAAGATTCTATATACTTAAACATTGTTTATGTTTTCATGAAATAGTCAACAGATGTGATTAATTATGTAATGGTGCAGATGTTTCCCAGAGTGCTCTATGATGACGCAGGTCCATTTAAAGATCAAATAGGAGGGCATGCAACTCAGTTCCGCTGGGAACCTGTATCTCTCACTTTAGCCATCCTATTAGGAATAGGAGTTGCTGCATGAGTGGGCACAGGAATCAATGCCCTAGTCCAAAGGACACAACCAATGCCCTAATTAGAAGCAGCAATAGACCAAAACTTAAAGATAATAAAACCTCCATCACAGCTTTACAGGAATGTTTAACCTCTGTCTATGAATCTGTTTTACAGAACAGGCGAGCGATAAAACCTCCTCTTCATGAGAGAAGGGGGAATTTGTAGTGCATTGAGGGAAGAATGTTGTTTTTGTGCCGGCCACACTGGAGTTGAAAAGAATCTATGAGTAAATAAAGAAAACGCATTGAAGAGCGTGAACGAGAAAGAGAGGCCCAAAAAGGGTGGTTTGAGTCTTGGTTCACACAGTCCGTCTGGTTAACTATGCTTTCATCAGCCCTGGCTGGTCCATTAATAATCCTCATATTATTGCGAACTGTAGGACCCTGTTGGCTAAACCATGGAGTTTCCTTTCTTCAAGCTCAAATTGGACAAGTTAAACTTATGGTAATCAGACAACAATATACCACACTAGAAGACATAAAATGTAACACCCATCAGTGATGACTTTTATGATTAAAAGTAACCAGAAGAAGAAGTGGGGAATGAAAGGTTAATGAAATAGGTACTTGTCACTTCCTGTTTTTCTGTACACTTAACAAAACACTGTTGAAATCTTGAGAACTGTTTGCTAATCTTGTTCCCAGAATGTGCTGTCCCCAACTGCCAAACTGCAGAATGTGCTCAGTCACGCAGTTGAAAGCAAACGGCCTACTCGCCCTGACCCATCAATAAACTTCCATCCCTGCCTTCTCCAAGAAAAGTACATAAGCTCTGCTTAAGCTGTTCTTAGGGCTCTCTGCTCTATTCAACTGAGCTCTGAGCCCCAGCATGCTGGACCCACAATGAACCCTTTGTAGTTGCATGAGACAGTCTCTTGGTCATCTCTTCCTCCTATACTCGCCTGACCATTACAATATTTCACCTCTATATTCTTAAAAATATCTCAGGTTCCCAACACCACTATTCATCCAGCAGAATGATTCCTAACATAAATCAAACATGTTATTAATCCTAACCATACCATCTACCCTCAATCTAACTTTACAGAAGAGCAGGCACAGAGTTGGTCTTACAATACAGGAATATAGGGGATCTTTCACCTCCTGAGAAATTCAAAGGTCTATGCAGAAATGATCCCTGGAGAAGATGTAGGCACCTATGAAGGACCTGAGAGAGCAGAAGTCATCTTCCATGGCAAACAACCTGGTCAGGATGAAGGGTTGTGTCTGAATCAGCCTCTCTCTTCTTAATGTAGAGAAGATGGACCAAACCAGGCCTGTGTGGAGAGTTGTTTCCTGGTGCCTATGGTTGATATACTATTCTAACTTGTGAAACTGTCACAGGTAGTAGGAGCAGCCTGCATCTGAAGGGACCCTTTGAAGCAACTGTTAGGACAAAGTGGTTGCCAAGGCAGTGACCTCATTCAGTTCCTGAAGGAAGTGACCTCACCTCACTTCCTTGTTGATGGAACTCTCTGAACTTGGGATCCAGGAAGCCAGACACACAGAGCCAGTCCCAGTCCCAGTCCCAGTGTTCTCACTTGTTTGGATGTACCAAGGACAAAATCAGTCTTTCTTGGTACCTACTGATGTGAGGAAGGCCAAATGCCAAGAGAGTTCTGAAGACGGGCCTTTCCTGGGAAAAAAGGTAGTTGCTCACAGCTTGCTCTTGACAACTTCACAGAGTTGGATAAGAAGAGGAGATCTGAGACAGGACATGCCATTTTGAGGGAACATAATATGGCCCACCAGTCAGAGGACACTCCAGATAGTCTCAGAATTACTTGGGGTAAGGAGGTGCCTCTGTGGGTGTGGTTGTAGGTTTGTGATTTTCCCTTGTTCTGAAAATAGGTAGGAAAAGTGGTTTGTTTGGATTTAGTGAACATTTTCTAGAAAGTCCCTTGACAAGGCGAGTGTTTCTGTGTCTGTGTATCCCACTGTGTCCACAGTTGTAGACATTAGAAAAGAGAATGCATAAATGGATGTGTCCTGTCTAGTAGAAAGCTTCACAGCATTTATTTTGCCCAATTTATGAATGAACTGCGGCTTGCCTGATCGATGGGCTACACCTGATATCTTCCTAAGTTCCTGTTTTCTTCCTGAATTCTGGAGACTCTCCAGAATAGGCTCATGGTTTTTTGTCCAAGTTATGTACCACCTCCAAGTTCTTTGACATGGCCATGTACTGGATAGCTGAAGGGAATGGCGAGCATCTCAGAAAACTCAGAAATGACTGGGACCAGGAAAGTCTCAGTGGAGAAACGCTGCTTTGGGCCTTATGCTTACCTATTGTTCTGTTGCCCTGAATTTCAGGAAGGCCTTTGCCTCAGGCCACACCTTTTTGAAGCCTGAAAAGAAGAGTTTTGCAATGGAAATAAATGGGCATTACCTGTGGCTCTTTGCTTAATTTCTTTGAAAATAATGTGTCTTATTCAGACTCTTGAGCCTGTGTGAGGTGGTGGCTTAGAGTCTCAGCACCTGATGGATCTAAAGAAAGATTCCATGTGTACATCCAAAACCAAAATGGCCAAAGAGCAGTCCTTGTGGATGAAGTCTCTCACCTTGCTCTGTAACTTTCTTCACCTCCATCAAGTGAGAATAGGGATTCTTTGGGTCAAATAAGTTCCTCAAACCCTGCAGAGGCTAGCCCATAAGTGCTTAGATTTTCTCATGACTCCAATTCACATAAAGAATCTAAAACCCACAGTCAGTAGGCCTCAAATTTGAGAAGCAGAGCAGTATTAATGGCAGGCCTTTTTGATCATTCCTGGTTCACAGGAAGGGTGTACAGGCCACCCTGACTTTAGGCAAATGAGATGCAAGGGAGATTTTTTGGACACTGTCTTGGGGTGAACACCTCATGGAAACCTCCAGCCAGAAGTTATGATGAGTGTCTAAATGGAAGAAGATGAGGTCATGAGGGATTGTTTTGGTTTGAATCGTGGTCATTTGTGTGGCGGTTGGAAGAGACGACTGGGTCCACCTTGGCTTGAACTCTGGTGTGATTACCCTAAGAGACTGCATTCTGGAACTGACGTCATCGAAGTATTTTCATGAATTGTGTTGGAATTTTAGGAGGCCACGCATGAGATTTGCCCTTGGAAACTGAGATCTAGGCCCAGGGTTGCTTTCCGCAGAGCACTGGGAATCTCAGCCAAGATATCACATGATTTTATTCTGAACGACTTGGCAGCCATAGTTGAGAGTCAAAACACACATGGACCTCACGTTGTAGACCTCAATGCACCTTGCTTCATGTGACCTTTTGGCTACTCTTTGGGAAGACTTGCCTCTGAGAGTTCTCCAAAGCTTTTATGGAAATGAGCATCCTCAACATTTAATTGTTCCTGAATGAATTGCAACCCACATTGCCTCCAACTTCATGCTTGAAAAATGGCTCGATAAATACCATGAAATTTTTTTTTAAATTTTCATGAACAGGTGGCACTGGAGGACCTTTGGATATCCTGTTGATGATTATGAGTATACCAGACAGTGCCTTGATTGACTGGGTTTCAAGAAAATGGTGTAGAACAGAGATGCCAGTAAGTTGGAGTCTGCTGACTAGTGGGCTTATAGCCGTGGTGGGCAGGTGTGTGATGGAATATCTGTGGTGGGGCCATGTGGATCTGCCATTGGCTTCCAAATGGCTTGTGGCTGACATGGTGCAGCCAACAGACACTTACAAGTAAAGGGACCTTGTTATATGGAGAGGTTTCAGGGGAATGTTCAGAATCAGGTTGCTATGGTCAAGGGGCAAGCTATGAGGGATAGAACCTTGGTTGGTGCATTCTCCTACAGACCCTGACCCACCACATATGACAGAACTCCCTTCAGCACTGTTTTTCAGTTGAACTCCTTGTATTTCGTGAAGCAAATACTAAACACCCAGTGCAGCAGCAATAAACACCACAAAATGTGGAGGATGACCCAATGACTTCACAGTCCACAAGGGGAGACACTTAGCCCCCAGTGGCCCCAGTTTACCGACTAGGATTGAATTCAGCACTGCTACAGCATGTTCATTGGAAAATATTAAACCATGTCCTCCAGGTAACATAGATGCAGACCCAGCTGTAATGGTCTCACTACAAGGAAGGTAAAGCTCCTGACAACAACATATATTTCAAGTGCTCAAACTCAGAGGCAGTTTCTCAAGAAGTCTTTATGCAGCACAGCTCCATGTTTGTGGAGTGTTTACCCTGTCCCTTACTTTTTGAAACTACTCTACCACCTCCCAGGTTGTAAACTTTTGAGCATATTCCATTCCAGATATTTATTCCCAGATTTTCTAACTCTTGACTTTTAATGATGTATTACTTGGGACGAGGGTAATGTCAAGGCATTGTTCTGGATGAGAGTGGGAAAATTTTTGTGTAGCATATATTTGCATACACATTTGGTCCATTTTCCAATTTTCCATTCGAAATACTAAATACCGGACACTGACACCTAATCTACTAGACTCTGACTACTAATCCTAATAAGATGGAGAAAAACAACCCAAACAGAATAGAATTACAAGCATTTCAGAGGAGGCATGGTGTATAGTTGGACTTGCATTTTGCATTATATAAGGTAGGAGTTATACATCTAGTCAATTTTGTGTTGAAATAGTTCCCCATGTGTTTTTCTTTCGATTATTTTATTTTATTTTATTAGTTGGTTGTTCAAAACATAACAAAGCTCTTGACATATCGTATTTTATACATTAGATTCAAGTGGGTTATGAACTCCCATTTTTACCCCAAATATGGATTGCAGAATCACATCGGTTACACATCCACATTTTACATAATGCCCTATTAGTAACTTGTATTCTGGTACCTTTCCTATCCTCTACTATCCCTGCTCCCCTCCACTCCCATCTTCTCTCTCTACCGAATCTACTGTAATTCATTTCTCTCTTTGTTTATTTTCCAATTCCCCTCACAACCTCTTATATGTAATTTTGTGTAACAATGAGGGTCTCCCTCCATTACCATGAAATTTACCTTTTCTCTACCTCCCCCCCAACTCACGTCTCTCTTTAATGTTAATCTTTTCTTCCTGCTCTTCCTCCCTGCTCTGTTCTTAGTTGCTCTCATTATATCAAATAAGACATTTGGTATTTGTTTTCTACGATTGGCTAGCTTCACTAAGCATTATCTGCTCTAGTGCCATCCATTTCCCTGCAAATTCCATTTTTTTGTCATTTTTTAGTGCTGCATATTACTCCATGGTGTATAAATGCCACATTTTTTTTAATCCATTCATCTATTGTAGGGCATCTGGGTTGGTTCCACAGTCTAGCAATTGTGAATTGTGCTGCTATGAACATCGATGTGGCAGTATCACTGTAATACGCTCTTTTAAGATTCAGGGAATAGTCCGAGAAGGGCAATAGCTTGGTCAAATGGTGGTTCCATTCCCAGCTTTCCCAGGATTCTCCATACTGCTTTCCAAATTGGCCGCACCAGTTTGCAGTCCCACCAGCAATGTACAAGAGTACCCTTTTCCCCACATCCTCAGCAGCACTTGTTGTTGTTTGACTTCCTAAATGCTGTCAATCTTACTGGAGTGAGATGGTATCTTAGGGTGGTTTTGATTTGCATTTCTCTGACTGCTAGAGATGGTGAGCATTTTTTCATGTACTTATTGATTGATTGTATGTCCTCCTTTGAGAAGTGTCTTTTCAGGTCCTTGGCCCATTTGTTGATTGGGTTATTTGTTATCTTATTGTCTAATTGTTTGAGTTTTTTGTATACTCTGGATATTAGGGCTCTATCTGAAGTGTGATGAGTAAAAATTTGTTCCCATGATGTAGGCTTCCTATTTACCTCTCTTATTGTTTCTTTTGCTGAGAAAAAACTTTTTAATTTAAGTAAGTCCCATTTGTTGATTCTTGTTAGTAACTCTTGTGCTATGGGTGTCCTATTAAGGAATTCGGAGCCCGACCCCACAATATGTAGACCAGAGCCAACTTTTTCTTCTAACACATGCAGAGTCTCTGATTTGATATCTAGCTCCATGATCCACTTTGAGTTAACTCTCTTGTGCATGGCGAGAGGAGGGGATTAAGTTCCATTTTGTTGCATATGGATTTTCAGTTTACCCAACACCATTTGTTGAAGATGCTATCCTTCCTCCATTGCATGCTTTTAGCTCCTTTATCAAATATAACATAGTAGTAGCTTTGTGGATTAGTCTCTTGTGTCCTGTATACCGTACCACTGGTCTACCCGCCTGTTTTGGTACCAGTACCATGCTGTTTTTGTTACTATTGCTCTGTAATATAGTTTGAAATCTGGTATCACTATACCGCCTGATTCACACTTCCTGCTTAGAATTGCTTTTGTATTTCTGGGTCTTATATTTTTCCATACGAATTTCATGATTGCTTTCTCTATTTCTACAAGAAATGCCATTGGGATTTTGATTGGCATTGCATTAAACCTATAGATAACTTTTGGTAATATCGCCATTTTGATGATGTTAGTTCTGCCTATCCATGAACAGGGTATATTTTTCCATCTTCTAATATCTTCTTCTACTTCTTTTTTTAGGGTTCTATTGATTTATTGTATAAATCTTTCACCTCTTTTGTTAGGTTGATTCCCATGTATTTAATTTTTTTGAGGATGTTTTGAATGAACTGCTTTTCCTCATTTCCGTTTCAGAAGATTTGTTGCTGATATACAGAAAGGCCTTCGATTTATGCGTGTTGATTTTAGATCCTGCTACTTTGCTGAATTCATTTATTAGTTCTAGTAGTTTTTTTTGTAGACCCTTTTGGGTCTTCTATGATTCTATAGAATCATGTCACCAGCACATAGTGATAATTTACGTTCTTCTTTTCCTATTTTTATGGCTTTGATTTCTTTCGTCTAATTTCTCTGGCCAGTGTTTTGAGAACTATATTGAATTGAAGTGTGGATAGAGGGCATCCTTGTCTTGTTCCAGATTTTAGAGTGAATGCCTTCAATTTTTCTCCATTCAGAATGATCCTAGCCTGAGGCTTAGCATAGATAGCTTTTACAATGTCGAGGTAAGTTCCTGTTATCCCTAGTTTTTCATAGTTTTGAACATAAAGGGATGCTGTACTTTGTCAACTGCTCTTTCTGCATCTATCAAGATGATCATATGGTTCTTATCTTTAAGTCAATTGATGTGGTGAATAATATTTATTGATTTCCATATATTAAAACATCCTTGCATCCCAGGGATGAATCCTACTTGATCGTGGTGCACAATTATTTTTTATGTGCCTTTCAATACGATTCTCCAGAATTTTACTGAGGATTCTTGCATCTAGCTTCATCAGAGATATTGGTCTGTACTTTTCTTTCTTTGAGGTGTCTTTGTCTTGTTTCAGAATAAGGGTGATGTTGGCCTCATAGAATGAATTTGGCAGAGCTCCCTCTTTATTTGTTTCTCGAAATAACTTGAAAAGTATTGGTATTAATTCTTCTTTAAAGGTTTTGTAAAATTCTGCTGTATACCCATCTGGTCCTGGGCTTTTCTTGGTTGGTAGTCTTTTGATTGCTTCCTCTAAATCATCCATTGATATTGGTATGTTTAAAATGTGTGTATCCTCCTGACTCAGTCTGGGCAAATCATGTAACTTAAGAAATTTACCGATGTCTTCATATTTTCTATTTTATTGGAATATAGGTTTTCAAAATAATTTCTAATTGTCTTCTGTATTTCTGTAGCATCTGTTGTGATATTGCCTTTTTCATCCTGTATGTTTGTAATTTGAGTTCTCTCTCCTCTTCATTAGCATGGCTAAGAGTCTGTTGATCTTATTTATTTTTTCGAAGAACCAACTTTTATTTTTGTTAGTTTTTTCAATAGTTTCTTTTGTTTCAATTTCATTGGTTTCCACTCTGATTTTAATTATTTCTTGCCTTCTGCTACATTTGCTGTTGTTTTGCTCTTCCTTTTCTAGGGCTTTTAGATGAAGTGTGAGCTCATTTATTTGTTGGTTTTTGCTTTTTTTGATGAATGACCTCCAGGTGATGAATTTCCCTCTTTAAATTGCTTTCATTGTGTCCCATAGATTCCGATATGTTGTGTCTGTATTTTCATTTATCTCTAAGAATTTTTTGATTCCCTCCTTTATGTCTTCTGTAACCCATGGATTATTCAGTAACATATTGTTTATTTTCCTAGTGATGTAGGATTTTTCCTTCCTTCTTTTATCATTGATTTACAGTTTCATTCCATTATGATCAGATAAAATGCATGGTATTATCTCCACCTCTTTATATTTACTGAGTGTTGCCCTATTGCATAATATATGCTCTATTTTTGAGAGGGATCCATGTGCTGCTGAAAAAAAAAGTATATCCACTTGATGATGGTTGATATATTCTATATATGTCAGTTAAGTCTAGGATATTGATTGTGATATTGAGTTCTATATTTTCTTTATTCAACTTTTGTTTGGAGGATCTGTCTAATGGTGAGAGAGGTGTGTTGAAGTCACCCATAATTATTAGGTTGTGGTCTATTTGATTCTTGAACTTGAGTAGAATTTGTTTTATGAACATTGCAACACCATTATTTGGTGCATAAATATTGATAATTGTTATGTCTTGTTGGTGAATGGTTTCTTTTAACAGTATATAATGTCCTTCTTATCCCTTTTGATTAACTTAGTCTTGACTTCGATTTTATTCTATATGAGGATGGCCACCCCTGCTTGCTTACGAGGACCGTGTGCATGGTATAAATTTTCCCAACTTTTCACCTTCAGCCTGTGTATGTCTTTTCCATTCAGATGTGTCTCCTGGAGGCAACATATTGTTGGATTTGTTTTATTAATCCAAGTTACCAGCCTATGTTGCTTTTTTGGAGATTTTAAGCCATAAACGTTTAGAGCTACTATTGATGTATGGTTTGTACTTCCAGCCATGTTTAATTATTTATCTTTGTTTTTAATTTACTTTGTTTCTCCATGATTAGCTTTCCCCCTGCACTCTGTCATTACCCAGTCACTTCCCACTGATGGTTTTGGTTGTTGTTTTTCATTTCTTCCTCATGTAGTGTTTTTTTTAGATGCTTTGCAATGCTGGTTTTCTGGCTGCAAATTCTTTTAGCTTTTGTTAATCATGAAAGATTTTTATTTCATTTTCGTACCTGAAGGTTAATTTTGCTGGATCCAGAATTCTTGGTTGGCATCCATTGTCTTTCAGTGTTTAAAATATGTTGTTCCAAGATCTTCTCGCTTTCATCAACTGTGATGAAACATCCTTTGTTAACCTTATTGATTTACCCCTGAATGTAGTCTGCCTCCTTTTTCTTGTAGCTTTTAATATTTTCTCTTTGTTCTGTATATTAGATATGTTTATAACAAATGTCTTGGTGTTGGTCTACTGTGATTTTTTGTGCTCAGTGTCCTCTATGAATCTACAATTTGTATATCCGTTTCTTTTTTATTTCTGGAAAGTTTTCTGTAATTATTTCATTCAGTAGGTTACTCATTCCCGTGGTTTGAATCTCTGGACCTTCCTCTATCCAGATGACTCATAAATTTGGTTTTTATATGTTATCCCATATCTCTTGGATGATTTTCTCGTGATTTTTTACCAGCCTTTCTGAGTTGGCTAGACTCTTTTCAAGATGATATATTTTGTCTTCATTATGTGACATTCTGTCTTCTACTTGCTCCACTCTTTTAGTAATTCTCTCAATTGAGTTTTTAATTTGGTTTATCGTTTCCTTCATTTCTAGAATTATTGTATGATTTTTTTTATTATCTCTATCTCCGTATAAAGATGCTTAACTTCTTTTTTTTAATCTGTTCATGTAATTCATTTTCAATGTGTTCTTTCATTGTTTGGATTTGCTGTCTCATATCTTCTTTAAGGTTCCATTCCATCTGTCTAAGGTATTCCTTGAGTTCTTTATATGATCATTTTTCTGATGACTCTAGGTCCTCCTGAGTATTTAGGCTGTCCTTCATTGTTTGTACTCTTTTTCTTTCTTGCTTTCTTATGCTGCTCATGTTACTTCTTGTTCTGTTTGAGTGCTGAGTTACTGATTAGTCTTATAAATTTATTTCATGCTTGGGAGGAAAGATATTAGAAGGGAAGGGAAGAAGTCAATAAGAGAATGAGAGTAGGCAGGTAGAATTCAAGGAAGGGGGAAAAAGAAAATTGAAAAGAAATGAAAAGACAAAAGAAAAAAACAGAAAATAAAGAATGAAAGAAAAATTAAAAAAATAATAATGATAATAAAAAAATGAAAATTACAATTTAATAATAATAATAATAATTAATAATAAAATAAAGAAATTTAAAAACTTAAAAACATTAAAAAAGTTAAAGAAAAACAACAACAACAAGAATGAAAATGAAAGAAAAAGAAAAAAAAACCCAAATTTAAAAAATAAATAAATAATGATAATAATAAATGCAGTCATAGAGTTTGATTAACTTCTCTTCCAATAGGTGGTGCTGTGCCCACTGGGCCGAGGTTCTCCTCTCAGTAGGTGGGAACCAATCACTATGCAGCTGCTCTTCCTTCCAGACTGGGCGGGTGTCCAATCCTGACACCCTAGGGCCTTCTCTTGTGTTTCCTCAAGCCATGCCCTGCTCACCTGCGACGCTCACCACAATACTGGCAACACGCCAGGTCTGCTGCTCCTGGGAGACCTGTTTTTATGAATACCTGGGCACACTCTCCCGGTTTGCTTCCCTCAGACCCTAAGTTTGTAGAGCTTGGGGCTGAGATCCCCAAGCGAATTTGTTTGCCCTCCGGGAGCCACGCCCCAGTAGCTGGTGCAAGAGACCTCAGTTGTCAGCACTGGTGGGAGCGGTAGCCTGGAGTTCTGTGCCACAAGTCCCGCGCCACTCCTGATTTTCTCGGTCTGGCTATCGCGCTCATGGTAGAGCTGAGAGGGACCCTTACGGGAGAGCTGGGAGGGGCCCTTAAGGATTCCCTGCTGTGTGGAGAGAGATGGCTAGGGAATTACAAACCTGTCGCGCTGGTTTCAATGAAGTTATCTCCTCCATCCTTGACGTCAGTTCTATGCCATGGTGGTATCCCATGCAAATGGTGATCATTCGTTCCCTTTGCCGGGTGACCAATGCAACTGGTGGGTCCTGACTGTCTCTCCCATGCCCCGATTCAATCCTTTGGCCACTGCCTATGAAGGCTAGGTTGGCTTCTACCTCTGTAAGTTCAGAAGGGCAGACCAGTTATTTCAGCTGGATCGTTAGTGCTGAGTCACGAAACGCAGGCAAACCAGAGGTTGAATGCAACCGATCCGGGCTCGGTGTGTGTTCTGCGTGGCCCAGACTGTTCACCCCAGATTCATGTCAGTGCATCATTGCCTAGTGATCCTGAGCAAACAGTATTTAGACAGTTTATGACTCCCTATTCCAGCGCAGCTGAAGAGGTCAGAGACTTGATCTCTCCATACCCACCGCCATTTTGGATATCTCTCCATGTGTTTTAAAGTTAACAAATATGTGAATTCCTATCTCCCTTTCTCTGTAGTTTATTCAGCAGATGTGTTTTGATATGCACATATAGAATCCTAACTTGTATCACATGTACATTCTTGTGAGGTGGCTGACTTGGCAGACACAAATTGTGAGAAGAGATCACTATCCTAAACACTGCTGGAACTAAAAATTCAACCAATGGGTGAGCTTCCTAGTTGAACAACATTATACATAAATCCATGTTCAATAAATTGAATATTTTTGGATCTGTGGATGATATATATATCTCGATCAATTACGATTGGCATATCTATTGCTACTTTTGAATGTCTGTGTGTGTGTTTTGTTATATATATATATATATATATATATATATATATATATATATATATATATATATACAATCTCCAGATTTTTAAAATATGAAATATATGTGTCTTATATACACTCCCTAAATTCATTCATGTTCACGTATGTGGATTTATAATCAACTTTTCACAATATTATTCTCAGAAATATTCATCCACCTGAAATACATATTTGTTTTCTAGTACTGAAAACTAACTTCAGTGAATGGTACATACATATCCTAATATTTCTAGAGTTACTGTCCCAGTTTAACATCAAGGCAAGTAGATTCCT
This sequence comes from Callospermophilus lateralis, assembly GCF_048772815.1. Classification (NCBI taxonomy): domain Eukaryota; kingdom Metazoa; phylum Chordata; class Mammalia; order Rodentia; family Sciuridae; genus Callospermophilus; species Callospermophilus lateralis. Next base: position 3,706,871 of record NW_027518101.1, read on the forward strand.
ATGGTACATGATTTGTATTTTTACGTTCATTTTTATTCAAAACTGGTACATTACTATTTCTTAAGTTTATGCACATCATAGGATATATATTTTATCCACAAGTTCGCAAATTTATACGAATTTGTTTCACTTTCAATCACTTCCTGCTTCAGGACACATGTATTCTTCCATCTTTCTTGACTGGTCTCTTCCTGAGACCTCTTTCAAAACACATTATTTTCGATTTCCATAATCACTTTTGAAGCAAAACTCACATCCCCTTCATGATAAATTATAACTCTGATATTTCCAATGGATGTATAACTGGTTGGAATGAATGATTGTATACCAATATCAGATTTCTTATATATTTTCAGATATCAATTCAATCCATTATTTAGAGTAAAACCAGTTATATTATTTATTCACAGTATGGTCTATGCATGCTTTTTCTTTATATTCATAGACACAGTGTACACCTCTTTGTACCCCCAATACTAATTTATATGTCTTCAAAATATTGCTCCCAGAAATTGTGGAAGAAATACGCATGTCACCTGATCTACATATACATTTTATCACAGAAATATTCTGGACACAAAATGCAAAGATCACACTTATGATTGTACCAAAGCCTAAATGGAAAGTAAATATGGATTACTAAAATCATCCATGTCCAAGTTGCCTAATGCTCTCAAATGTCAATCCTATTGGTGACTACATATTTGTTTCCTCTTAAGATTATATATTCAAACTCAACCCGATTGAAAATGTTTAATCCTATCCCTCACTTTATACATTGCCTGATTTCATAATGTCTCTATTGCCATCTGCTTTCTTACATATTTTCCACAGTTCACCACTGTGACTGAACCTTCACATGTGCTGACATTTGCTTTCACACTCTAATTGATAACTTATTGCTGAAGAACTTTTTTTCCAAATCCTATACTCACTCTTCTTCCTAAACCTACTGACTATCTTCCTAATCCTACTGACTATCCCTTTTTGACTGGATATTCTCTTCTACATTCAATCATCCAACGTACAAGGTCTTATGCCATTGTATATCGATTTATCTGAGACATCTGTGAGAACATAATTCAATGGTAAGTATCCCAATCAAGGGCCCAATGATTTTCTGAGCTTCAAATCTTACTTAGATTTATTTTTTCATACATGTATTTCACCTCTATATTCTTATAAATATCGCATGTTCCCAATACCATTAATCATCCAGCAGAATGATTCCTAAGCCAAATGGAAAATGTTATTCACCCTAACCATACACTGTTCCCTCAATCTCATTTTACAGAAGAGCAGGGACAGTGTTGGTCTTACAATACAGAAATGTAGTGGATCTTCCATCTGCTGAGAACCTCAAAGCTCCATGCAGAAATGATCCCTGGAGAAGATGTAGGCAGCTATGAAAGACCTGAGAGAGCAAAAATCATCTTCCATGGCAAACAACCTGGTCAGGATGAAGGGTTGCATCAGAATCAGCCAATCTCTCCTTAATGTAGAGAAGATGGACAAAACCATGCCTGTGTGGAGAGCTGTTACCATTTGCCTACAGGTGATATACCATTCTACCATGTGAAAGTGTGACAGGAAGTAGGGGCAGCCTCCATCTCATGGTACCGTTGGAAGCAATTGTTATGATAAAGTGGTTGCTAAGGCAGTGATCTCATTCAGTTCCTGAAGAAAGTGATCTCATCTCACTTCCTTGGTGATGGAACTCTCTGAACTTGGGATACAGAAAGCCAGGCACCCAGAGCCAGTCCCAGTCCTAGTCCCAGTGGTCTCACTTTTTTGGATTAACCAAGGACAGAGTCAGTCTTTCTTGGTACCTACTGATGTGAGGATGGCCAAATGCCAGGAAAGCTCGGAAGAGGGGCTCTTCCTGAGAAAGCAGGTAGTGGCTCAATCCTGGCTCCTGACAACTTCACAGAGTTGGCCAAGAAGACCAGATCTGAGACAGGACAGGCCATTTTGGGGGATCATAGTATGACCCATCAGTCAGAGCACACACCGGACAGTCACAGACCTATTTGAGGGAAGGAGGTGCCATTGTGGGTGTGGGTGTGGGTTTGTGGTTTTGTCTCATGTTCTGAGAATAGGTAGGAAAGGCGGTTTGTTTGATTTGGAGTGAACAGTTTCTAATAAGTCGTTTGACAGCGCAAGTGTTTCTATGTCTGTGTATCCCACTGTGTTTGTACTTGTACACATTAGAAAAGAGAATGCATTAATTGATGTGTCCTGTCTCGTAGAAAGCTTCCCAGCATTCATCCAGCCCAATTTATGAATTGACTATGGCTTGCCTTATTGATGGGCAATACCTGCTACCTTCCTAAGTTGCTGTTTTCTTCCTGAATTATGGCCACTTTCCAGAATAGGCTCATGGTTTTGTGTCCAAGATATGTACTACCTCCAAGCTCGGTGACATGGCCATGTACTGGATAGCTGAAGGGAATGGCGAGCATCTCAGAAAACAAAGATATCAGTGTGACCAGTAAAGTCTCAGTGGAGAATCCCTGCTTTGGGCCATTTGCTTACCTATTGTTCTGTTGCCCTGAGAGTCAGGAAGGTTTTTGTCTCAGGCCACAGCTTTTTGAATCCTGAAGAAAAGATTTTTCAAATGGAAATTAATAGGATTCACCTTTGGCTCTTTTCTTAATTGATTTGGAAAGAGGTGTGTCTGAATCAGCCTCTTGGCCCAGTGTGATTCTTTGACTTAGATACTCAGCACCTGATGGATCTAAAGAAAGATCCCATGTGTGCATCCAAATCCAAAATGGCAAAAAAGAGCAGTCATTGTGGATGAAGTCTTTTGCCTTCCTCTGTAAGGTTTCTGAATTCCATCAAGTGAGAATAGGGATCATTTGGGTCAAATGATTTCTTCAAATTAATTCAGAAGCTTTCCAATAGGTGCTTGGGTTTTCTCATCTCTCAAATTTACATAAAGAATGTGTACCCGACACTCGGTAGGCCTCAAATTGGTGAAGCAGAGCAATATTAAGGTCAGGCCTATTTGATCACTCCTGGTACACAGGAAGGATGTACAGGCCACCGGGAATTTAGGCAAATGAGGGCAACGGAGCTTATTTTGGACACTGTCTTGGGCTATGCTAATGCTCTCAAATGTCAATCCTATTGTTGACTTCATCTTTGTTTCTTCCTAAGCTCATACATTCAACCTCAACCCTGTAGAAAATATCTAATCCCATAACTCACTTTATTCTTTTCCTGATTTCCTAATGTCTCTATTGATATCTGCTTTTCTACATATTTTCCCCTGTTCATCATTGTGACTGACTCTTCACTTGTGTTGATATTTACATTGACTCTCTAACCAAAACCCTATTGGCAAAGAACTTTTGTTCCAAATCCTATACTCACTTTTCTTCCTAAACCTACCAACTATCTTCCTAATCCTACTGACTATAACTTTTTGAATAGATGTTCTCTTCTACATTCAATCATCCAAGTAAAGTTTGGGCGAGTGCCGGAGAAAGAGACCACCAAGAGACTATCTCATGCAACAGCAAAGGTTTTATTGGGGGTCCAGCATGCTGGGGCTCAGAGCTCACTTGAATAGAGCAGAGAGACCTGACAACAGCTTAAGCAGAGCTTATATACTTTCCTTGCAGAGGGCAGGGATGGAAGTTCATTGATGGGTCAGGGAGAGTGGATGGTTTGTATTCAACTGGGTGAGGGAGTACATTCTGCAGTTTGGTAATTGGGGACAGCATATTCTGGGAACAAGATTAGCAATCAGTTCTCAAGATTTCAACAGTGTTTTGTTACGCATACAGAAAAACAGGAAGTGACAAGTACATATTTTATTAACCTTTCATTCCCCACTTCTTCTTCTGGCTACTTTTAATCATAAAAGTGATCATTGTGGAGTGTCACATTCTATGTCTGCTAGTGGGGAATTACCATAAGTTTAATTTGTCCAATTTGAGCTTGGAGAAAAGAAATTACACGGTTGAGAAAACAGGGTTTTATAGTTAGCAATAATATGAGGATTATTATTGGACTGGCTAGGGTTGATAAAAACGTAGTTAACCAGGGGGACTGTGTAAAAAAAGACTCAAACTACCATTCTTGGGCCTCTCTCTCTCTCGTTGTCGCTCTTCAAGGCATCTTTTTAATTTACTCATAGATTTTTTTTACAACTCCAGTATTGTAGACATAAAAACAACATTCTTCCCTCAATGAAGCACAAAGGCCCCCTTCTCTCATGAAAAGGAGGTCCAACCCTCGACTGTTCTGTAAAACAACTTCAGAGAGAGAGGTTAAAGATTCGTTCAAAGCTGTGATGGAGGTTTCTAATATCTTTAATTTTTGATCTATTGCTGCTTTGGGTCATTTTTTGTGTCCCATGGGCCAGAGCAATGGTTCCCGTGCCCTACCCTGCAGTAACTACTATTCGTAATAGAATGGCTAAGGTGAGGGACATATGTTTTCAGCGGAACCGTGTTCTATGCCCCCCTCTTTGATCTTCAAATGAACCTGCATCATGATAGAGCACTCTGGGAAACATCTGCACCATTACACAATTAATCACATCTGTTGACCATTTCATGAAAACATAAACAGTGTTTAAGTATATAGAATTATACTGTTGTAGGGACGGACAAGGCAAGGCACCTAAGATAGCACCAAAGACAGGAAAACAGTCTTTTTTGGTTGCAACCAGATTCAGGGGGCATTGCTTCTGTTGTAATCAATTAATCCCCTGAAACCCAAGTTTAGGTAGTTTCAGAATTTTGTACACAACACGTAAGGAAATGGGCTCAGAAGTTCACAGTCTGCAGAAGTTCACAAAAAGCAGTTTTCGTTTCTGTTTTTTCCTCAGTTTGGGGCAAGTTAACTTTTAAGGACACCTATGTGGGGGAGAGCTTTTTCTTCCCTTTCTTTTTTTTCAACCTGCCAGCTGTTTCCATGCAGCCCAGTTTGTAACTTCTTTATCTTAGAAATGTAGCCATCTCTGTGAAGCCCCAGCTCAAGGCCAGAGGCCTTTTTTTTCACATATTTTGTGAAAAACTATTAAGGGTGTGTCTAGATTAGGAGTGCTGGTTTTTTTTAGCCAGTTTCCAAGGAGACCAGGGCAACACAAAAATAGGAAGTTTATCTACAGTGATCTCTTTTATAGGGACTCTTTTGCTGAAAGTCGTAAATCAGCCATGGTGAAGACTTCTGGAGAAAGTTAATTAAGACTTTTCTGTGGACCTGGTACAGAGGGGGACGACTTGGAAGGCAGGGATGAGAGCAACTTCCGTGGATCTGAGAATGAGGAAGGAGAGATGTAAAAGAATATTGGGAGAGGGCTTTGGGATCTTAATAGCAAGAAAAATTTGAGCAGTAGAACAGATAGAACAGAGGGGGAAACGGGAGTGAGTATCCCAAAAAGCCTGTGAGGGACTTTAAATTTTTAGTAACCTGTTTTCAGTGATGACAAAGCAACATTAAAGGCCATTTTCATTACATTTTGGATAAGGGTCTGAGGGTTCTCCTCAGTGGGTTTGAGCTTTGCATTAGCTGGTAAGAGGACCTGGAGGGACCCAGTGCGGGCACTGACAGGAGAAGAGAGTAGTGAGTGAGTGGAGTGGTACCTCAGTACCTGCTACCTCAGCAAGGGGGCAATGGTCTGAGAACTGGCCGAGATTTGGGTTTTTGATCTAGATATTGGAGGGCAGAAATCAAGTTGCTGAGGTGGGAGTGACAGCAGAGAGTCTGGAGCAGAAGGCTGAGGGTAAGCATCTATTGAAGAAGCATAGTTCAGGATGTGAGCAAAGGAGGGAAAAGGCCTCCACATAGGGGAATCTCCTTTTACCCTTTTGAGCACTTTCAGAAGTTTAAAAGGTCACGCAGAATTTGAGGATATAGAGACCCCTCTTGGGGCCATCGGTTTTGGTTATCTAATTGGTAATATGGCCAATGCTGTTTACAGAATTTGATGAGGAGTTTGGGTTCCATCTGGCAGTCCCTGTATGCTCACAGCCCCATGACTTACAGAAGAAGTCTGCTCTCCCCCCCGCACAGCCGTGACTGTTTGTGGCTTTGATACTCCGCCGGGCAAACATAGTAATCTAGGCTAGCCAACCTGCATCTGGCTCACGTGTCCCTACATCCATAATGTTTGTTTCCATTTTCTATGGTACCGAAGGGATTTAATGGAATTTTAGTGGGACCCTCTTCATCAGGGATATCTCAATAGGAAAGACCTATAGCCAGCTGACAAATGTCTGGGTGGAGAGATGGCCACCAGGTCCATAAGGGGGCTGTATGTGAGATAGACCATACTTCTTTTCCAGTAGGATGTGTGATCAGCCATCGCTGCTTAAGGGGCTGATGAGGGTTAAGACTACTGGGGAGAATAAATGTCTTCCAGGATCTTCTTGACAACCATTTGCTCTGTTTCTTTTTTTTTCCTTTTTTCTTTCTTTTTTTTGTGGGGAAGGCTTCAATCCGTCCTGAAAATGTATCTTCAAAGACTAGAAGATATTTAAGTCCATACCTTGCTGGCTTAATTTCAGTAAAGTCCACTTCCCAGAATTTTCCTGGTATGGTTCCTCGTAGGTGCTTTCCTGCAGGAAGCTTGGAAGGGTAAGTATTAACCAATTGATGGACCTGACAGGCTTTTGTTACCCATTCAGTTATTTTCTTTCACTGTGAGTCGGTTAGTGGAAAACTCTGTTCTTGATCTTTCAGGAATGAATGCAGTTTCTTTGAACAAAGATGAGTGAGTTGATGAACATTTGCTACTGACATAGTTAGAGCCATGATTATAGGAGTATTTACTGAAGGATTTAGAAATTCCACTTGGGGGCCTTCAGGGTTAAAAGTTATTTTGGCCCAGAGCTTGGTGAGCAGATCTCTGCCCATCAATGGGGCCGGGCATTCTGGGATTACTAGGAAGGAGTGATGGATTTATCCTTTCCCCTGGTCCATGGTCCCTTTAGTTGTCAAAGTCTGATATTTACTGCATTTAGACCCTGGAATTAGAGACCTTTTATTTGATAGAGGGCCCAATGGGGCCTTAAGGGCTGAGTATATTGCCCTTGTATCTACTTCAAAGTTTACTGGGGTCCCCTCCACTTCAAAAGTTACCCTGAGGTCGGGGAGAGGATCTGAGCCCCGACTTTCTTAGTCATCCTCCAGAGTCAGAATGTCTGGCTGGCGTGGCTGTCTCTTTCTAGGGCACTCTTTGGCCCAGTGTCCTTTTTCTTTAGAGTAGGCACATTGATCTGAGGCCAGGGGTGGCCTCTAGTGTGGGCCCAGGTATCCCTTTCTGTCTCTCTGTTTCTTAATTTCTGGCCTGTTTGTTGTTGTGACCAGGACCTTAGTCAATGCCTTAGTCTGTCTTTTGCTTCTCTCATCCTCCCTTTGCTCCCTTCTCTTCCTCAGTTTCACTCTTATAGTATACCTTGTTGGCTTCTCTAACTAAATCTCTCAAAATCATATCTTGTAATCCATCTAAGCATTGTAACTTTCTTTTAATATCTAGAGCAGCTTGCCCAATAAAGGCCACTGTGACAGATGCCTTTTGATCCTCTGCCTGAGGATCGAAAGTAGTATATCTCCTATATGCCTCCATAGTTCTCTCTAGGAACATAGAGGTAGATTCACCAGGCCCTTGAATAATCTTTCTTACCTTGGCCAAATTAGTTGGTCGCCTAGCGGCCACTAAGATACCCACTATTAGAGCCCGGTGATAAGTGGACAGATGCTCCCTACCTTCAAATGTGTTGGGGTCCCACTTGGGTCGTTTCAAGAGAAAGCCGGCTTTGATTATGTTGGGAAGTTGTGTTGGTCACCCATCTAGTCCGAGGATATTGTTTTCTAGCATCCAGGAAGATTCTCTTTTGTTCCTCTGTCATGAAGAGAGTCCCTATGAGTTGTTGGCAGTCATCCCAAGTAGGCTGGTGTGAAAACATCAATGACTCAACCAGACCTGAGAGCCAGGTTGGGTCCTCGGTAAAAGGAGGATTGTTATTTTTCCATTTATATAGGTCTGAAGAGGAGAAGGCCCATACTGGTAGGCTTGCATTTTTCCTCCATGGCCGTTGTCAATCATTGGCCCATAGGAATGGAGGGGGAGCAACACGGGAGTTTCAGGGTTTTAAATCATTTGACGCTGTCGAGTTCCTTTAGCCAGGCCAGCTTCCTCCAGGGAAGGAGGGGCTGTGTGTGCTGCAGGGGAGTTATCTGGAGTGCGCTGGGCTGGCTTATCTTTCTCCAATGGCGGAGAGGCTGAGTCAGCAGCAGGGGAATCACTTAGAGGGTGTTGGGGGTTGTGGGATGAGGGTAGAAGATAAGGAGGGGGATGAGAGTCCAGTAGAGTCAAATCTTGTGACTCAGGGAGAACAGAGGGTGGAGGAGGAGGATGAGCAGAGGGTTTGAGAGATCATGGGGAAAAGAGTAGGAGCGAGGACATGGCAAGGAAAGGCTTCACCCATGGAGGAGGAGATTTGCAGAGGTCCTGCCAAGTTAAGATATATGGCTGTTGATCGGGATGGCTATGTGGCCCTGGCTGTAAGACAATATCTCTGACTTATTAAATTAGTGTGAAGTAGAAAGATCCTTCTAGGGGCCATCCGAATGCAAAGGTGGGCCATTCTGAGGCACAGAGAGTCTGCCAGGTCCAGCGTTTTACTGAAAAAGAAAGATTCTGAGCCCTTAAGCGGACTTTGGTCCAGTGATCAAGGTCAGAGACAGAGGCATTGAAGTGACCTGTCCCATAATGAAAGATACACAAACAGTAAAAGCAACTCTCACGACACAGACAAGACAAGATAATAAAGACAGGCAATGAACGGCCAACACTGAGACCAAGACTGAGCAGCCGGCAAAACCCGATGGGCTGGCAATACCGAATCTGAAACAAAACATCACTGAGTCGAGGAGACTATTGTTCCTTGATTCCCGAGTCCTCTGTGGTGTCCCCCAGAGCCTGTGGCTCTGTGACACATGTGCCAGCCACCGTCAAAGAGAGCTCATGCAACTTCATCAACAGCCATTTTGCCAAGCCCTAACCTGAAACCTGAAACCAGAAAGAGGCGCCTTACTTTCCCTGAGAGTAGTCCATTGAGGTCTCTCTTCCGCCCCTGCTGGATCTCGAAGGAACCTCCATATATAAAGGTCGGGAGAGCGTTGGGGGAAGAGACCACCAAGAGACTCTCTCATGCAAAAGCAAAGGGTTTATTGATGGTCCAGCATGCTGGGGCTCAGAGCTAATTTGAATAGAGCAGAGCTCATATACTTTCCTTGAAGTGGGCAGGGAGGGAAGTTTATTGATGAGTCTGGGCGAGTGAGCAGTTTGCGTGCAACTGGGTGAGGGAGTACATTCTGCAGTTTGGCAGTTGGGGACAGCACATTCTGGGAAAAAGATTAGAAAACAGTTCTCAAGATTTCAGCAGTGTTTTATTAAGCATACAGAAAAACAGGAAGTGACAAGTACCTATTTTATTAACATTTCACAACCAACTATACTTTGCCAGATTTCCTAAAGTCTCTATTGATATCTGCATTCCTACATATTTTCCCCAGTTCTGCATTGTGACTGATTCTTCACATGTTCTGACATTTACATTCACTGTATACCCGAAACCCTATAGCTAAAGAACTTTTGGTCCAAATCCTATACTCACTCTCCTATATAAACCTACCGACTATCTTCCTAATACTACCGATTACTCCTTTTTGACTGGAAGTTCTCTTTTACAATCAATCATCCAAGTTACAAGGTCCTATGCAATTATATATCAATTTATCTGAGACATCTTTGCAGAACATAATTCAAAGCAAAGTATCCCATCTGTGCAGAAAATAAATCAAAGCTTAATACCGAAATCAAGGGCTCAATGCTTTTCTGGACTTCAAATCTTACCTAGATTTCTGTTTTCATACTCATATATTTCACCTATATATTCTTGTAAATATTGCAGGTTTCCAATACCATTATTCATCCAGCAGAATGATTTCTATTCAAAATCGAACCTGTTATTAACCCTAACCATACACTGTTCCCTCAATCTAACATAAGAGAAGAGCAAGGACAGAGTTGGTCTTAAAATACAGGAATGAAGGAAATCTTCCAACTGCTGAGAAACTAAAAGGTCCATGCACAAATGATCTCTAGAGAAGATGTAGGTAGCTATGAAGGAACTGAGAGAGCAAAAGTCATCTTCCTTTGCAAACAACATGGTCAGCATGAAGTGATGTGTCTGAATCAGCCTCTCTCTTCTTTATGTAGAGAAGAAGGACCAAACCAGGCCTGTGTGGAGAGCTGTTCCCAGTTACCAATGGTTGATATACCATCCTAACTTGTGAAAGTGTCACATAAAGTAGGGGAAGCCTCCATTTCATGGGACCTTTGGAAGTAAATGTTAAGACAATGTGGTTGCCAAGGCAGTGACCTCATTCAGTTCCTGAAGGAAGTGACCTCACCTCACATCCTTGGTGATGGAACTCTCTGAACTTGGGATCTAGGAAGCCAGGCACACAAATCTAGTCCCAGTCCCAGTCCCAGTGGTCTCACTTCTTTTGATTTACCAAGGACAGAGTCAGTCTTTTTTGCTACCTACTGATGTGAGGATAGCCAAATGACAGGAAAGATCTTAAGAGTGGCCTTTCCTGAGAAAGCAGTAAGTGGCTCACCGCTGTCTCCTGACAACTTCACAGAGTTGGCCAAGGAAACCAGATCTGAGACAAGACAGGCCATTTGATGGGAACATAGTATGGCCCAGCAGTCAGAGGACACACACGATAGTCAGAGACCTACTTTGAGGAAAGAGGTGCCATTGTGGGTGTGGGTGTGTGTTTGTGATTTTGTCTAATGTTCTGAGAATAGGTAGGAAAGGCGGTTTGTTTGGTTTGGAGTGGACATTTTCTAATAAGGGTTTTGACAAGGCGAAGGTTTCTATGTCTGTGTATCCCACTGTGTCCATGGTTGTAGACATTAGAAAAAAAGAATGCAGCAATTGATGTGTCCAGTCTAGTAGAAAGCTTACCAGCATTCTTCCTGCCCAATTTATGAATGGAATGCGGCTTGCCGTATAGATGGGTAACACCTGCTATCTTCCTAAGTTCCTGATTTCTTCCTGAATTCAGGCCACTCTCCAGAATTGGCTCATGGTTTTGTGTCCAAGATATGTACGACCTCCAAGCTCTGTGACATGGCCATGTACAGGATAGCTGAAGGGAATGGCGAGCATCTCAGAAAACTCAGATATCAGTGTGACCAGGAAAGTCTCAGTGGAGAAACCCTGCTTTTGGCCTATTGCTAACCTATTGTTCTGTTGCCCTGAATGTCAGGAAGGTCTTTGCCTCATGCCACCCTTTTGTGAAGACTGAAGAAAAAGTTTTCAAATGGAAATGAATGGGCATCTCCTGTGGCTCTTTGCTTAATTGCTTTGGAAAGGGATGTGTCTGAATCAGCCTCTTGGCCCTATGTGAGGTTGTGGCTCAGATTCTCAGCACCTGATGGATGTAAAGAGAGATCCCATGTGTGCATCCAAAACCAAATTGGTCAAAAGAGCAGTCATTGTGGATGAAGTCTCTCGCCTTTATCTTTAAAGTTCTTGAACTCGATCAAGTGAGAATAGGGATCCTTTGGGTCAAATGAGTTCTTCAAAGACCTGCAGAGGTGCTTGTGTTTTCTCATGACGGCAAATCACATAAAACTATATACCTGATACTCAGTTTTCCACAAATTGGAGAAGCATAGAAGTATTAACGTCTAGCATATTTGATCAATCCTGGTTCACATGAAGCGTGTCCAGACCACCCTGATGTTACACCAATGAGGGCAAGGGAGTTATTTTGGCCACTCTCCTGGACTCTGTCACTCATAGAAACCTACAGCCAGAGGTTATGATTAGTGTCTATATGGAAGAAGATGAGGGCCATATGGGAGTGTTTTGGTTTTAATTTTGGTCATTTGTGTCCGGTTGGAAGACATGACTGAGAAAACCTGGGCTTGAACTCTGGTGTGATTCCCCTTATAGACTGAGTTCTGGAACTGACTTCAGAGAAGTATTGCCATGAATTTTGTTGGGATTTTAGGAGGCCACCTATGAGAATCACCCTTGGAAACAGAGATCTAGCCCCAGGGTGGCTTTCCAAAGAGCCCGGGAAATCTCAGCCAGGATATCACATGATTTTATTCTGAAAGACTTGGCATCCATAGTTGAGAGTCACAACACCCATGGACGTCACATTGTAGACCTCAATGGGCCTGGCTTCATGTGACCTTTTGGCCACTCTTTGGGAAGCCTTGCCTGTGAGAGTTCTCCAGAGCATTCATTGAAATGAGCTTCCTCACCATTTAATGGTTCCTGAATGAATTGAAACCCACAGTGCCTCCAACGTCATCTTTGAAAAATGCCTTGATAAATACCATGAAATTTTTGAAATTTCCATGACCAGGTGGCACTGGAGAACCTTTGGATGTTGCTGATCATGAGTGTACCAGACAGTGCCTTGATTGACTGGGCTTCATGAAAATGGTGTAGAACAGAGATGCCAGTAAGTTGGAACCTGCTGAGTAATGTGCCTAGAGCAGTGGTGGGAAGGTGTGTGATAAAAAATTTGTTTTTGGGCCATGTGGATCTGCCATTGGCTTCCAAATGGCTTGTGACTGACATGGTGCAGCCAGCAGACCCTTACATGAAAAGGCGTCTTGTTATATGGAGATGTTTCCGGGCAATGTTCAGAATCAGGTTGCTATGGACATGGGGCCAAGCTATGTGCGTTAGAAGCCTGGTTGGTGCATTCTCCTGCAGACGCTGACTCACCACACATGACAGATTTGCCTCCAGAACTGTGTCCCAGTTGAACTCCTTTAATTTCATGAAGCAATTGCCAAAGTCCCAGTGCAGCAGCAAGAAACACCACGAAAATAGAAGATGACCAAATGGCTTCACAGTCCACATGAAAAGACACTTATCCCCCAATGGTCACCGTTTACTTACAAAGAGAGAATTCAGCACTGCTGCCTCATGTTTCTTTGGAAAATAAGAAACCATTTCCTCCAGGTCACATAGATGCAGACACAGATTTGATGGTCTCACTAGAAAGCAGCTAAAGCTCCTGACAACAACATATATTTCAAGTGCCTAACCTCAGAGGCAGTTTCTCAAGAAGTATTTAGGCCAGAAGAGCTCCATGTTTATGGAGTTTTTACCCTGTCCCATACTTTTGGAAACTCCTCTACCACTGCCAAGGTTGTAAACCCCTGAGCATATTCCATTCCATATATATATTCACAGATTTTCTAACTCTTCTCCTCTAATTGTGTCTTACTTTGGGCGAAGGTAATGTCAAGGAATTGTTCTGGATGAGAGTGGGAAGATTTTGTTTAGCACATATTTGTATACACATTGGATTCCTTTTTCTATTTTACATTTGAAATACTGAATCCCTGACACTAACACATACCCTAATAGATTCTGAGTACTAATCATAATATGATGGAGAAAAATAACCGAAACAGAATAGAAATACAAGCAGTTCAGAGGAGGCATGTTGTATTTTTGGACTTGCGTTTTGCATTATATAGGGTAGGAGTTATAAATCTAGTCCATTTTTAATTGAAATAGTTCTCCATGTTCTTTTAATGTTAACAAATATGTGAATTCCTGTCTCCCTTTCTCTGTAGTCTATTCAGCACATGTATTTTTATATGCACATATAGAATCCTACCTGGTATCACACGCAAATTTTCATGAGTTACATGACTTGGCAGATACAAACTGTGAGAAGAGATCACTCCTCCTAAACGATGTAGGAACTGAAAATTCAACCTATGGGGGAGCTTCCTAGTTAAAAAAAGTTATCCATAAATCCATATCGACTAAAATGAATATTTTTGGATCTGTGGATGATATATATTTCACTGTGTAATTAGATTGGCATATATATATATATATATATATATATATATATATATATATATATATATATATATATATATATCTCCAGATATTTCATAATATTTAACATATGTGTCTTATTATACACTCCCTAAATTTATTCTTGTTCATATATGTGGATTTATAATCAAATTTTCACAAGATTATTCTCAGAAATATTCATTCACCTGAAATACATATTTGTTTCCTAGTATTGAAAACTAACTTCAGTGAATAGTGCATATAAATCCTAATATTTCTACAGTAACTAACCCAGTTTAATATCAATGCAACTAGATTCCTATGGGACATGACATTTATTTTGAAGTTCATTTTTATTCAACACTGGTACATTTCTATTTCTTGAGTTTATGCACATTATAGCATATATATTTCATCCACACGTTCACAAATTTATAGGCATTTATTTCACTTTCAATCACTTTCTGCTTCAGAAACATGTATTCCTCCATGTGTCTGACTGGTCTTTTCATGAGACTTCTTTCCAAACACATTATTTTCGATTTCCATAATCACTTTTGAAGCAAAACTCACACACTCTTCATGATAAACCATGACACTAAGATTACAATTAGACGTATAACTAGTTGTTATGAATGATTCTATATCAATATATGATTTCTTATATATTTTCAGATATCAATTCAATCCATTATTTAAAGTGGAACCAGTTATATTATTTATTAACTGTATGATCTATTCATGCATTATCTCTATATTTATAGACACAGGGTACACCTCGTTGTACCCCCAATACTAATTTATACATATTTTAAATATTGCTGCCAGAAATGGTCGAAGAAATACTCATGTCATCTGATCTACATATACATTTTATCACAGTAATATTCTGGACCAAAAAAGCAAAGGTCATTCTTAAGATTGTACCAAAACCTAAATGAAAAGTGAGCATGGATTACTAAAACCTTCCATGTCCAGGTTTCCTAATGCTCTGAAATGTCAATCGTATTGGTGACTACATATTTGTTTCTTCCTAAGATTATATATTCAACCTCAAGCCTGTTGAAAATGTTTAATCCTATCACTCACTTTATACTTTGCCTGATTTAGTAATGTCTCTATTTATGTCTGTATTCCTACATATTTTCCCCTGTTCATCATTGTGACTGACTCTTCACATATGCTGACTTTTACATTCACTGTCTACCCGAAACCCTATTGCTTAAGATCTTTTGGTCTAAATCCTATACTCACTCTTCTTTCTAAACCTACCGACTATCTTCCTAATCCTACTGACTATCTCTTTTTGAGTGGATGTTCTCTTCGACATTCAATCATCCAAGGTACAAGCTCCTATGCCATTGTATATAGATTTATCTGAGACATTTTTGCAGAACATCATTCAAAGCTATGTGTACCAATTAAGGGCCCAATGCCCTTCTGGGCTACATATCTTCCCTAGATTTCTATTTTTATACTTATATTTCACCTATATATTCTTGTAAATATCATAGTTTCCCAATACCATTATTTGTCATGCAGAAATATTCCTAACCCAAATTGAACATGTTATTAACCCAAACCATACACTGTTCTCTCAATCAAACTTTACAGAAGAGCAGGGACAGGGTTAGTTTTACAATACAGGAATGTAGGGCATCTTCCACCTGTTGAGAACATCAAAGGTCCATGCAGAAATGATCTTTTGAGAAGATGTAGGCAGCTATGAAAGACTGAGAGAAAAAAGTCATCTTCTATGGCAAACAACCTCGTCAGCATGAAGGGATGTGTGTGAATCAGCCTCTCTCTTCTTAATGTAGAGAAGATGGACCAAACCAGTCCTAGGTGGAGAGCGGTTCCCGAGTGCCCATGGTTTATATACCATTCTAACTTATGAAAATGTCACAGGAAGTAGGGGCAGCCTCCATCTCCTGGGACCCTTGAAAGCAACTGTTCGTACAAAGTGGTTGTCAAGGCAGTGACCGCATTCAGTTCCTGAAGAAGTGATCTACCTCACTTCCTTGGTGATGGAACTCTCTGAAATTCGGATCCAGGAAGCCAGGCACCTGGAGCCAGTCCAGTCCAATACCCATTGGCTCATTTTTTTGGATTTACCAAGGAGAGTGTCAGTCTTTCTTGGTACCTACGGATGTGAGGATGGCCAAATACCAGGAGAGCTCTGAATAGGGTCCTTTTCTGAGAAAGCAGGTGGTGGTTCACTGCTGGCTCCTGACAACTTCACAGAGTTGGCCAAGGAGACCAGATCTGAGATAGGACAGGCCATTTTGGGGGAACATAGTTTGGCCCAACACTCAAAGGACACTCCGGATAGTCACAGAGTTACATGGGGGAAGGATGTGCCTTTGTGGGTGTGATTCAGGTTTTGTCTCATGATCTGAGAATAGGTAGGAAAGGTGGTTTGTTTGATTTGGAGTGGACTTCTTCTAGTAAGTAGTTTGACAAGGCGAGTGTTTCTATGTCTGTGTATCCACTGTGTCCGTGGTTGTAGATATTAGAAAAGAGAATGCAACAATTGATGTGTCCTGTATAGTAGAAAGATTCCCAGCATTCATCTTGCCCAACTTATGAATGAACTGAGGCTTGCCTTATCCATGGGCAACACCTGCTATCTTCCTAAGTTTCTGTTTCCTTCCGGAATTCTAGCCACTCTCCAGAATAGGCTCATGGTTTTGTGTCCAAGATATGTACCACCTCCAAGATCTGTGACATGGCCATGTACTGGATACCTGAAGTGAATGGCGAGCATCTCAGAAAACTCAGATATCAGTGTGACCAAGAAAGTCTCAGTGGAGAAACCCTGCTTTGGGCCTTTTGCTTACCAATTGTTCTGTTGCCCTGAATGTCAGGAAGGTCTTTGCCTAAGGCCACCCCATTGTGAAGCCTGAAGAAAACAGTTTTCAAATGCAAATGAATGGGCATCACCTGTTGCTCTTTGCTTAATTGCTTTGGAAAGGAATGTGTCTGAATAAACCTCGTGGCCCTGTGTGAGGTTGTGGCTTAGATTCTCAGCACCTGATTTATGTAAAGAGATATGCCATGAGTGCACCCAAAACCACAATGGCCAAAAGAGCAGTTATTTTGAATGAAGTTTCTCACATTCATTTGTAAGTTTCCTGACCCCCATCAAGTGTTAATAGGGATCCTTTGGGTCAAATTATTTATTCAAAGCCCTGCAGAGGCTAGCCCATAGGTTTTTGGGTTTTCTCATGACTCCAAATCATATAAAGAATCTATACCTGACAGTCAGTAGGCCTCAAATTGGAGATGCAGAGCAGTATTAACACCTGGCCTATTTGATAACTCCTGGTTCACAGGATGGGTGTCCAGGCCACCGTGAATTTAGGCAAATGAGGGGCAAGAGAGCTTATTTTTGAGACTGTCTTGGGCTGCACCCCTCATGGAAAACTCCAGCCAGAGTTTATGATTAGTGTCTATATGGAAGAAGATGATGGCCATGTGGGAGTGTTTTGGTTTTAATTGTGGTCATTTGTGTAGCGGTTGAAAGAGATGACTGGATCCACCTGGGCTTCAACTCTGGTGTGATTCCTCTTAGAGACTGAGTTCTGAAACTGACCTCAGAGAAGTATTGCCATGAAATGTGTTGGGATTTTAGGAGGCCACACATGAGAATCGCCCTTGGAAACTGAGATCGATGTTCCAGGGTGGCTTTCCAGATTGCACTGGGAATCTCAGCCAGGATATCACATGATTTTATTCTGAAAGACTTGGCAGCCATAGTTGAGAGTCTAAACACACATGGAACTCACATTGTAGACCTCAATGATCCTGGCTTCATGTGACCTTTTGGCCACTCTTTGGGAAGGCTTGCCTGTGAGTGTTCTCCAGAGATTTCATTGAAATGAGCTTCCTTACCATATAATGGTTCCTGCATGAATTGAAACCCACAGTGCCTCCAACATCATCCTTCAAAAATGGCTAAATAAATACCAAAAAATTTCTGAAATTTCCATGACCAGGTGGCACTGGAGAACCTTTGGATGTCATGTTGCTGATCATGAGTGAAATAATTCCCCACGCAAAGACACTTCAAAGGGAGAATTCCAATTTTATTGCAAAAAAGCTGTGTGATTATATAGAACTAAGGGGGAGATGGTAGGGCTTAGATAAATGGCAGCAACCCGTTTATTGAAAGCAAGTTCTTTCAGATATCATCTCCAGAACCCAGGAATTAGTTCTCTTTGGGGCTAAGGTTCTCCACCAGTGAGATTTGAAATTGGCGCTGGCGGGAGAGTTCACAAGGGCGGGAACTTTTCGCACCACTGCAGAAATGAAGAAGGTAGGAAGAGGAAGTCCTTAGGCACCATGTTGGGGTTTTTCTCTGGGGTATGGCTGCCATTTATACTTTTCCCAACATTCCTCCCTTTTTGTTTTCTTAGGAAGTGGGGCGTCATTTTTAGATCTGGCTGCTTCCTGCTGTATGGGGGTGCTGTGAGGCCTAGAAAGGGAAGGGGAGGAATGCTCGGGGGGCAGGTCTGGGAATATCATGGCAGCAAGAAATAAAACCCAGTGGCTATAGACAGCTACTTCCGTAGGGGTGAAGTCAATGAAAGTTCCCTGAAGCCACAAGTTGTCGATGGCATGGAACCAGTCCTGGATGGAGGAGATTGTTGGTATCAGCCACTGGTCCTGTAACAGAGACTCTAGAAAATACTGGAAGCGTTGCCTGGACAAGGTGCCACAGGACCTGAAGAAGATCAGAGTGAATAAAAACAGAATGAAGATAAAAATTAAAGCAAAGGTCAATTTTTGGCAGAAGTTCCATGTTGGGGGAGTGACATAGAAGAGGCCAAGGGCCATGAGGAAGCTTAGAAGGTCATAAAGATTCAAGAATCCAGGATGGCAGATTAAGAGGTTTTCCGAGCTTGTTGTCTCCCACTGTCTGATGTCCATTGCATTCCATCGTGCCTGGTAGTGAGCTTCATCACGGAGTGAACTGTTCTCTTGGAGATGTTGGGGGTTCGTCGGTCATCAGAGGCTGGTATTGCCTAAGCAAAAGCTGGTTGAAAGTTTGATTACGAATTTTTTGCAGTTGGGTTTGAAGGAACTTCATTATGCAGGGCAAGAGAGCACAAAAAAGGAGCATCCCAATAAGGGGCCCAGAGAGAGGTAGTAAGTACATGGCAAGATAGGATTGGAAGAACCTCGTTATGGGATTGGAGGAGGTAGGTTTGAGCAATTGGGTCGATAATTCCTGCAATTTAACAACTTTTTTTTTATTAGCCCAGATTCATTAACATAATAGCAACATTCTCTCTGAGGAATAGGCATGTACCCCCTTTTTCTGCAGTGAGAAGATCAATTGCCCTTCGGTTCTGTAAAGCCACTTGTGCCAATGAAGTAACCTGCCACTGCAATGAGCCAAGAGACTCAGCAGTGGTATCGAGTGCTTCCTGCAGTTTTTGTTGCACGTCATTGGATGCCCATAGAGCATGACCTATAGCTCCACCAGAGAGACCGAGACTCGCCACTGAGGTTGTTAAAGTGAGGCCTACCAGAACCGGCAGAAAGACTGCCCTACGGGTGCGGGAAGGTAGGGCCAACTGTTGGAATTCAGTGGGAGTATACAAAGAAAGCAGAGGAACTACAGTAACCAAGATACAGGTGCCAGAGACATTGATCGTTGAGGTACTTAAAGACCAATTACACCAGATGAAATGTCCAGGTTGCATAAACGCAGGGCTCTATGGGGTGGTATAGCTCAAGGAACAAATGGGTAAAGGATTCATTATTGGCAGGTGGATACAGATGAAAGGAAATAAAGTATTGTTGGAATAACTTTCCCACAGTGGGATATGTGTCAAATGTAGGGGTTGTCCTTACTTAGAGAAATTGTAGGTTTTTGCTGAAATATTTCCTGCCGCTAATGGGACCGCTGCTAGAAGTGGATGACTAAGTGAAGCACAGAGAAAGCACTGAGAAGTAGGCACCAAAAGAATGGAGGAGTTTAATAATCGAAGAGTTTGGTGTAGCAAATTGAGCCATGTGGAAGGGGGACCTTAGGGGGTTGAAGGCTCTGAATCCTCTTTGGATGAGCTATGGATAAGATCTCGAAGTTTTGATTCTGACTCCTTAATGTGTTCGACTACCTGGATGGTTGCCTTAGGTGGCGTAATCAGGGTGCGGCCAACAGTCATCCACCCTGTGGGTCTGGCTGAGGTTGTCCGAGCATAGAGAGCAAACTCAACATAGCCCCAACGTTTGGCCTTGGGGTCAGGTGTATCTGAAGTATATGATCCATTGTTATCGGATGAAGAGCCTTTATGCCACTTTAGGTAACTAGAAGTCCACCCTTCAGGGTAGCCAAGTGAGTGGTAAGAACAGCTACCACGTTCATCATGGAACCTGCATGACCAATAGGGACACCCATTATATATCTCAGGCCACCAATGACAATAGTCTTTGGTTTGATTAAAAAGGAAGCAAATGAAAGGCCAGTTCCAGCTACCAGGGACGAAGGTCCTTGAAGGTGACAATTTTAGGGGAATAGAGGTGCAGTTGTGGATGAAGCAAGTAGTTGCATCCACTGCGCGGACCTTCTGCATTGCCATGTTCTGAGTATCGTTCCCGAAGAGTGAATAAATACATGGTAGGTTAGGAGGGTAAAGACAAGTCCCAACAGAGCACAGAAAAGAAGCAGAGCACAAAAAAACAAGCAGTTAGAGAAGACTAGGGTGTTGGGAGAGCTCATTGTGCCTTCTTTAAGAGGAATTGGGCTGCAGGGAACACCGTGTGAGCCGCAACTTAAATGGGTGAGATGGGTGTGGAAAGCAGGAGTAAAGGGGAGGTTCAGGAGGTGATTCTTGGAGTTCCTCTGGGGTGGTCCTGTCGTCAGCAGGTGGGGCCTCCTGGTGATATGGCTTCAACCTAGAAATGGGAATCCAGGGAGTGAGATGGTTGTCTGATAAGGAGAGTTTGGCGGAGGTGGGGTTACAGAGAATGACAGGATAGGGGCCTTCCCATTTTGGTGCAAGAGTCCCTTTCTCCTCTGGGGTATTATAATAGACTAGACTCCCAGGTGTTAAGGGAGGAGTGTTTGGAGAGGAGACTGGGTCTGGAAGAAGCCAGTTCTGATATTTCCAGTGTTCCGAGCAGAGATGAAACAAGAGAGGCAAAGACAAATCTCGGGTGAGAGGTCCTTGTGAAATGACCAACCCAGGGGGTATAAGAGGTCTTCCATACATTATCTCAAAGGGAGACAGTAAAGATGGTTTCTTAGGGAGAGCTCTGATTCGAAGCAAAGCCAAGGGAAGGATTTTGACCCAGTCTAAGTTTAATTCCATTGTCAATTTGGTAAGGACTTCCTTCAGAGTACGATTTACCCTTTCCACTTTCCCTGAAGCCTGGGGGTAATATGGACAGTGGAAATGCCACTTGAAAGAGAGGGCTTGAGAGACCTTTTTTGTGATCCTAGAAATAATCTCAGGGCCATTGTCATATTGTAGGGAAGTCGGCATACAAAACCTGGGGATGATGTCTGTCAGTTAGATTGAAGCTACAGTGGAAGCCTTTTTATTGGAAGTGGGAAATGCCTCAACCCAAACAGAGAAAGTGTCCACAAAGACAAGGAGGTATTTATTGTGCCATACTGTGGGCATGTTGGTGAAGTCTACTTGCCAGTCAGCAGCGGGAATGTGTCTCTGGGCTTGGTGGAAAGGGAAAGGTTTGGGCCTTAAAGGAGTATGAGGGTTGGTCCACTGACAGATCTGACAATTAGAGGCTATATTCTCTAGCATGGCTATGTCAGAAGGGTTGAGGGAGAAGAAGCTCTGTAAAAAAAGGGTCAAAGACTGAGAATTGGAATGGTGTAGAGTATGAAGGAACTTGAAAAGATTTTTGTTCTTACTGGAAGAAGTAGGGGCTTCAGATGAGCTGTCTAAAGTGGCCATAATATGTCCCCCATGGGGGCCATAATTGGAAGTGGTAGCAGCCATTCGTGCCGCCTGGTCAGCTTTGGCATTGCCCTCAGTGATAAGAGAGCCGTCCTTCTGATGTGACCTACAATGGACAACTCCCAACTGGGTGGGTAAGTGGGAGGTCTCTATCAGATTGGTTAAAAGAGCCGAATTAGTGATCTCATTACCTTTGGTGGTAAGTAGGCCTCGCTCCTTTCATATTGAAGCATGGGATAATAAGATCTGGAAGACATATTTTGAATCAGTATAGAGGGTGAGGGATTTGCCTTGTGCTAGTAGGCAGGCACGAGTGGCTGCTATAAGTTCAATCTGCTGGTTGGTAGTTCCTGAAGGCATAGCTTTGGCCTCTATATTCTCAGTGGCTGAAACTACAGCGTATCCAGAGTAATGAGTGCCGTTCTGCCTAAAGGAACTGCTGTCAGTAAACCAGATAAGGTCAGGCTTGGTGAGTGGTTCCTCAGAAATGGAACAATGACAGCGGAGGAAATCATCTAAGGATTCCAAGCAATTATGAGTTGGTGTGTTAGACGTGGGAGTCATTGGGAGCAGTGAGGCAGGGTTCAGTGCAGAGCATGGGAGGAAAGTAATATTAGGGTTTTCCTGAAAGAAAGTGAGGAGCGACAGAACTCTGGATGGAGGAAGGGTTTGAAGGCCCTTATAAGCTGAAAGATCTTTCAAGTGATGTGGGGAGTGGATAGTTCAAGGTGCCCCAAAAGTCAGCTTAGAGGCTTCTTTGTGTAAAATTTGTCCAGCAACCAGAGCTCTTAAGCAAGGGGCCCACCCACGAATGGTAGAGTCTAGTTTCTTGGAAAATATGCCACAGGTGCAAATGTAGGCCCATAGTTTTGACCTAAGACCCTAAGTGCTTGCCCCCCTTTTTCATGGACATATAGATGAAATGGTCTTGAAAGATCAGGAAGGTGAAGGGCAGGTGCCTTTAAGAGGAGTTGCTGAAGCCTGCGGAAGTGGTAGATGGGGGAGAAGACAAGAGATTCACTAGGGGGTCCATTTGCTAGGTCATACAGGGGTTTGGATAGAAGAGAATAATTTGGGATCCAGGCCCTAAAATAACCTGCTACTTCTAGGAATGATAGTATTTTGGCTTTCATATGGGGCACTGGAAGATCAGAGAGGAGTTGCCTCCTATCCAGTGTTATTTCCTTTTTCCCGGGTGTAAGGCAAAAACCAAGAGAGGTGACAGAAGACTGGGAAACCTGTTCCTTGTGGGGAGACTCCCTATATCCCTTGTCTGCTAGGAAATTAAGAAGCTGAGCGGTGTGGGATTGAGAGTGTTCCCAGAGGGACTACATAGAAGAAGGTCATTGACATATTGAAGGAGAATAGAGTCAGGACAGGTCGGGTGAAAGGATGTGAGGTCCTGGGCAAGAACTTGGCAAAAGAGATGGGGGCTGAATCCCCGTGGGAGGACAGTCCAGGAAAGCTGATGAGAATGGTGGATGTGAGAGTCAGTCCACGTAAAATCAAAGATATTCTGAGATTCTGAGAACAAGGGAATAGAAAAGAATGCATCTTTTAAATCTAGGACCGAGAAGTGGGTAGTAGTGGCAGGAATCTGAGAGAGGAGGGTGTAACGGTTGGGCACTAGCGGGTGGATGGGGACCACAGAGGAGTTGACAAAGAGAAGGTCTTGAACCAGCCTGTAGGACACATTAGGTTTCTTAAGTGCCAGAATGGGGGTGTTGAAAGAAGAGTGTGTAGGCCTAAGATACCCCTTTCGTAATAAATCCTGGATGATGGGTTCTAATTCGAGGAGGGCTGTGGTTGTGAGTGGATATTGTGGTTGACTAATATATCTTGAAGGGTCCCGTAAGACAATATGAATAGGACTGCATTTAGCCATAAAGGGTGTAGTTGTGTCCCAAACCTCAGGCTTAACTAGTTTAGAGAGTCATGGAGGAGTGCTTGAAGGAGGTGTATCTGCCCCTAGGAACATCATGAGGAAATGAGAGGTAGGAGAGGTGTGGGGTGATATGTGAATGGTGACTTTTCATAGTGAAAGTATGTCCCTTCCCAGAAGGGGAATGGGGCAATGGCTCATAACGAAAAAGAAGTGAGTGAAGGACAAAAGGGATCCCTGCATATAACATGATGGGGGGGTTTGAGGGAAAATCTGTTTAACTCCTACCCTGACAATAGGAGTTTTTGAGGGTGTGGTAGAACCCCAATACTCCCTTAAGACTGATAAAGCGGCACCAGTATCCAAGAGGAAGATAATGAAGCATCCATCCACCAGGAAGGTAACCCTAGGCTCTTGATTCTTGATGGTAATAGTCTGGAGGGAAAGCCCAGGACTCCGTCAATCCTTCTCTGCCAAGCCCAAGAGAGGCTGTGGTTGCCGGGCGGCTGACCAATCTCCCTTTTGGGTTGTTGGGCAGTCTGCCCCCCAGTGTCCCCTTTGATGGCATTTTGGGCAGGGGTTGTACGGTGTCCTCAGTGAAGGACAATCCCTGGCCCAATGTCTCTCCTTACCACATTTGAAGCAAGCTCCCGGGAGTGTCATATTGGGATGGCGTGGTGATGGCCTTCTCTGAATGACCTGGGCCAACATTTGGAATTTGGCATTTTCAGCCCTCTGCCTACGGCATTCACTTTCATCCTCTCTATCATAAAAAAACCTTGAAAATGAAGATTTTGGTCTAAGGAGTAGCAGGGCCCTGTTCAAGCTTTTTAAGCTTGGCTTTAATGTCAGGGTAGTTTTGAGCCAGAACATATGTCATTAAGACATGACGGCCATCAGGGGTTTCTGGGTTGAGGTTTGTGTACTGTTGAAGGGCCTTGGTTAGTCTATCCAGGAATTCTGAAGGTGTTTTCTCCTTCCTTTGAATGACCTCCTGCACCTTTTTAAAGTTAACAGCCTTGCGGATGGCCTTTTTCAGGCCCGCCAAGAGGCAGGATGTAAAAAGGTCACGAGACTGTAAGCCTTCAGGGGTGTTGTAATCCCATAGAGAATCCTGCTCTGGGACAGCATGAGGGCCTGTGGGGTGGTTAGGATTGGTCCTATGATTTTCATCAGCATGGGCTTGGGCTAGCTCCCAGACCCATTGCCTTTCCTCAGGGAGAAGTGTATTGGCCAAGAGCATGTAGATGTCATGTTGAGTGAGGCTATATGCTTGCAGGACCCATTGAAACTCGTGAATGTAAGTGGTGGGGTCAGTGGTGAATGAGACTAACTTCCTCTCTAGCTGAGTAATGTCCTACATGGAGAAGAGCACGTGGACTCTTATGACACCCTCAGGACCAGCTATCTCACGAAGGGGTGCGATGGTCTTGGGGGTGGGAAGGAGTCCCTTAGACCTGGTAACAGGAGGACTGAAAGAGGCAGGAGGCGGACAGGAAGGAGAGGGAGGGGAAGGGAGTGTCTCTTTGGAAGAGGAGGAGGTGGAGCAGGCAGAAGAGGGCGGAGGGGAGGAGGATGAAATGGAAGGCTGAGGATCCTTGGAATCAGGCAGAGGAAGAGGAGGGTATAGCGGGAGAGAAGGGGCAAATAGGACTGGGGGATAAGGTGGGGGTTAATCTGCTGGGCTGAATGAGGAAGAATCTGTGAAGTCAGGAGTAGAAGTAGGGGAAGAGAAGGGTTTGCAAACAAGGAGGACCTGAGAGGGAGGGCAGGAGGAGCAGCGACAGGGTGCTGTGTGAGAAGGCTAAAACCTTAAATGCAGGGAATCTCACTCCACTTTTTCAGATGCTGGCAGTAGTTAAAAAGATCCCAGAGAAGGTTTGGATGTAAGGAGCCTTCTGGAGGCCAATGATTTCCATTATCCAGTGGATATGTAGGCCAATCTTGGGTACAGAATTTGATTAGAAGTTTGGGCTTGATGTCTGGTGTGAGGGAGAGTGTGGCCAGATTTTTTATTAAACATTTGAGAGGTGAGGCTTCAGGTACAGATGAAGAGGTGCCCATTGTCTTGTCACAGGGAGAGAAGGAAGAGAGAGAGAGAGAGAGAGAGAGAGAGAGAGAGAGAGAGAGAGAATAAGAGTAAGCGAGAGAGACAAAGAGAAAACCCGGGCTGGAAAGGCTTCCAGGAAGCTCAGGGCGAACGGTGGTCAGGTGGGTGTCCCCAAAATGACCAGCCGTCATGAGGAAATACAGAGGGCACTACCTGGTCGTCACCAGTGAAGTGCGATCTGTGAGTCCCAATGGGTTCGGAGCCACGGGCAACCTGACATCAGGAAAGTTTTCGAACGCAGCAGAAAAAGTCAGTAATGAAAACAGAACTCTGGTTCCGACAGAATGCAGTTCCAGGACGGGAGTTCAGTTTTCCCTGAGCAGAGAGGCAGCTTCAGCCAGACACAGCAGCCCTGCAGCAAACAGCAACTCTAGCCAGCAGCGGCAGTGGCAGCAGAGGAAAAAAACCAAAGAGCCTCTCATGTAAACTCAGAAGCCTCACGCCCCAAAGGAAAACGGATCACCAGAGGGTCCACTGCGACCAGTAAAGGTCTTAGTGGCAGGAATTTCCTGCCCCCTACAGGGCGTCTAGAGTGTGCCAGATGATCAAGGTCACAAAACCAGTGGTAGCCTGAAGGGAGTTGGAGAGCCAGGGTCAGGGGAGGCTTACATATATCAGATCTGTTGTGAGTGCAGGAATCCGGCATCTGAAAAGAGTGGACCAGGGCGGAGTGTCTTGGCGGGGCAGGGGACGGGGCTCTTGTTAGAAACAGCTCACCCATATTCTCACACGGGGCAACAGAATGAAAGAACTTCCCACGCAAAGGCACTTTGCTGGGAGAATTCCAATTTTATTGCAAAAAGCTGTGTGCTTATATAGAACTAAGGGGAAGATGGAAGGGCTTAGATAAATGGCAGGCAAAACGTTTATTGGTAAGTTCTTTCAGATATCAGCTCTGGAGCCCAGAAATTAGTTCTTATTGGGGCTAAGGTTTCCCACCAGCGAGATTTCAAATTGGCGCCAGCAAGAGAGTTCACACGGGTGGAAACATTTCGCACCACTGCAGAAAAAAGAAGGTAGGAAGAAGAAGTCCTTAGGCACCATGTTGGGGTTTTTTTCTGGCGTATGGCTGCCGTTTATATTTTTCCCAACAATGAGTATACCAGACAGTGCCTTGATTGACTGGTTTTCATGAAAATGGTGTTTAACAGAGATGCCAGAAAGTTGGGTCCTGCTGAGTAGTGGGCCTAGAGCAATGGTGGGCAGGTGTGTGATAAAACATCTGTGGTGGGGCCATGTAGATCTGTCATTGGATTCCAAATGGCTTGTGACTGACATGGTGAAGCCAGCAGACCCTTATATGTAAAGGCACCTTGTTACATAGAAAGGTTTCAGGACATTGTTCAGAATCAGGTTGCTATGGTCAAGGGGGCAAGCTATGTGGGATAGAAGCCTGGTTCTTGTATTCTTCTGCAGACCCTGACCCACCACACGTGACAGAAATCCCTCCCGCACTGTGTCCCCGTTGAACTCCTTGTATTTCGTGAAGCAAATACCCAACTCCCAGTACAGCAGCAAGAAACACCACGAAAATAGAGGATGACCATATGGATTCAATGTCCACACAGGGAGACATTTAGCCCCCAGGGGCCACAGTTTACCTACAATGGAAAATTCAGCACTGCTGTCTCATGTTCATTGGAAAATAAGAAACCATGTCCTCCAGGTCACATTGATGCAGACCCAGCTTTTATGGTCTCACTATAAAGGAAGCTAAAGCTCCTGACACCAACATATATTTCAAGTGCCCAACCTCACAGGCAGTTTCTCAAGAAGTCTCTAGGCCAGCAGACCTTCATGTTTGTGGAGTTTTTACCCTGTCCCTTACTTTTGGAAACTCCTCTACCACTTCCAAGGTTGTGAACTCCTGATCATATTCCATTCTATATATGTATTCACGGATTTTCTAACTCTTCTCCTCTGATTGTGTCATACTTGGGCCGTAGGTGTTGTCAAGGCATTGTTCTGAATGAGAGTGGGAAGATTTTTGTGTAGCACATATTTACATACACATTGGATTCATTTTTCAATTTTCCATTCAAAATACTGAATCCCTGACACTAACACATACCCTACTAGACTCTGACTACTAATCCTAATATGATGGAGAAAAATAACCCAAACAGAATAGAAATACAAGCAGTTGAGAGGAGGCATGGCGTATAGTTGGTCTTGCCTTTTGCATGATATAGGGTAGGAGTTATAAATCTTGTTAATTTTTTGTTGAAATAGTCCTCCATGTGTTTTTAAAGTTAACACATATGTGAATTTCTGTCTCCCTTTTTCTGTAGCCAATTTAGCACATGTATTTTTATATGCACATATAAAATCCTACCTGGTATCACACGTACATTTTTGTGAGGTGGCTAACTTGGGAGATACAAAGTATGAGAAGAGATCACTCCTCCTAAATATTTTAGGAACTGAAAATTCAAAGTATGAGTGAGCTTCTTAGTTGAAAAACATTATACATAAATCCATGTTTAGTAAAATTAATATTTTTGGATCTGTGAATGATATATATTTCATGATGAATTTTGATTGGCATATATATTGCTAATTTCTAATGTATCTGTGATATATATATATAATTTTCAAAATATGAAATATATGTGTCTTATTATACACTCCCTAAATAATTCACTCATGTTCATGTATGTGGTTTTATAATCAACTTTTCATAAGATTGTTTTTAGAAATATTCATCCACCTGAAATACATATTTGTTTCCTAGAACTGAAAACTCACTTCAGTGAATGGTGCAAACAAAGCCTTATATTTCTACAGTAACTGACCCAATTTAACATCAACGAAAGTAGATTTCTATGGGACATGATGTGTATTTTGATGTTCATTTTAATTCAACACTGGTACATTACTATTTCTTCAGATTTTATACATCGTAGAATATACATTTCATCCACAAGTTCACAAATTTAAAGACATTTGTAACACATTCAATCACTTCCTGCTTCAGAACACATGTATTCCTCCTTGTTTTTGACTGGTTATTTCATGAGACTTCTTTCCAAACACATTATTTTCGATTTCCATAATCAATTTGGAAGCAAAACTCACACACATTTTATGATAAACTACAACCCTAATATTACCATTAGATGTATAACTGGTTGGAATGAATGTATGTATATCAATGTAAGATTTCCTGTGTATTTTGGGATATCAATTTATTCCAATTTCTAAATTTGGAAACAATTATATTATTTATTCACAGTATGGTCTATTCATGCATTCTCTCTATATTCATACACACATGGTACACCTATTTGTGCCCCCAATACTAATTTATATCTCTTCAAAATATTGCTCTCAGAAATGGTGCAACAAATACTCATGTCACCTGATCTACATATACATTTTATCACAGTAATATTCTGGCCACAAAATGCAAAGTCACACTTACGACTGTACCAAAGCCTAAATGGAATGTGAGTATTGATTATGAACATCACCCATGTCCAGGTTGCCTAATGCTCTCAAATGTCAATCCTATTGGTGACTACACATTTGTTTCTTCCTAATATTATTTATTCATACTCAAGCCTGTTGAAAATGTCTAATCCTATCGATCACTTTATCATTTGCCTGATTTTCTAATGTCTCTATTGATATCTGCTTTCATACATATTTTCCCCAGTTCATCATTGTGACTGAGTCTTCACATCTGCTGACATTTACATTTTCTCTCTACCGGAAACCCTATTGCTAAAGAACTTTTTGTCCAAATCCTATACTCACTCTTTTTCCTAATCCTACCAACTATCTTCCTAATCCTACCAACTATCCTTTTTTGACTGGATGTTTTCTTTGACATTCAATCATCCAAGGTACAAGGTCCTATGCCATTGTGTATAGATTTATCTGAGACACATGTGCAGAACATAATTCAAACCTAAGTATCCCAATCAAGGATCCAATTCCCTTCTGGGCTTCAAATCTTACCTAGATTTCTGTTTTCATACATATATTTCCCCTCTATATATTCTTATAAATATCGCAGGTTCCCAATAACATTATTCATCCAGCAGAATGATTCCTAAGCCAAATCAAACATGTTATTAACCCTAACCATACTCTGTTCCCTCAATCTAACTTTACAGAAAAGCAGGGACAGAGTTGGTCATACAATACAGGAATGTAAGAAATCTTCCACCTGCTGAGAAACAAAAAGGTCCATGCAGAAATGAACCCTGGGGAAGATATAGGAAGCTATGGTGGACCTGAGAGAGCAAAAGTCATCTTCCACGACAAACAACCTGGTCAGGATGAAGGGGTGTGTCTGAAGCAGTCTCTCTTTTCTTAATGTAGAGAAGATGGACAATACCAGGCCTGTGTGGAGAGCTGTTCCCGGGTGCCTATGTTTGATATACCATTCAAACTTGTGAAAGTGTCACAGGAAGTAGGGGCAGACTCCATCAATTGGGACACTTGGAAGCAACTGTTAGGACAAAGTGGTTGCCAAGGCAGTGACCTCATTCAGTTCCTGAAGGAAGTGACCTACATCACTTTCTTGGTGATGGAACTCTCTGAACTAGGGATCCAGGAAGACAGGCACTCAGAGGCAGTCCCAGTCCCAGTCCCAGTGGCCTCACATGTTTGGATTTACCAAGGACAGCATCAGTCTTTCTTGGTAACTACTGATGTGAGGATGGCCAAATGCCAGGAAGGTCTGAAGAGGGGCCTTTCCTGAGTAAGCAGGTAGTGTCTCACCACTGGCACCTGACAACATCACAGTGTTGGCCAAGGAGTCCAGATCTGACATAGGACAGTCCATTTTGGAGTAACATACTATGGCCCATCAGTCAGAGGACACTCCGGATAGTCATAGACCTACTTGGGGGAAGGAGGTGACTTTGTGGGTGTGTGTGTGAGTTTGTGGTTTTGTCTAATGATCTGAGAATAGGTAGGAAAGTCGGTTTGTTAGGATTGGAGTGGACTGTTTCTAGTAAGTCTTTTGACAATGTGAGTGTTTCTATGTCTGTTTATCCCACTGTGTCCGTGGTTGTAGACATTAGAAAAGAGAATGCATCAATGGATGTGTCCTGAATAGTAGAAAGCTTCACAACATTCATCCTGCCCAATTTATGAATGGATTTTGGCTTGCCTAATGGATGGGCAAAAACCACTGTCTTCCTAAATTCCTGTTTTCTTCTTGAATTCTGGCCACTCGCCAGAATAGGCTCATGGTTTTGTTTCCAAGACATGTACCACCTCCAAGCTCTGTGACATGGCTATGTACTGGATAGCTGAAGGGAATGGGATCATCTCGGAAAACTCAGATATCATTCCAGAAACCCTGCCTTGGGCCATTTGCTTACCTATTGTTCTGTTGCCCTGAATGTCAGAAAGGTCTTTGCCTCAGGCCACCCCTTTGTGAAGCCTGAAGAAAACGGTTTTCAATGGAAATTAATGGGCATCAGCTGTAGATCTTTGCTTAATTGCTTTGGAAAGGGATGTGTCTGCATCAGACTCTTGGCCATGTGTGAGGTTGTTGAATAGATTCTCAGCACCTGATGGATCTAACGAACAATTACATGTGTGCTTCCAAAACCAAAATGGCCAAAAAAGCAGTCATTGTGGACGAAGTCTCTCGCTTTCCTCTGTAAGATTCCTGATCTCCATCAAGTGAAAATAGGGATCCTTTTTGTCAAATGAGTTCTTCAATCCCTGCAGAGGATAGCCCATAGGTGCTTGGGTTTTCTCATGATTCCAATTCACATAAAGAATCTATACCCGAGAGTCAGGAGGCCTCAAATTGGAGAATCAGAGCAGTATTTACGGCAGGCTTATTTGATCACTCCTGGTTCTCAGGAAGGGTGTCCAGGCAACCCTGACTTTAGGCAAATGACGGGCAAGGGAGGTTATTTTGTACACTGTCTTGGGCTGAGTCCCTCATGGAAACCTCCAGCCACAGGTTATGATGAGTGTCTATATGGAAGAAGATGAGGGCCTTGTGGGTGTGTTTTGGTTTTAATTGTGGTCATTTGTTTGGTGGTTGGAAGTGATGACTGGGTCTATCTGGGCTTGAACTCTGGTGTGATTCCCCTTAGAGTCTGAGTTCTGGAACTGATCTCAGAGAAATATTGCCATAAACTGCATTCAGATTTTAGGAGGCCACGCATGGGATTCGCCCTTGGAAACTGAGATCAAATACCAGGGTGGCTTTCCACAGAGCCTTGGAATATCAGCTAGGATATCACATGATTTTATTCTGAAAGATTTGGCAGCCATAGTTGACAGTCAGAACACCCATGGACGTCACATTAAAGACCTCAATGGACCTGGCTTCATGTGACCTTTTGACCACTCTATGGGAAGACTTGCCTGTGAGATTTCTCCAGAGAATTTAATGAAAATAGCTTCCTCACATTTAATAGTTCCTGAATAAACCGAAACCCACAGTGCCTCCAACTTCATCCAAGAAAAATGGCTAGATAAATACAATGAAATCTTTGAAATTCCCTTAACCAGGTGGCACTGGAGAACCTTTAGATGTCTTGTTGCTGATCATGAGTGTACCAGAGAATGCCATGATTGACCGGGTTTCATGAAAATGGTGTAGAACAAAGATGCCAGTAAGTTGGAGCCTGCTGAGTAGTGGGCCTATTGCAGTGGTGGGTAGGTGTGTGATAATACATATGTGGTGTGGCCATGAGGATTTGCCATTGCTTTCCAAATGGTTTGTGACTGACATGGTGCAGCCAGCAGACCCTTCTATGTAAAGGCATCATGTTATATGGAGAGGTTTCTGGGCTAAGTTCAGAGTCAGATTTCTAAGGACAAGGGGGCAAGCTCTGTGAGATAAAAGCCTGGTTGGTGCATTCTCCTTCAGACCCTGACCCACCACAAGTGACAGAACTCCCTCCAACACTGGGTTCCAGTTGAACTCGTTGTATTTCATAAAGCATATACCAAACTCCCAGTACAGCAGCAAGAAACACCACCAGAAGTGGAGGATGACCAAATGGCTTCACAGTCCACACGGGGAGACACTTAGCATCCAGTGGCCACAGTTTACCTACAAAGAGAAAATTCAGCACTGCTGCCTCATGTTCATTAGAATACAAGAAACCATGTCCTCCAGGTCACATAGATGCAGACTCAGCTTTGATGGTATCACTAGAAAGGAAGCTAAAGCTCCTTACAACAACATATATTTCAAGTGCCCAAACTCAGAGGAAGTTTCTCAAGAAGTGTTTAGGCCAGCAGAGCTCCATGTTTTTGGAGTGATTACCTGTTAGACCAGGACACAAGAAAAGACCACTGACTCTAATTAAAATCAAATTAAATTAAGCTTATTATTTCCACCGGCTGTGCTGCCTCTCCCTCACAAAATGGCGGGAATAAGACAGCAACCCCAGCTTTCCTACAGGCAGCTTAATAGCCCCGAAAATTACACAAAAGGGGGTTTACAGATAACAGAACTCTGACAAACATCACACTAATGGCAGTCTACATTTTTTTTGCTGTCCCTACATCAGAGTTCATGAAGACCATTAGAGCCTCAGAGAGGGTTGTTGTCTCGCCAGAGAAGGCAAATATTTATGATGTGTCACTAAAGTTTCAGAGAGGGCTGCTATCTGGTCAGAGAGCCGGGCATGGGTGAGTTCCAGGCGTGGGCAGGCATTCCAAGCAGGTTTAGAATTTGAAGTGATTTATGCTAAAGCCAAAATTATCTTTTCATGGCTTTTTGGCAAGATGGCTCCCAATTTTAATTAAAGATCAGGTTGGGTCTATCATTTCCCCCTTTTCTTTGTGTCCCTTTCAAATCTTTGATAGATTACGGGAAGAGCACTGAGGAAATTTTAATCCCTCAGGTAAGAGTCTCCAAATTTTTAGAACTCACCCAAAACAGATCTCCCTGATTTTACCTGACTTAATTAATTACTTATATTGATAGTCTATTTATCTTTCTCTCCATTGTTTTAAGAAGAGTGGTGTCACTCATTTTTTCTTCTTCTGACCTGAGACAGGGTGACATGAGTGGGCATGGCATGAGGGACATGAGTTGCCTTTTAGAATTCAGTTGAGGGACATGAGTTGCCTTTTAGAAGTCAGTTCGGTTTGAAGTCTGATTGGGGAAGAACAGGTTGTAAAGTCATCTGGGGATGGGTTCTTCTATGAGAGAAACAAAAACCATGAGTACTGAAAAAATGTTGCAGCAGCTGGAACATGTCACTGTATAGAAGTTCCATCACCAGTCTTTAATATCCCCAGTTATCCGGACTGTCAACTTAACTTGTGCTGTTACACTTGTCCCTCCCCATAAGATACAGTTTAATAATTTAATGTCATCTGATCTTGTAAAATCTTTTTACTAGTATGACCTCTGTGTCTCTTAGAGAAACCTTTAATTCTGTTACTCAGGGATGGATAATTGTACTAGCAAACACCAAGCCTACCTGTGTAGGCTAGGAATATCTGTAGGCCTTAAACTGAAAACTTATCCCTGTGGCAGGTCTTCTTGATAGTCTCTTTTTATAAGTATCCTGCATTCCTTTCTGAGAATTCTTCTTTGTAGCCACCAGTCTTACTTATTTTGGGAGGCAAACATAAAGTGCATACCTTAAAATTATATTATTATTATTATAATTTAAAATGCCCAGGAATGGATGTATTTTGTTCTTAACTGTCTTTGCTAAGTGTTTAAGATGAAGCAGTCAAACTGACTTTTGTTTCCATCTATTGTTAACAGTCAGCTGAGCTTTTATGGGAGTCAATTCTGGGGAAACTTGAGAGCAGATTCTCAGTTCTGCTAGTGCCATTTGCGCTAGGTGGGTCCAGATCTTGCTTGACCATTTGGCTTCCCTCGGAAGCATCAGGGATGTCTCCTTTCTTTGATGACTCTCCTCTTCGTAACAAATACCCTGATTGGCTTTCTGTTCTCCAGTGGTCTCATTAATCTCCCTGATCAGGAGGAGGTTATGTGGCTCAGAGTTTCAAAGCTCTTTAGAGAAGTTCCCTGTTCCCTGGATTCAGACTGACTCAGAGGGCAAAAGCCAAATATTGGTTTTCTTGGCGCTTTTCATTTAACTTTAATTTTAAATCCTAATCTTAAACATCCAGCAAATAAATTTTAACAGCCTTATATTAAGAGTACTGGGCTTTAATGTCTATAACTATATCATTATCTTTTTATTAATTGGGATCTGTATTTTCTGTCTGTATTGTAAGTAATGACTTATTATCTTGAATAAACCCATGTTGTGTTCTTAAAGCAACACGTTTGTAAAACAGTAACAGAGAATCTTTAGATCACTTATAAAATAATTTCAAAATAAAATTAACAAAAGGAAAAATACTTAGCTTGTGTAATAGCTGCCCTGAATTTTTTGGCTGAGTTATACATTATATCCCCTGTTTGAGATCCTAGGAATATTGACCTTAAAAAAACCAACTTTTTAACATAACTTTAAAGAAATATTATCTGACCTACTGGTTTTGTAGTCATTCTCACATGTAGTAAGATGGGACACAGAGCCTTATCTCAGGTAAGGCAGGGCTCTTTATAAATCTTAAGTATTTTAGTTCTAAAGATAATCTTTATTTATAAATATCATTTGACAAAGTTTACATAAATTGTTTGAGGTCACATGAACATTAGCTAACACCATATGATATCACATTTAAAACATGAATTAAAGAAAGGCTGAAAGTTTTTAACCTTTACATCGATTAGGCTCTCATTCACTAAAAAATACATTTAAATTTTTCCCCAATGTAAAAAGTAACATAAAAGTTTACATATCTTATTGATAACAGGTAAATAAATCCCCAATATATTTTTTTACCATAAAACTTCAGAGCACCAGCTTGATATAATGCTCTTTTAAAGTTTCTACCTTACAGACTTGAATACATATAAGATATGAAAACATTGATAGCATCACAATTACATTGATGTTTCTACATTAACCAAGTTTAGCTTTTAAAGCAATGGCAGTACAGTGCTCTAAAATAACAGTTCTTATTTAATCAGTTGTTTAATTTTTATGGTTGCTTGCTCTAGAGAAAATAAAACTTAATAAACACAACGTTATGGGTAAACTTATGTTTTAAGAAATTTCTGTCTCATTAACACATGACTGATTTTTATATTCTTATACAGACTTTAATAAAAACTTATTCAGACCTTAGTAAATCAATCAGATATCTAACAAAAGTACTCATGAATGAGTAATCCCAATCAAATTTACTTTATTTATTTATCAAAATATTAGAGAAATGTATTGACAGTGTAAACCATTTTTATGTTGAAGGAAAGGTCCTAGTACCAAGGCATATTAGACATTTTGTAGATATTAATATTTTATTAGATTTTTGAACACCTAGAAAAATTTGTAAGCTTAAATTTAAAGACATTGATTTTTATCTGTTTATCCAATTTAAATTGAAACATTTAAATCACATGAATTAAAGATCTTTGGATCTCCTATTTAAATTTGTTTTAATGAGCGCTTTTTTATGAGCGCTCCTTGTATATGTTAGTTTGTGTATCATATATATGATATACGGACATATGTATATATAGACATACAACACATAACAAAAGTGTGCACACATAATAATAGTAAAGGCCTTGTAGCTTTTCTCAGGTGAAATCTCCATTGCAATGTTTCAAAATGTCTACAGTTGGTCAAAGATAGAACTGATCTGAAAAACATTAACCTAGGTCTGTATGCTCAAAATCATGAGCTCAAAAAAAAAAGTATCTAAGGAAAAAAAAAAAGAGTCCTAGAAAAAGTGACTGGCTAGTAATTAGTAAATACCATACAATTTACCTTTTTTTTCCCCCTTAGGCCTCAAATCAGTCTCCTACTAAGATTGCAGGCTTCTTTCATTTACATTTCAACATAAGTCATGGCTGAGGTCTGGAAGGAGCAGGAAAAACTGCTATTCTGAGCAGACACCTCAGGCCTAAGGCATTTTAACCATAATTTTGAGGTTCGGATGTTGAAAATTATGATATAAATTTAAGATACAATTCACAAAATTTTGTATCTTTACATCTTGTTTTGTCAACAGATACCATTCTATGATTTACTATCCTTGTCCAAATTAATGCACTGGTACACACAGTGATATTTTCCCAGGCTATCCAATTCAAAATTGGTGAAAAAAAGACTGTATGATTGGGAAGTTACTTGCCAACATGGAAGTAGAGTTCTTCAGTTTTCCATCCTAAGTATTTAAGTTCTCTGGCATGAATTATCTGAAATCATAAACTAAACAATTACCTAAACCCGACTTTTAACTGCAAGATTGTGCAATGCTTCAAAAACCCATTCAGATACCAGATTGTTAAAATAAAACATCATCATTTAGACACACATTCAGCTAAGATCATTCCCAAGAAACAATTTATAATATCAACACATTATTGCACATGTCTTAAAGGGCCAGATACAAAGACACAAGACAGACAGAAAGGAGGTCCAGACTATGGCTGTCAGAGAGAACCCATTAAACCAGAGCAGATAAGAGAAAAATCTCCTACACCAGTGTGCACCATAGATATCCACAGGTGGGGGGGACAACATGTTTTAACAGAGGGGCAACCTGAAATGTAAAATAAAGTGTCTCCATAGTGACTTCACTGCATTTAGTGTCCCCTTTTTCTTTTTCTCTTTTTTAACAAGACAGAGGTGGCATAATTCTTACAGTGCGGAAAGGAAGGAGGTAATTCCCTGAATCAACAGGGCTTTGGCAGCTGCTGGGAGTCCCTCAGTCCTTCCTTTTACTTACAGGATTAGCTCCTCTTGTTCAGTTCCACACCAAGCATGCTTCATCTCCTAATATTCCAGTAGACAGCTCTCACAAAGTTCCGGGGAGGAGGGGGGGTACCAAATTTGTAAATTAAAGTTCGATTCTTGAACTTGAAGCCAATTAATACCAATTTAATAATGAGGACTGAGTTTTGAGAAAAAGAAAAAGGGAGGTTTATTGCTTTGCGAACAAAGGAGAAACACAGGGGACTCTGCCAAATGTTGTGACTCTCTTGATCTGGAGCGACAAGGGGTTTTAAAGGAGTTTCACTTGTTAACCTGGGAGATGCTCAGTTCTTAGGTCCCCAGCAAGCATTGCCCTCTGCAATGGGTGTGCTCCAGGCAGGCAGCTAGGAGCTTCTGTCATCCTGCTTAACAAAGGGGGGTAAAGTTCATCGCAGTTCCCTAAAACACAGTCCAAAGGGGTGTCAGGCTTACTCTCTTTATTACCCATTTTTACGTCCAAAATACTTACGTTTTTACCACTGAAATCACACAACAAAACAAACAAAAACAAACAAACAATCAAAAAAATAGAAGACAAAACAAAACACAAAAAACAGAAAACCAGCGCCTAAACAGAAAAACAGTGGAACAGTGCAACATCTTGCTATAGCTCCAGGGTAGGAGCGCATGCGTGCCTGTCGGGCCCTCTCTACAGTTCCAGAGGAATTCCCTACAGAACAGAACAGAGGACAGAAAGATTCTCGTTACTCTCCTGGAAAGGAGTATATGTGAGCCTCCCCAGGCCACATCTCTGTCATCAGAAAAGATCTCCCTTAACCGGATATCAGATGTTATAAAGGCGCCACTTACCTATGGAGGACTCCTCCACCAGGTGCTTGCTAATAGTTTTAGTGCAGAGGTTCACTGCAGTGCTCCCCGGACTAAAGGCTCTCTTCCTAATATAGAGAAGATGGACCAAATCAGGCCTGTGTGGAGAGCTGTTTCTTGGTGCCTATGGTTGATATACCATTCTAATTTGTGAAAGTGCCACAGAAAGTAGGGTAAGCCTCCTTCTCATGGTACGCTTGAAAGCAACTGTTTGGACAAAGTGGTTGCCAAGGCAGTGACCTCATTCAGTTCCTGAAGGATGCAACCTCACCTCACTTCCTTGGTAATGGAACTCTCTGAACTTGGGATGCAGGAAGCCAGGCACACAGAGTCAGTCCCAGTCCCAGTCCTAGTGGTCTCACTTGATTCAATTTAGCAAGGACAGAGTCAGTCTTTCTTGGTACCTACTGATGTGAGGATGGCCAAATGCCAGGAGTACTCTGAAGAGGGGCCTTTCCTAAAAAAGCAGGTACTGGCTCACAGCTGGCTCCTGACCACTTCACAGAGTTGGACATGGAGTCCAGATCTGAGACAGGATAGGCCATATCGGGGGAACATAGTATGGCCCAGCAGTCAGAGGACACTCCGGATAGTGAGAGACCTATTTGGGGGAAGGAGGTGCCTTTGTGGGTGTGGATGTGTGTTTGTGGTTTTGTCCCATGTTCTGAGAATAGGTAGGAAAGTCGGTTTGTTTGGTTTGGAGTGAACTGTTTCTAGTAAGTTGTTTAACAAGGCGAGTGTTTCTATGTCTGTGTATCTCACTGTGTCCATGGTTGTAGACATTAGAAAAAGAGAATGCATCAATGGATGTTTCCTGTCTAGTAGAAAGTTTCCCAGCATTCATCCTGCCCAATTTATGAATGCAATAGGGCTTGCCATATCGATGGGCAACACCTTCTATCTTCCTAAGTTCCTGTTTTCTTCCTGAAATCTAGCCACTCTCCAAAATAGGCTCATGATTTTGAGTTCACGATATGTACCACCTCCAAGCACTGTGACATGGACATGTACTGGATAGCTGAAGGGAATGACAAGCATCTCAGAAAACTCAGATATCAATGTGACCAGGAAAGTCTCAGTGGAGAAACCCTGCAATGGGCCTTTTGATTGCCTATTTTTCTGTTGCCCTGAATGTCAGTAAGTTCTTTGCCTGAGGCCACGCCTTTGTGAATCCTGAAGAAAACAGTTTTCAAACGGAAATGAATGGGCATCACCTGTGGCTCTTTGCTTAATTGCTTTGTAAAGGGATGTGTCTGAATCAGCCTCTTGGTCCTGTGTGAGCCTGTGGCTTAGATTCTCAGCACGTGATGGATCTAAAGAACGATCCCATGTGTGGATCCAAAATCAAAATGGCCAAAAATCAGTCACTGTGGATGAAGTCCCTCACATTCCTCTGTAAGGTTCCTTACCTACATCAAGTGAGAATAGGGATCCTTTGGGTCAAATGAGTTCTTCAAAGCACTGCAGATGCTAGCCCATAGGTTCTTGGGTTTTCTTATGAATCCAATTCAAATAAAGAATCTAAACCCCACAGTCAGTAGGCCTCAAATTGGAAAACAGAGCTGTATTAATGGCAGACCTGTTTGATAACTCCTGGTTCACAGGGAGGGTGTCCAGGCCACCCTGACTATTGGCAAATGAGGGGAAAGGGAGCTTATTTGGAACACTGTCTTGTGATGCGCCTCTCATGGAATCCTCTTGCCAGAAGTTATGGTGAGTGTCTATATGGAAGAAGATGAGTGGCATGTGGGAGTGTCTTGGTTTTAATTGTGGTCATTTGTGTGGTGGTTGGAAGAGATAATTGGGTCCACCTTGGCTTGAACTTTGGTGTGATTCCCCTTAGAGTCTGTGTTTTGGAATTGACCTCCGAGAATGTATAAGGTCCTATGCCATTGTATATCCATATTTCTGGGACATCACTACAGAATGTAATTCAACGCTAAGTATACCAATCAAGAGCCCAATGAACTTCTGGGCTTCAAATCTTACCTATATTTCTGTTTTCATACTTATATTGAAAGGTTAATAAAATAGGTACTTGTCACTTCTTGATTTTCTGTATGCTTAACAAAACACTGTTGAAATCTTGAGAACTGTTTGCTATTCTTGTTCCCAGAATGTGCTGTCCCCAACTGCCAAACTGCAGAATGTACTCGGTCAACCAGTTGCACGCAAACCGCCCACTCGCCCTTACCCATCAATAAACTTCCCTCCCTGCCCTCTCCAAGGAAAATATATAAGCACTTCTTAAGCTGTTCTCAGGGCTCTCTGCTCTATTCAAGAGAGCTCTGAGCCCTTGCATGCCAGACTCCCAATAAAGCCTTTGCTGTTGCATGAGACAGTCTCTTGGTGGTCTCTTCAACCGACCCTCGCCCGATCTTTACATCTCGTGGCCCCAGTGAGATCCGGCAGCCGCAGATGAAAGACCCCCAACGGGCTCCTCTGGGGGTAAATAAGGCCCCTCTTTCTGGTTTCAGGATTCAGGTTAGGGTTTCACAAAATGGCTATTGGTAAAGAGCGTGAGCTCTCTCCCACGGTGACTGACACACATGTCACAGAGCCACAGGCCATGTCCCTGGGGGATGAACTCATGAAATCGAGGAAAAATAGTCTCC
The DNA here is from genome assembly GCF_048772815.1 of Callospermophilus lateralis. NCBI lineage: Eukaryota > Metazoa > Chordata > Mammalia > Rodentia > Sciuridae > Callospermophilus > Callospermophilus lateralis. The sequence goes on from NW_027518101.1 coordinate 3,747,912, forward strand.
TTGATTCAGTGATATTTTGTTTCGGATTCGGTATTGCCAGCCCATCATGTTTTGCCGGCTACTCAGTCCTGGTCTCAGTATTGGACGTCCATTGCCTATCTTTATTGTCTTGTCTTGTCTGTGTCATGTGTCATTGCTTTTATTGTCTGTGTATATTTCATTATGGGACAGAGCACTTCAATGCCTCTGTTCCTGACCCTTGATCACTAGACCAAAGTCTGCTTAAGGGCTCAGAATCTTTCTTTTTCAGTAAAATGCCGGATCTGGCAGATTCTGTGTCTCAGAATGACCCACCTCTGTAGTCGGATGGCCCCTAGAAGGATCTTTCTACTTCGCACTAATTTGAAAAGTTCGAGATATTGTCTTTTAGCAGGGGCCACGTAGACATCCAGATCAACAGCCATATATCTTAACTTGTCAGGACCTCTACAAATCTCCTCCTCCAAGGATGAAGCCTTTCCTTGTCCCTGCACCCGCACCTACTCCTTCCCCCACGATTCTATCTCTTTATCTCTCTGCTCCTCCTCTTGCACCCTCTGTTCTCCATGAGTCTCAAGACTCTACTGGACTCTCCTCCCCCTCCTTATCCTCTGCCTTCATCCCCCAACTCCCAACACCCTCTAAGTGATTCCCCTGCTGCTGACTCAGCCTCTCCACCATTCAAAGAAGCTAGGATGGCCCAGCACCATCCAGATGACTGTCCCGTGGCACACAGAGCCCCTCCTTCCCTGGAGGAAGCTGGCCCGGCTAAAAGAACTCAGAGAACTCGCCAACGTTTTTACACCTGCCTACTTGGGATAACTGCCAACAACTCCTAGGGACTTTCTTTATGACAGAGGAATAAGAGAAAAACCTCCAAGAAACTAAAAAAAAAATCCTCGGACCTGATTGGCGACCAACACAACTTCCCAACATAATCAAAGCCAGCTTTCCCTTAAACCAAACCAACTGGAACCCCAACACCTTTGAAGATAAAGAGCATCTGTCCAATTATTGCCTGGCTCTAATAGCAGGTCTCCAAGGGGCTGCTAGGTGACCAACTAATTTGGCCATGGTAAGAGAAATTATTCAAAGGTCTGATGAATCTCCCTCTTTGTTTCTAGAAAGAATTATGGAGGCATATAAGAGATATACTCCTTTCGATCCTCAGGCAGCGGATAAAAATTCATGTGTAACGATGGCCTTAATTGGGCAAGCTGCCATGGATATTAAAAAAATTTAAAAGAGAGATTTAGTCAGAGAAGCCGAGAAAATATACTATAAGAGAGAAACAGGGAGAAAGAAAGGGAGCAAAGGAAGGATGAGAGAAGCAAAGACAGACTAAGGGATAGACCAAGATCCTGGTCACAACATGAAAGAGGCCAGAAATTAAGACGTAAGGTGACAGGAAGGGATACCTGGGGCCATGCCAGAGGCCACCCCTGGCCTCAGATCAATGTGCCTACTGTAAAAAAAAGGATACTGGGCCAAAGAGTGCCCTATAAAGAGACAGCCACGCCAGCCAGCCATTCTGACTCTGGAGCATGACTAAAAATGTTGGGGCTCAGATCACTTCCCCTAGCTCAGGGTAACTTTTGAAGTGTAGCGGACCCCAGTAAACTTTGAAATGAAAACAGGAGCAGTATACGAAGCCCTTAAGGCCCCATTGGGCCCTCTATCAAATAAAAGGTCTGTAGTTCAAAGAACTAATGGCAGTAAATATCGGGCTTAGACTACTAAGAGGACCATGGACCTTGGGAAAGGAAAAATCTATCACTCCTTCCTAGTAATCCAGGAATGCCTGGACCCATTGATGGGCAGAGATCTGCTCACCAAGCTCTTGGCCTAAATAACTTTTAACCCTGAAGGCCCCCAAATAAAATTTCTAAATTCTTCAGTAAAAACTCCTATAGTCACGGCTTTAACTATATTAGTAGAAGATGAACATCCACTCTTCACACCCCCCAAGACTGATCAAACAGGCAAGCTACACCAGAAATGGATAACAGATTACGCAGATGCCTGGGCAAAAACTGCTGGGTTAGGCCTGGCCATGAAACAACCTCCAATAACAGTGGAGTTAAAAACCTCAGCCTCCCCAATCAATGTCAAATAATATCCTCTAAGCAAAAAAAGCTAAAGATGAGATAAGGCCCCATATTCAGAAAATTCTGGACTTAGGGCTCCTAAGGCCCTGTCAATTGGCCTGGAACACTCCCCTGCTACTAGAAAAAAAAAGCCAGGAACCGGGGACTATTGTCCTGTTAAAGACCTAAGAGAGATCAACAACAGAGTGCAGGACATTCACCACACGGTACCTAATCCGTACAATCTGCTTAGCACTCTGAACCCTGAGCGGAAATGGTATACTGTTCTGGACTTAAAAGATGCTTTCTTTTGCTTGCCTCTGCATAAAGATAGTCAGTTGCTGTTTGCTTTTGGGTGGGTAGACCCAGAAACCTGAACGTCTGGTCAACTAACTTTGACTAGACTCCCACTGGGGTTCAAAAACTCCCCCACTCCCTTTGATGAAGCCCTCCACAGAGATCTCAGCAATTTCAGAACTATGCACCCCAAATCACCCAGCTTCAATACGTGAATGACCTGCTACTGGCAGCCAACACCAAGGAAAACTGTGAGTCTGGGACCCAAGCACTATTATATGAGCTTGCTCAACTTGGGTATAGAGTTTCGGCCAAAAAAGCCCAAATTTGCTAGCATGAAGTAATCTTCCTGGGCTGTTACCTTAGGGGCAGTAAACGATGGCTCACTGAGCCCAGAAAACAAACCATTGTGTAGATACCACCCCCATCTAACAGGAGACAACTCAGAGAGTTTCTTGGGACTGCTGGCTTTTGCAGGTTATGGATACCTGGGTTTGCGTCTTTAGCTGCTCCTTTATACCCGGTGTTAATGGGAGATGCCCAATTCCAATGGACCCCTGATCACCAGGAAGTTTTTGATAACATCTATGGACACTGACACTGAACGCCTCAACTTCACTGAGCTCAGGCTGCAATTACAGAAAGCCCTACACTACGTTAAAAATGTACACCAACTCACTCACCTTGGTTCAATGAAACTGCAGGCATTCCTGTAGGATTAAGAACAGAGTTTTCCACTAACCGACTCACAGCGAAAGGAAATAACTGAACGGGTAACAAAAGCCTGTCGAGTCCGTCAATTGGTTAATGCTTACCCTTCCAGTTTCCTAGAGGAAAGCACCTACAAGGAACCAGAAAACGACAATTTTGGGAAGTGGACAATAGTGAAATTAAGCCAGCAACGTATGGACTTAAATATCTCCTAGTCTTTGTAGATACATTTTCAGGATGGACTGAAGCCTTACACACAAACACACACACACACACAAAAACAACCAAACTGCACAAATGGTTTTCAAGAAGATCCTGAAAGATATTTCTCCAAGATACGGTCTGCCTAAGGCAATAGGGTCTGATAATGGACTGGTGTTCATGGCTCAGGTAAGTCAGGTGTTCACTGGGACCCTGTGGATTAATTTGAAGTTACATTATGCTTATATACCCCAGAGCTCAGGACAGGTAGAAAAAATAAATAGAACCATTAAAGAGACCTTAACGAAATTAAGCTTAGAGCCCGGCATAAAAGATTGGATTATGCTCCTGCCTTATGCACTGTTTCATGCGAGAAATACTCCCTCTCTTTCTTTGTGTAACCTCACCCCCTATGAAATTCTCTATGATGCCCATCATCCAGTAAGGAACCTAACCCCAACTCTAAGGCCTAACGATCACTTCCACACCCCCTTGCTTGACAGACTTAAAGTCATTGAAAGAACTCAGCGATACCTGTGGAAACAGCTGGCCACTGCCTACCAACCTTGGGAGGAGGGGACTCTAAGTCAATATCAAGTAAGAGACTTCGTCTACATAAGACAACATCAGGTTTCATCCCTGGAACCCCACTGGAAAGGAACATACCAGGTGCTACTTATAAAACCTAAAGCGGTAAAAGTAGACGGAATCACTTTTTGGATCCATGCCTCTCATCTCAAGCCTTCGCTGTGTCAAGACTCTTGTTGGAAACTGGAAAAGCCTGCTAACCATTTCAAATTGCGTATTCGCTATGTGGATAAGACTATAGACTCTCCCCTTGGCCACCAGTAGTTCTAACCCTCATCATTCCGTTCAGCAGCAATGGCTGATCACAAATCCTACTAGACAAGAAGTATGGTCTGTCTCGCATACAGCCCCCTTAGAGACCTGGTGGCCATCTATCCACCCAGACATTTGTCAGCTCGGTATAGGTCTTTCCTATTGAGATATCCCTGATGAAGAGGATCCCACTAAAATTCCATTAAATCTCTTCTGTACCATAGATAATGGAAACAAACATTATGGATGCAGGGACACGCGAGACAGATTCAGGTTGGCTAGCCTAGATTACTATGTTTGCCTAGCGGACTATCAAAGGCACAAACAGCCATGGCTGTGTCGGGGAGAAGCCGACTTCTTGTGTAAGTCAAGTGAATGTGAGCATACAGGGGCTGCCTGGTGGAACCCAAACTCCTCATCAAATTCAGTACACAGCATTGGCCATATTACCAATAGACAACCAAATACTATGGCCCCCAGAGGGTTCTCTAGATCCTCAAATTCTGCGTGACATTTTTAACTTTGGCAAGTTCTCAAAAGGGGGAAATTTCCCTATGTGGAATCCTTTTCCCTCCTTTGCTCACATCCTGTACTATGCTTCTCCAATAGTTCCTCACCCTCAGCCTTCTGCTCTAGACTCTCTGCTATCACTCCCATCTTAGCAACCTGATTTCTCCTCTCCAATTACTAAATCAAAAACCCAAACCTCTGCTGGTTCTCAGAACATTGCCCCCTTGCTGAGGTAGCAGGTACCAAGGTACCCCTTCACCCACTCACTCCTCTCTTTTCCTGTCAGTGCCTGCACTAGGTCCCAGCAAGTCCTCTAGCAAGCTAACCCAAAGCTCAAACCAGCTGATAAGAGGCCTCAGACCCCTATACAAGATGTAATGAAAATGGCCTTTAAAGTTGCTTTGTCATCACTGAAAACAGGTTTCTAAGAATTTAAAGTCCCTCAAAGGCTTTTTGGAATATTTACTCCCATCTTCCCCTCTGCTCTACCTGTTCTACTGCTCAAGTTTTGTTTTAGGAAAATCCCAAACCCCTTTCCCATTTTTCTTTTACATCTCTCTTTCCTCATTCTTAGATCCACGGAGCTGCTCTCAGCCTCGACTACCCCGTCTTCCCCCTCTGTACTAGGTCCATAGAAATGTCTTAAATGACCTTCTCCAGAAGTCTTCACCAAGGCTTACTTTAGGTCTTTCAGCAAAAGAGTCCCTCTGAAAGAGTTCAATGTACATAAGCTTGCACTTTTCGTGTTGCCCTGTTCTACTTGACCACTGGCTGGAAAAATCACCACCCCTAAGCTAGACACCTCCTTACCAGTTTTTCACAAAATATGTGAACAAGGCCTCTGGCCTTGAGCTGGGGCTTCACCGAGATGGCTACATTTCTAATATAAAAATGTTAGCAACTGGGCTCCATGGTGACAGCTGGCAGGGAGAAAAAAAAGAGACAAAAAAGCTCTCCCCTTCCAAGGTGTCCTTGAAAAGTTAACTTGCCCAGAACAGAGGAAAAACAAAAACAGAAACAAAAACTAATTTTTGTGAATTTCTGCAGACTTTGAACTTCTGAGCCCCTTCCCTTACATGTTGGGTACAAACTCTAAAACTACCAAAACTTTTGTTTCAGGGAATTAATTGATTACAAAAGAAGCAATGCCCTCTAAATCCGGATGCAACCAAATAAGAATGTTTTCCTCACTTTTGTGCTATCTTAGGTGCATTTTCTTGTCCATCCATAAAACAGTATAATTCTATACACTTTAACATTATTTATGTTTTCATAAAATGGTCAATAGATGTGATTAATTATGTAATGATGTAGATGTTTTTCAGAGTGCTCTATCATGACGCAGGTTCATTTAAAGTTCAAATAGGGGGGCATACAACCCGGTTCCACCGGGAACCTGTATCCCTCACTTTAGCCATCCTATTAGGAATAATAATTGCTGAAGGCGTGGGCACAGGAAGAACTGCCCTAGTCCATGAGACACAACAAAGACACAATTAGAAGCAGAAATAGACCAAAGCTTAAAGACATTAAAAACCGACATCACAGCTTTACAGGAATTTTAACCTCTCTCTCTCTGAAGTTGTTTTATAGAGCAGGCGAGTGTTGGACCTCCTCTTCATGAGAGAAAGGTGCCTTTTTGCTTGCATTGAGGGAAGAATGTTGTTTTTATGCCGACAATACTGGAGTTGTAAAAGAATCAATGAGTAAATTAAGAAAACGACTTGAAGAGCGTCAAAGAGACACAGAGGCCCCAGAAGGAAGGTTTGAGTCTTTGTTCACATAGTCAACCTGGTTAACTACGCTTTTATCTGCCAGGGCCGTTCCATTAATAATCCTCATATTATTGCTAACGGTAGGACCCTGTTTGCTCAACCGTGTAGTTTCCTTTCTAAACCAAATCGAACATGTTATTAAACCTAACCATACACTGTTCTCTCAATCTAATTTTACAGAAAAGTGGGGACAGAGTTGGTCTTAAAATACAGGAATATAGAGGATCTTCCACCTGCTGAGAAACTCAAGGGTCCATGCAGAAATGATCCCTGGAGAAGATGTAGGCAACTATGAAGGACCTGAGAGAGCAGAAGTCTTCCATGGCAAACAACCTGCTCAGGATGAAGGGATGTGTCTGAATCAGCCACTCTCTTCTTAATGTATAGAAGATGGACAAAAGCAGGCATGTGTTGAGCTGCTCCTGCATGCCTATGGTTGACATACCACTCTAACTGGTGAAAGTGTCACAGGAAGTAGGGGCAGCCTCCTTCTCATGGGAACCTTGGAAGCAACTGTTAGGACAAAGTTGTTGCCAAGGCAGTGACCTCATTCAGTTGCTAAAGGAAGTGACCTCACCTAACTTCCTTGGTGATGGAACTCTCTGAACATGGAATCCAGGAATCCAGGCACCAAGAGCCAGTCCCAGTCCCAGTCCCAGTGGTCAAACTTATTTTGATTTACCAAGGACAGACTCAGTCTTTCTTGGAACCTACTGATGTGAGGATGGCCAAATGCAAGTAAAGCTATGAATAGGGGCCTTTCCTGAGAAAGCAGGCAGTGGCTCACCGCTGGCTCCTGACAACTTCACAGAGTTGGCCAAGGAGACCAGATTTGAGACAGAACAGGCCATTTCCAGAGAACATAGTATGGCCCACCAGTCAGAGGACACTCCGGATAGTCACAGACCTACATGGGGGAAGGAGGTGCCTTTGTGGTGTGGGTGTGGGTTTGTGGTTTTGTCTCATGTTCTGAGAATAGGTGTGAAAGGCGGTTTGTTTTGTTTGGAGTGAACTGTTTCTAGTAAGTCGTTTGACAAGGTGAGTGTTTCTATGTCTATGTATCCCACTATGTCCGAGGTTGTAGACATTAGAAAAGAGAATGCATCAATGAATATGTCCTATCTAGTAGAAAGCTTCCCAGCATTCATCCTGCCCTATTTATGAATGGACTGCAGCTTGCCTTATTGATGTGAAACACCTGCTATCTACCTAAGTTCCTGTTTTCTTCCTGAATTCTCGCCACTCTCCAGAATAGGCTCATGGTTTTGTGTTTAAGATATGTACAACCTTGAAGCTCTGTGACATGACCATGTACTGAATAGCTGAAGGGAATGGCGAGCATCTAAGAAAACTCAGATATCAGTTTGACCAAGAAAGTCTCAGTGAAGAAACCCTGCTTGGGGCCTTTTGTTTACCAATTCTTCTGTTGCCCTGAATGTCAGGAAGGTCTTTTCCTCAGTCCACCACTTTGTGAAGCCTGAAGAAAGCAGTTTTCAAATGGAAATGAATGGGCATTACCTGTGGCTCTTTGCTTAATTGCTTTGGAAAGGATGTGTCTGAATCAGCCTATTTGCCTTGTGTGAGGGTGTGGCTTAGATTCTCAGCTCCTGATGGATCTAAAGAAAGATCCCATGTGTACATCCAAAACCAAAATGGCCAAAAGAGCAGTCCTTGTGGATGAAGTCTCTCGCCTCTTCTGTAACTTTCCTGACCTCCATCAAGCCAGAATAGGGATCCTTTGGGTCAAATGAGTTCTTCAAAGCCCTGCAGAGGCTAGCCCATAGTTTCTTGGGTTTTCTCAAGACTCCAATTAACATAAGGAATCCAAACTCCACAGTCAGTTGGCCTCAAATTGAAAAAGCAAAGCAGTATTAATGGGAGGCCTATTTGATCTCTCCTGGTTCACAAGAAGGGTGTCCAGGCCACCCTGACTTTAGGCAAATTAGGTGCAAGAGAGCTTATTTTGGACACGGTCTTGGGCTGTGCCCCTCATGGAAAACTTTTGCCAGAGGTCATTATGAGTGTCTATATGGAAAAAGATGAGCGCCACATTGGAGTGTTTTGTTTTAAATTGTGGTCATTTGGGTGGCGGTTGGAAGAGATGACTTGGTCCACATGTTCTTGAACTCTGGTGTGATTCCCATAGAAACTGAGTTCTCAAACTGACCTCAGAGAAGTATTGCCATGAATAGTGATGAGATTTTATGAAGCCAGGCATGAGTGTCGCCCTTGGAAACTAAGTTCTAGGCCCAGGATGGCTTTCCACAGAGCACTAGGCCTCTCAGCCAGGATACCACATGATTTTATTCTGAAAGATTTGGCACTCATAGTTGAGACTCAAAACTCATATGGACCTCACATTGTAGACCTCAATGGGCATAATATCATGTGATCTTTTGGCCACTCTTTGGGAAGCCTTACCTGTGAGTGTTCTCCAGAACTTTCATTGAAATGAGCTTCCTAACCATTTAATGGTTTCTGAAAGAATTGAAACTCACAGTGCCTCCAACTTCATCCTTGAAAAATGGCTAGAAAAATACCATAAAATTTTTGAAATTCCCATCACCAGGTGGCACTGGAGAACCTTTGGATGTCCTGTTACTGATCATGAATATACCAGACAGTGCCTTGATTGACTGGGTTTCATGTAAATGGTGTAGAACAGAGATGCCAGTAAGTTGGACTCTGTTGAGTAGTTGTACTAGAGCAGTGGTGGGCAGGTATGTGATAAAACATCTGTGGTGGGGCCATGTGGATCTTCCATTGGCTTCAAAATGGCTTGTGACTGACATGGTGCAGCCAACAGAACCTTCCATGTAAAGGCAACTTGTTATATGGAGAGTTTTCAGGACATTGTTCAGAATCAGGTTGCTATGGTCAAGGGGGCAAGCTATGTGGGACAGAATCCTGGTTCTTGTATCCTCCTGCAGAACCTGACCCACCACACATGACAGAACTCCCTCTTGCACTGAGACCCAATTGAACTCCTTGTATTTCGTGAAGCAAATACCAAACTCCCAGTGCAGCAGGAAGAAACAAAACGAAAATGGAGGATGACCATATGGCTTCAAAGTGCACATGGAAAGACATTTAGCCCCCAGTGGCCACAGTTTACCTAAAAAGAGAATTTAGCACTGCTGCCTCATGTTCATTGGGAAATAAGAAAGCATGTCCTCCAGGTCTCATAGATGCAGACCAAGCTTTTATGGTCTCACTAGAAAGGAAGCTAAAGCTCCTGACAACAACATATTTTTCAAGTGCCCAACCTCACAGGCAGTTTCTCAAGAAGTGTCTATGCCAGCAGACCTCCATGTTTGTGGAGGTTTTACCCTGTCCCTTACCTTTGGAAACTCCTCTGCAACTTCCAAGGTGTGGGCTCCTGAGCATATTCCATTCCAGATATTTGTTCACAGATTTTCTAAATCTTCTCCTCTAATTGTGTCTTACTTGGGGCGAAGGTATTGTCAAGGCATTGTTCTGGATGAGAGTGGGAAGATTTTTGTGTAGCACATATTTACGTACACATTGGATTCATTTTTCAATTTTCCATTTGAAATACTGAATCCTTGACACTAACCTATACCCTACTAGATTCTGACAACTAATTCTAATATAATGGAGAAAAATAACCCAAACAGAATAGAAATACTAGCACTTCAGAGGAGCCATGGTGTATAGTTGGTCTTCCCTTTTGCATGATATAGGGTAAGAGTTATAAATCTTGTCAATTTTTTGTTGAAAGAGTTCTGCATGTGTTTTTAAAGTTAACACATATGTGAATTCCTGTCTCCCTTTTTCTGTAGCCAATTCAGCACATGTATTTTTATATGAACATGTAGAATCCTACCTGGTATCACACCTATATTCTTGAGAGGTGGCTAACTTGGCAGAGACAAAGTGTGAGAAGAAATCACTCCTCCTAAATGCTTTTGGAACTGATAATTCAAATTATGAGTGAGCTTCTTAGTTGAAAAACATTATACATAAATCCATGTTCAGTAAAATTAATATTTTTGGATATATATATATATATATATATATATATATATATACTCTCTAGATTTTTCAAAATATGAAATATATGTGTCTTATTATACACTCCCTAAATTAATTCTTGTTCATGTATGTGGTTTTATATTCAAATTTTCATAAGATTATTTTCAGAAATATTCATCCACCTGAAATACATATTTGTTTTATAGTATTGAAAACTCACTTCAGTAAATGGTGCAAACAAATCCTTATATTTTTACAGTAACTGACCCACTTTAACATCAATGCAAGTAGATTCCTATGGGACATGATGTGTATTTTGACGTTCATTTTTATACAACACTGGTACATTACTATTTCTTCAGTTTTTGTACATCATAGAATATACATTTCATCCACAACTTCATAAATTTAAAGAAATTTGTAACACATTCTATCACTTCCTGCTTCAGAACATATGTATTCCTCTTTGTTTTTGACTGGTCATTTCATGAGACTTCTTTTCAAACACATTATTTTCGATTTCCATAATCAATTTTGAAGCAAAATTCACACACTCTTTATGATGAACCACACCCGTAATATTTCCATTGGATGTATAAATGGTTGGAATGAATGTATGTATATCAACATATGATTCCCTGTGTATATTCAGATATCAATTTATTCCAATTTCTAAAGTTCGAACCAGTTATATTATTTATTCGCACTATGGTCTATTCATGCATTATCTCTATATTCATACACACATGGTACACCTATATGTACCCCCAATACTAATTTATACCTCTTCAAAATATTGCTCCAAGAAATGGTGGTAGAAATACTCATGTCACCTGATCTACATATACATTTTATCACAGTAATATTCTGGCCACAAAATGCAAAGTCACACTTACGATTGTACAAAAGCCTAAATGGAATGTGAGTATGGATTATGAAAATCACCCATGTCCAGGTTGCCTAATGCTCTCAAATGTCAATCCTATTGGTGACTACATATTTGTTTCTTCCTAAGATTATATATTCAATCTCAAGCCTGTTGAAAATATCTATTGCTATCACTCATTTTATACTTTGCCTGATTTCCTTATGTCTCTATTGATATCTGCTTTCCTACAGATTTTCCCCAGTTCATCATTGTGACTGACTCTTCACATGTGCTGACATTTACATTTTTTTGTGTACCTGAAACCCTATTGCTAAAGAACTTTTTGTCCAAATCCTATACTCACACGTTTTTCTAATCTTACCAACTATCTTCGTAATCTTACCAACTCTCCCTTTTTGAATGGATGTTCTCCTCAACATTCAATCATCTAAGGTACAAGATCCTATGCCATTGTGTATAGATTTATCTGAGACATCTGGGCAGAACATAATTCAAAGCTAACTATTCCAATCAAGGACCCAATGACCTTCTGGGCTTTAAATCTTACTGAGATTTCTGTTTTCATACATATATTTCACCTCTATAATCTTATAAATATCGCAGGTTCCCAATACCATTATTCATCCAGCAGAATGATCCTAACCCAAATCAAAAATGTTATTAACCCTAACCATACACGATTCCCTCAATCTACCTTTATAGAAGAGCAGGGACAGAGTTGGTCTTACAATACAGGAATGTAGGAGATCTTCAACCTGCAGAGAACCTCAAAGGTCCATGCAGAAATGATCCCTGGAGAAGATATAGGCAGCTATGAAGGACCTGAGAGAGCAAAAGTCATCTTCCATGACAAACAACCAGGTAAGGATGAAGGGATGTGTCTGAAGCAGTCTCTCTCTTCTTAATCTAGAGAAGATGGACCAAACCAGGCCTGTGTGGAGAGCTGTTCCCGGGTGCCTATGGTTGATATTCCATTTTAACTTGTAAAAGTGTCATAGGAAGTAGGGGCACGCTCTATTTCATGGACCCTTGGATGCAACTGTTAGGACAAAGTGGTTGCCAAGGCAGTGACCTCATTCAGTTCTAGAGGAAGTGACCTACGTCACTTTCTTGTTGATGTACCACTCTGAACTTTGGATCCAGGGAGACAGGCACCCTGAGGCAGGCCCAGTCCCAGTCCCAGTGGTCTCACATGTTTGGATTAACCAAGGACAGAGTCAGTCTTTCTTGGCAAATACTGAATTGAAGATGGACAAATGCCAGGAAAGCTCTGAAGAGGGGCTTTTTTTTTTTTGATAAAGCAGGCAGTGGCTCACCGCTGGCTCCTGACAACATCACAGTGTTGGCCAAGGAGACCAGATCTGACATACAACAGCCCATTTCAGGGGAACATAGTATGGCCCACCAGTCAGAGGATGCTCTGGATAGTCACAGACCTACTTGGGGAAAGAAGGTGCCTTTGTGGGTGTGTTTGTGTGTTAGTGAATTTGTCTCATGTTTTAAGAATATGTAGGAAAGTCGGTTTGTTTAATTTGGAGTGGCCTGTTTCTAGTAAGTCCTTTGAGAAGGTGAGTGTTTCTGTGTATCCCACTGTGTCCGTGGTTGTAGACAATAGAAAAGAGAATGCATCAAAGGATGTGTCCTGTCTAGTAGAAATCTTTGCAGCATTCATCTTGTCCAATTTATGAATGGACTGCAGGTTACCTTATAGATGGGCAACACCTACTACCTTTCTACATTCCTGATTTCTTCCTGAATTCTGGCCACTCTCCCATAGGCTCATGGTTTTGTGTTCAAGATATGTATCTCCTCCACAATCTGGAACATGGCCATGTACTGGATAGCTGAAGGGAATGGTGAGTATCTCAGAAAACTCAGATATCAGTGTGACCAGGAAAGTCTCAGTGGAGAAACTCTGCTTTGGGAATTTGCTTTCCTATTGTTCTGTTGCCCTGAATGTAAGGAAGGTCTTTGCCTAAGGCCACACCTTTCGAAAGCCTGAAAAAATCAGTTTTCAAATGGAAATAAATGGGCATCACCTGAGGATCTTTGCTTAATTGCTTTGCAAAGGGATATGTCTGAATCCACCTCTTAGTGCAGTGTGAGTCCATGGCTCAGATTCTCAGCACCTGATGGATCTAAAGAAAGATCCCATATGTGCATCCAATTCCAAAATTGCCAAAAGAGCAATCATTGTTGATGAAGTCTCTTGCTTTCCTCTGTAAGGTTCCTGATCTCCATCAAGTCAGAAGAGGGATCCTTTGGGTCAACTGAGTTCTTCAAGCCCTGCAGAGGCTAGCCCATAGGTGCTTGGGTTTTCTCATGACTCCAAATCACATAAAGAAACTATACCTGACAGTCAGTATGCCTCAAATTGGAGAAGCGGAACAGTATTAATGGCAGGCATCTTTGATCAGCCCTGGTTCACAGGAACGGTGTCCAGAAACACTGACTTTAGACAAATGAAGGGCAAGGGAGCTTATTTTGACATTGTCTTGTGCTGTGTGCCTCATGGAAACTTCCAGCCAAGGTTATGATTAGTGTCTATATGAAAGAAGATGAGGGGCATGTGTGAGTGTTTTGGTTTTAATTCTGGTCATTTGTGTGGCGGTTGGAAGAGATGACTGGGTCACCAGGGATTGAACTCTGGTGTGTTTCCCCTTAGAGACTGAGTTCTGAAACTGACCTCAGAGAAGTATTGCCATGAATTGTGTTGGGATTTTAGGAGGCCACGCATGAGAGTCGCCCTTGGAACCTGAGATCTAGGACCAGGGTGGCTTTCCACAAAGAACTGGGAATCTCAGCCTGGATATCACATGATTTTATTCTGAAAGACTTTGCAGCCATAGTAGAGAGTCAAAACACATAGGACCTCACATTGTAGACCTCAATGGTGCTGGCTTCAAGTGACCTTTTGTCCACTTTTTGGAAAGCTTTGCCTGTGAGAGTTCTCCAGAATTTTCTTTGAATCGAGCTTTCTCAACATTTAATGGTTTCTGAATAACCGAAATTCACAGTGCATCCAATGTCATCCTTGAAAAATGGCTAGATAAATACCATGAAATTTTTGAAATTCCCATGACCCGGTGGCACTCAAGAAACATTGGATCTCCTATTGCTTATCATGAGTGTACCAGAGAGTGCCTTGATTGACAGGGTTTTCTGAAAATTGTTTAGAACAGACATGCCAGTAATTTGTAGCCTGCTGAGTAGTGGGCGTAGAGCAGTGGTGGGCAGGTGTGTGATAAAGTATCATGGTGGGTCCATGTGGATCTGCCATTTACTTCCAAATGGCTTGTGACTGACATAGTGCAGACTTCAGACCCTTATATGTAATGGCATCTTGTTATATGGCGAGGTTTCAGGGCAATGTTCAGAATCAGGTTGCTATGAACAAGGGGGCAATCTTTGAGAGATAGAAACCTGGTTTGTGCATTTTCTTGCAGACCATAACCCACCACACGTGACAGAACTCTCTCCAGCACTGTTTCCCAGTTGAACTCCTTGTATTTCGTGAAGCATGTACCAAACTCCAAGTGCAGCAGCAAGAAACACCACGAAAATTGGAGGATGACCAAATGGTTTCACAGTCCACACGGGGAGAAAATAAACCCCCAGGGGCCACAGTTTATCTACAAAGAGAGAATTCAGCACTGCTGCCTCGTGTTCATTGGAAAATAAGAAACTTTGTCCTCCAGGTCACATAGATGCAGACCCAGCTTTGAGGGTATCACTACAAAGGAAGCTTAACTCCTGACAAAAACCTATATATCAGTGCCCAACCTCTGTGGCAGTTTCTCAAAAAGATTTAGGCATGCAGAGCACCATGCTTGTGGAGTGTGTACCCTGTCCTTACTTTTGAAAACTCCTATACCACCTCCAAGTTTGTGCACTCCTGAGCATTTTCCATTACAGAAATGTAATCACAGATTTTGCAACTTTTCTTCTCTAATTGTGTCTTACTTGGGGCGAAGATAATTTCAAGGCATTGTTCTGGATGAGAGTCGGAAGATTTCTTTTAGCACATATTTGCATACACATTGGATTAATTTTCCTATTTTTCCATTCGCAATTCTGAATCCCTGACACTAACCCATATTCTAATAGACTCCGACTACTAATCCTAATATGATGGAGAAAAATAACCCAAACAGTACGTAAATACATGCAGTTCAGGGTTGGACTTGCCTTTTGCATGATAAAGGGTAGGTATTATGAATCTAGTCAATTTTTAATTGAAATAGTTCTCCATGTGTTTTTAAAGTTAACAAATATGTGAATTACTGTCTCTCATTTTCTGGAGCCTATTCAGCACATGTATTTTTATATGCACAAATAGAATCCTACATGGTATCAAACGTACATTCTTTTGAGTTACATGACTTGGCAGATACAAATTGTGAGAAGTGATCGCTCGTCCTAAACGCTGTTAGAACTGAAAATTCAACCTATGGGTGAGCTTCCCAGTGGAACAACATTATACATAAACCCATGTTCAGTAAAATGAATGTTTTTGCATCTTTATGATATATATTTCATGATGATTTCGATTGGCATATATATTGCTACTTTTTAATTTCTGTGTTTGTGTGTGTGTGTGTGTCCATATATGTGTATATATATATATATATATATATATATATATATATATATATATATATACTGTCCAGATTTTTAAAAATATGAAAAATATGTGTCTTATATACACTCCCTAAATTCATTCATGTTCATGGATGTGGATTAATAATCAACTTTTCACAAGATTATTCTTAGAAATACTCATACACATGAAATACATAGTTGTTTCCTAGTACTGAGAACTAACTTCAGTGAAAGGTGCATACAAATTCTAATATGTCTGCATTAACTGACCCAGTTTAACATCAATGCATGTTGGTTCCTATGGGACATGATGTGTATTTTGACGTTAATTTTTATTCCACACTGGTACATTACTATTTCTTCAGTTTATGCACATCATAGGATATATATTTCATTCACTAGTTAGCAAATTTATAGGCATTTGTTTCACTTTTAGTCACTTCCTGCTCCAGAACACATGTATTTCTCTATGTTTCTTGACTGGTCTATTCATGAGACTTTTTTTTCCAAATATATTGTTTTCGATTTCCATAATCAATTTTGAAGAAAAACTCACACACCCTTCATGATTAACCATAACCATAAGATAATCATTAGATATATAACTGGTTGGAATTAATGATTGTATATCAATATAACATTTCTTATATACTTTCAGATATCCATTCAATCCATTATTTAAAGTGGATCCAGTTATATTATTTATTCACAGTATGGTCTATTCATGCATTATGTCTATATTAATAGAAGCAGGGTACACCTATTTCTACCCCCATACTAATTTATAAATCTTCAAAATATTGCTCTCAGAAATGGTGGAAGAAGTACTCATGTCACCTGATCTACATACTCATTTTATCACAGAAATATTCCGGACACAAAAAGCAAAGATCACACTTACAATTGTACCAAAGCCTAAATGGAAAGATAGCATGCATTACTAAAAACATCCATGTGCAGGTTGCCTAATGCTCTCAAATATCAATCCTATTGGTGACTACATATTTGTTTCTTCCTAAGATTATATATTCAACTTCAAACCTGTTGAAAATGTCTAACCCTATCACACACTTTATACTTTGCTTGATTTCCTAATATCTCTATTGATATCTGCTTTCCTACATGTTTTCCCCAGTTCATCATTGTGACTGACTCTTCACATGTGCTGACATTTACATACACTCTCTACCCGAAACCCTATTGCTGAAGAACTTTTTGTCCAAATCCTATACTCACTCTTCTTTCTAAACCTACCAACTTCCTTCCTAATCCTACCGAATATCGGTTTTTGACTGGATGTTCTCTTCAGCATTCAATCATCCAAGGTACAAGGTCCGATGTATATTGATTTATCTGAGACATCTGTGCAGCACATTACTCAAAGTTAGGTATCCCACTCAAGTCCCCAATGCCCTTCTGGGCTTCAAATCTTACCTAGATTTCTGCTTTCATACTTATATTTCACATGTATACTCTTGTAAATATCACAGGTTGCCAATACCATTATTCATCCTGCAGAATGATTCGTAACCCAAATAGAACATGTTATTAACCCTAACCATACACTGTTCCCTCAATATAACTAACTTAAGAGCAGCGACAGAGTGGGTCTTACAATATAGGAATGTAGAAGATCTTCCACCTGCTGAGAACCTCAAAGATCCATGAGGAAATGATCCTTGGAGAATATGTAGGCAGCTATGTAGGACCTGAGAGAGCAATAGTCATCTTCCATGGCAAACAACCTGGTCAGGATGAATTGATGTGTCTGAGTCAGCCTCTCTCTTCTTAATGTAGAGAAGATGGACCAAACCAGGCCTCTGTGGAGAGCTGTTCCAGGGTGCCTATGGTTGATATATCATTCTAACTTCTGAATGTGTCACAGGATGTTGGGGCAGCCTCTATCTCATGGGAACCTTGGAAGCAACTGTTAGGACAAAGTGGTTACCAAGGCAGTGACCATATTCAGTTCCTGAAAGAAGTGACCTCACTTCACTTCCTTGGTGATGGAATTCTCTGAACTTGGGATCCAGGAAGCCAGGCACCAAGAGCCAGTCCCACTCCAGACCCAGTGGGCTAACTTGTTTGCTTTTCCCAAAGACATAGTCAGTCTTTCTTGGTACCTGCTGATATGAGGATGGCCACATGCCAGCAGAGCTCTGAAGAGGGGCCTTTCCTGAGAAAGCAGGTAGTGGCTCACCGCTGGCTCCTTACAACTTCACAGAGTTGGACAAGGAGACCAGATGTGAAAAAGGACAGGCCATTTTGGGGGAACTTAATATGGCCCACCAGTCAGAAGACACTTCGGATAGTCACAGACCTATTTAGGGGAAGAAAGTGCCTTTGCCGTTGTAGGTGTGAGTTTGTGGTTTTTTCTCATGTTCTGAGAATAGGTAGGAAAGGTGGTTTGTTTGGTTTGGAGTGGACTGTTTCTAGTAAGTCGTTTGACATTGTGAGTGTTTCTATGTCTGTGTATCCCACTGTATCCATGGTTGTAGACATTAGAAAACAGAATGCATCAATGGATGTGTTGTCTCTAGTTGAAAGCTTCCGCGATTCATACTGCGCAATTGATGAATGGACTGCAGCTTGCCTTATGGATGGGCAACACCTATTATCTTCTAAAGTTCCACTTTTCTTCGTGAATTCTGGCCACTCTCCACAATAGACTCATGGTTTTGTTTCCCAGATATGTAACACCACAAGGCTCTGTGACATGGCCATGTTCTGGATAGCTGAAGGGAATGAGAGCATCTCAGAAAACTCAGATATCAATGTGACCAGTAAAGTCTCAGTGGAGAAACCCTTCTTTGGGCCATTTGCTTAATTCTATTTCTATTACCCTGAATGTCAGAAAGGTCTTTGCCTCAGGCCACCCCTTTGTGTAGCCTGAAGAACACTGTTTTCATATGGAAATGAATGGACACCACCTGTGGCTCTTTGCTTAATTGCTTTGGAATGGGATGTGTCTGAATCAGCCTCTTGTCCTTGTATGAGGTTGTGGCTTAGATTCTCAGCACCTGATGGATTTAAAGAAAGATCCCATGTGCTTTCAAAACTAAAATGTCCAAAAGAGCAGTCATTGTGGATGAATATTTTTGCCTTCTTGTTTTAGGTTCCTGAACTCCATCAAGTGAGAATAGGGATCATTTGGGTCAAATGAGTTCTTGAAATCCGTGCAGAGGCTACCCCATATGTGCTTGGGTTTTCTCATGACTTCAAATCACATAAAGAATTATACCCTACAGCCAGTAGGCTGAAATTGGAGAAGTGGAACACTTTAACAGCAGGAATATTTGATCACTCCTGGTTCACAGGAAGAGTGTCCAGGCCACCATGATTTTAGGCAAATAAGGGGCAAGTGAGCTTATTTTGGACACTACCTTGGGCTCATAGAAACCTCCAGCTAGAGGTTATGAGGAGTGTCTACATGGAAGAAGATGATGGGCCTGTGGGAGTGTTTTGATTTTAATTGTGGTAATTTTTGTGGCGGTTGGAAGGGATGACTGGATCCACCTGGGCTTGAACTCTGGTGTGATTCCCCTTAGAGACTGCATTCTGGAATTGACCTCAGAGAAGTATTGCCATGAATTGTGTTGGGATTTTAGGAGGACACACATAAGACTCACTCTTGGAAACTGAGATCTATGCCCAGGGTGGCTTTCCACAGAGGCCTGGGAATCTCAGCCAGGATATCACATGATTTTATTATGAAAGACATGGCAGCCATAGATGAGAGTCAAAACACACATGGACCTTACATTGTAGACGTCAATTGGCCTGGCTTTATGTGACCATTTGGTAATTCTTTGAGAAGCCTTGAGTGTGAGAGTTCTCTAGAGCTTTCATTGAAATGAACTTTCTCAACACTTAATGGTTCCTGAATGAATTGAGACGCACAGTGCCTCTAACTTCATTTTTGAAAAATTGCTAAATAAATACCATGAAATTTTTGAAATTCCCATGACCAGGTGGAACTGCAGAAAATTTGATGTCCTGTTGCTTATCATGTGTATACCAGACAGTGCCTTGTTTGACTGGGTTTCATGAAAATGATGTAGAACACGAGATGCCAGTAATTTGGAGCCTTCTGAGTAGTGCGCCTAGAACAGTGGTTGGAAGGAGTGTGATAAAACATCATGGAGGGGCTATGTGGATCTGCCATTGGCTTCCAAATGGCTTGTGACTGATATAGTGCAGACATGAGACCCTTATATGTAAAGGCATCCTGTTATATCGAGAGTTTTAAGGGCAATGTTCAGAATAAGGTTGCTATGGTTATTGGGGCAAGCTCTGTGCGATAGAAGCCTGGTTGGTGCATTCTCCTGCAGACCCTGACCCACCACAAGTGACAGAACTCCCTCCAGCACTGTATCCCAGATGAACTTCTTATATTTTGTGAAGCAAATACCAAATTCCCAGTGCAGCAGCAAAAAACACCATGAAAAGTGGAGGATGACCAAATGTCTTCACAGTCCCCACTGGGAGACACTTAGCCTCCAGTGGCCACAGTTTACCTACAAAGAGAGAATTGAGCACTGCTGCCTAATGTTCATTGGAATATAAGAAACCATCTCTTCCCGGTAACATAGATGCAGACCCAGCTTTGATGGTCCCACTACAAAGGAAGCTAAAGCTCATGACAGCAACATATATTTCAGGATCCCAACCTCAGAGGCCATTTCCCAAGAATTCTTAGGCCAGCAGAGCTCCTTGTTTGTGGAGTGTTTACCCTTTCCTTTACTTTTGGAAACTCCTCTACCACCTCCAAGGTTGTGAACTCCCGAGCATATTCCATTCCATATATGTATTCCTAGATTTTTACACTTTTCTACTCTAATTGTGTCTTACTTGGGGCAAAGGTATTGTCAAGGCATTGCTCTGGATGTGAGTGGGAAGATTTTTGTGTAGCATATATTTACGTACACATTGAATTCATTTTCCAATTTTCCATTTGAAATACTTAACCCCTGACACTAACCCGTACCCTACTAGTCTCTGACTAATAATCCTAAAATGATGGAGAAAAATAACCCAAAAAGAATAGAAATACAAGCAGTTTAGAGGAGGCATGGTGTATAGTTGGAATTGCCTTTTGCATTATATAATGTAGGAGTTTTAAATCTAGTCAATTTTTTTTGTTGAAATAGTTCTACATGTGTTTTTAAAATTAACAAATATGTGAATCCCTGTCTCCCTTTCTCTGTAGCCTATTCAGCACATGTATTTTTATATGCACATATAGAATCCTACCTGATATCACTTGTACACACATGTGAGGTGGCTGAATTGGCAGATGCAAATTGTGAGAAGAGATCACTCCTCCTAAACGCTGTTGGAACTGAAAATTCAACCTACGGGTGAGCTTCCTAGTTGAATAACATTATACATAAATCCATGTTCAGTAAAATGAATATTTTTCGATCTTTGGATTATATATATTTCATGATGAATTTCGATTGGCATATATATTGCTACTTTTTTTTTCTTTTATTGGTTGCTCAAAACATTACAAAGCTCTTGACATATCATATTTCATACATTAAATTCAAGTGGGTTTTGAACTTCAATTTTTACTCCAAATACAGAATGCAGAATCACATCAGTTAACATCCATATTTTTACATAATGTCTTATTAGTTACTGTTGTATTCTGCTACCTTTCCTATGCTCTACTATCCCCCCTCCCCTCTCTTCCCATCTTCTCTCTCTACCCTACCTACTGTCATTCATTTCTCTTATTGTTTATTTTCCCATTACACTCACAACCTCTTATATGTAATTTTTTTTGTAACAATAAGGGTCTCCCTCCATTACCATGCAATTTCTCTTTTCTCTCCCTTTCCCTGCCACCTCATGTCTCTGCTTAATGTTAATCTTTTCTTCATGCTCTTCCTCTCTGCTCTGTTCTTAGTTGCTCTCATTATATCAAATAAGTCATTTGGTATTTGTTTTTTTGGGATTGGCTAGCTTCACTAAGCATTATCTGCTCTAGTGCCATGCATTTCCCTGCAAATTCCATGATTTTGTCATTTTTTAGTGCTGCGTAATCCTCCATAGTATATAAAAAAAAAAACATTTTTTTTTATCCATTCATCTACTGAAGGGAATCTGGGTTGGTTCCACAGTGTAGCAATTGTGAATTGTGCTGCTATGAACATCGATGTGACAGTATCCCTGTACTAAGCTCTTTTAAGGTCTTCAGGGAATAGTCCGAGAAGGGCAATAGCTGGTTAAAATGGTGCTTCCATTCCCGGCTTTCCCAGGAATCTCCATACTGCTTTCCAAATTGGCTGCACCAGTTTCAGTCCCATCAGCAATGTACAAGAGTACCCTTTTCCCCACATCGTCGCCAGCACTTGTTGTTGTTTGACTTCATAATGGCTACCAATCTCACTGGATTGAGATGGTATTTTAGGGTGGTTTTGATTTGCATTTCTCTGACTGCAAGAAATGGAGAGCATTTTTTCATGTACTTATTGATTGATTCTATGTCCTCCTCTGAGAAGTGTCTGTTCAGGTCCTTGGCCCATTGGGTTATTTGTTATCTTATTGTCTAATTATTTGAGTTCTTTGTATACTTTGTATACTCTGGATATTAGGGCTCCATCTGAAGGGTGAGGAGTAAAAATTTGTTCCCATGATCTAGGCTCCATATTTACCTCTCTTATTGTTTCTCTTTCTGAGAAAAAAAAAATTTCAGTTTAAGTAACTCCCATTTGTTGATTCTTGTTATTAACTCTTGTGCTATGGGTGTCCTATTAAGGAATTTGGAGCCTGACCATACAATATGTAGATCGGAACCAACTTTTTCTTCTATCAAATGCAGAGTCTCTGATTTGAATCTAGCTCCTTGATCCACTTTGAGTTAACTTTTGTGCATGGCGAGAGAAAGGGATTCAGTTTCATTTTGTTGCATGTGGATTTCCAGTTTTCCCAACACGATTGGTTGAAGATGGTATCCTTCCTCAATTGCATGCTTATAGCTCCTTTATCAAATATAAGATAGTTGTAGCTTTTTGGATTAGTCTCTGTGTCCTCCATTCTGTACCATTGGTCCACCCGCCTGTTTTGGTACCAGTACCATGCTGTTTTTGTTATTATTGCTCTGTAATATAGTTTGAAATCTGGTATCGCTATACCGCCTGATTCACACTTCCTGGTTAGAATTGCTTTTGCTATTCTGGGTCGTTTATTTTTCCATATGAATTTCATGATTGGTTTATTTATTTCTACAAAAAATTCCTTTGGGATTTAGATTGTCATTTCATTAAACCTATGGAGAACTTTTTAGTAATATCGCCATTTTGATGATGTTCATTCTGCCTATCCATGAACAGGGTATATTTTTCCATCTTCTAAGATCTTATTCTACTTCTCTTTTTAGGGTTCTGTAGTTTGCATTGTATAAATCTTTCACCTCTTTTGTTAGGTTGATTCCCAAGTATTTAATTTTTTATGAGGATATTGTGAATGCAATGTTTTTTCTCATTTTCTTTTCAGAAGTTTTGCCGCTGATATACAGAAATGCCTTTGATTTATGCATGTTGATTTCATTTCCTGCCACATTGCTGAATTCATTTATTAGTTCTAGTAGTTTTTTCTGTAGACCCTTTTGGGTCTTCTATGTATAGAATCATGTCATCTTCAAATAGTGATAATTTAATTTTTTTTTTCCCCTATTTTTATGCCTTTAATGTCTTTCATCTGTCTAATTGCTCTGGCCAGTTTTTCGAGAACTATATTGAATAGAAGTGGTGATAGAGGACATTACTGTCTTGTTCCAGATTTTAGAGGGAATGCCTTCAATTTTTCTCCTATCAGAATGATGGTAGCCTGAGGCTTAACATGGATAGCTTTTACAATGTCGAGGTATGTTTCTGTTATCCCTAGTTTTTCTAATGTTTTGAACATAAAGGAATGCTCTACTTTGTCTAATGGTTTTTCTGCATCTATCAAGATGATCTTATGGTTCTTATTTTTAAGTCTAGTGATGTTGTGAATAACATTTATTGATTTCCATATATTGAACCCTCCTTGCATCCCAGGGATGAATCCTAGTTGATCATGGTGCACAATTTTTTTGATGTGCCTTTGTATCCAAACCACCAGAATTTTAATGAAAATTTTTGCATCTAGGTTCATCAGAGATATTGGTCTGTAGTTTTCTTTCATTGAGGTGTCTTTGTCTGGTTTCAGAATCAGGGTGATGTTGGCCTCATAGAATGAACTTGGCAGAGCTCCCTGTTTTTCTATTTCCTGAATAACTTGAAAAGTATTGGTATTAAATCTTCTTTAAAGGTTTTGTAAAACTCCGCTGTATAACCATCCGGTCCTGGGCTTTTCTTGGTTGGTAGTCGTTTGATTGCTTCTTCTATTTCATCGATTGATATTGGTCTGTTTAAATTGTGTGTATCCTCCTCACTCCGTCTAGGCAAATCATATGACTTAACAAATGTATCGATGTCTTCACTATTTTCTATTTTATTGGAGTATAGGTTTTCAAAATAATTTCTAATTGTCTTTCGTATTTATGTAGCTTCTGTTGTGATATTGCCTTTTTCATCCCGTACGTTAGTAATTTGAGTTCTCACTCTTCTTCTCCTCGTTAGCATGGCTAAGGGTCTGTCCATCTTATTTATTTTTTCGAAGAACCAACTTTTAGTTTTGTTAATTTTTTAATAGTTTCTTTTGTTTCAATTTCGTGATTTACGCTCTGATTTTAATTATTTCTTGCCTTCTGCTACATTTGCTGTTGTTTTGCTCTTCCTTTTCTAGGGCTTTGAGATGAAGTGAGAGCTCATTTATTTGTTGTTTTTGTTTTTTTTTTTCTTTTTTTGAGGAATGACCTCCAGGCGATGAATTTGCCTCTTGAATCTTGTTTCATTGTGTCCCATTGAATCTGATATGTTGTGTCTGTATTTTCATTTATCTCTAAGAATTTTTTGATTTCCTCTTTTTTGTCTTCTGTAACCCATTGATCATTCAGTAATATATTGTTCATTTTCCATGTGATGTAGGATTTTTCCTTCCTTCTTTTACCATTGGTTTCCAGTTTCATTCCATTGTGATCAGAAAAAAATTCATGGTATTATCTCCACCCCTTTATATTTACTGAGTGTTGCCCTACGGCATAATATATAGTCTATTTTTGAGAAGGATCCATGTGCTGGTGAGAAAAAAAGTATATCCACTTGATGATGGTTGATATATTCTATATATGTCAGTTAAGTCTAGGGTATTGATTGTGATATTGAATTCTATATTTTTTTATTCAACTTTTGTTTGGAGGATCTGTCCAATGGTGAGAGAGGTGAGTTGAAGTCTCCCATAATTATTGTGTTGTGGTCTATTTGATTCTTGAAATTGAGGAGAATTTGTTTTATAAATGTCGCAGCACCATTATTTTCTGCGTAAATATTGATAATTGTTATGTCTTGTTGGTGAATGGTTTCTTTTAACAGTATATAATGTCCTTCCTTATCCCTTTTGATTAAATTAGTCTTGAAGTCGATTTTATTCCGTATGAGGATGGCCACCCCTGCTTGCTTACAAGGACCGTGTGCATGGTATAAATTTTCCCAACCTTTCACCTTCAGCCTGTGTATGTCTTTTCCATTCAGATGTGTCTCCTGGAAGCAACATATTGTTGGATTTGTTTTTTTTAATCCACGTTACAAGCCTATGTCACTTTATTGGAGAGTTTAAGCCATTAACGATTAGAGTTACTATTGATATATGGTTTGTATTGCCACCCGTCTTTGATTATTTATCTTTTTTTTAAAATTTAGTTTGTTTATCCATGATTAGCTTTTGCCCCTCCCTCTGTCATTACTGAGGCAATTCCCACTGATGGTTTTCGTTGTTGATATTCATTTTTTCCTCGTGTAGTGTTTTCCTTAAGATGCTTTGCAATGCTGGTTTTCTGGCTGCAAATTCTTTTAGCTTTTGTTTATCACAAAATATTTTTATTTAGTTGTCTTACCTGAAACTTAATTTTTCTGAATACAGATTTCTTGGTTGTCATCCATTGTTTTTAAGTGTTTGAAATACGTTGTTCCAGGATCTTCTCACTTTCAGCGTCTGTGATGAAAAATCTGTTGTTAACATTTTTGGTTTACCCCTGATTGTAATCTGCCTCCTTTCTCTTGTAGCTTTTAATATTTTCTCTTTGTTTTGTACATTGGATATCTTCATAACAATGTTTCTTGGCATTGGTCTACTGTGATTTTTTTGTGCTCGGTGTCTTGTAAGCATCTACAATTTTTTTTATCCATTTCCATTTTTATTTCTGGAAAGTTTTCTGTAATTATTTCATTCAGCAGGTTACTCATTCCCTTGGTTTGAATCTCTGTACCTTACTCTATCCAGATGACTCATAAGTTTTTTTTTTTTATGATATCCCATATCTCTTGGATGTTTTTCTCATGACTTTTTACCAGCATTTCTTTGTTGGCTAGACTTTTTTCAAGATGATATATTTTGTCTTCATTATCTGATATTCTGTCTTCTACTCGCTCCACTCTGTTAGTGATACTCTCAATTAAGTTTTTAATTTGGTTTATCATTTCCTTCATTTCTAGAATTATTGTTTGATTTTTTTATAATCTCTATCTCCTAATAAAGATGCTTAATTTCTTTTTATATCTGTTTATGTAATTCATTTTCAATGTGTTCTTTCACTGTTTGGTTTTGATGTCTCATATCCTCTTTAAGGTTCCATTCCATCTGTCTAAGGTATTTCTTGAGTTCTTTATATGACCATTTTTCTGATGATTCCTTCTGAATATTTAGGCTGTCCATTGTTGTTTGTACTCCTTTTCTTCCTTGTTTTTTTATGCTGCTCATGTTACTTCTTTTTTTGTTTGACCGCTGAGTTACTGCTTACTCTTATAAATTTATTTGATGCTTCGGAGGAAAGATATTAGAAGGGAAGGGAAGAAGTCACTAAAGAGAATGAGAGTAGGCAGGTAGAATTCAAGGAAGGGGGAATAAGAAAATTGAAAAGAAATGAAAAGACAAAAGAAAAATAGAAAATAAATAAAGAAAAAAAATTTAAATAATAATTATAATTAAAAGATGAAAATTAAAATTTAAAATAATATTAATAATAATAATGATAAAATAAAAAAAATAAAAACATTAAAAAAAGTTAAAGAACAACAACAACAAAAATGAAAATGAAAGAAATAGAAAAAATATAAATTAAAAAAATAATAATAATAAATGCAGTCATAGAGTTCAATTAACTTCTCTTTCAGTAGGTGGAGCTGTGTGCACTGGGCCAAGCTTCTCCTCTGAATAAGTGGGAACCAATCACTGTGCAGCAGCTCTTCCTCCCAGACTTGGCGGATCTCCAATCCTGAGTGCCTAGGGCCTTCTCTTGTGCTTCCTCAAGCCATGCCTTGCTCACCTGTGATGCTCACCACAATAGTGGTTACAAGCCAGAACTCTACTCCTGGCAGCCCTGTTTTCATGAATGCCTGGGCACACTCTCCCTGTTTGCCTCCCTCAGACCCTAGTTTTGTAGAGCTTGGGGCTGAGGACCCCCAGCGAATTTTCTTGCCCTCTGGGAGCCATGCCCCCGGTACATGGTGTAAGAGACCTCAATTGTCAGCACTTGTGGGATCAGGAGCCGGGAATTCCACGCGCTAGTCCCGAGCCAATCCTGATTCCCTAGGTCTGGCTATCGTGCTCACGGGAGAGCTGGGAGAGGCCCTTAAGGCTGAGCTGGGAGGGGCCCTTAAGGTTTCCCCGCTGTGTTGAAAGAGATGGCTAGGGGATTACACACCTGTCACGCTGGTTTTAATGAAGTTATCTCCTCTGCCCGTGAAGTCATTTCTATGCTATGGTGGTATCCCATGCAAATGGTGACCGTTTGTTCCCTTTGCAAGGTAACCAACGCAACGGGTGGGTCCTGACTGTCTCTCCCAAGCGCCGTTTCAATCCTGTGGCCACTGCTTTTGAAGGCTTGGTTGGCTTTTACCTCTGAAAGTTCAGAAGGGCCGAACAGTTATTTCAGTGGGATCTTAGTGCTGAGTCATGAGAACCAGGCAAACCGAAGGTTGAATGCAGCCCATCCAGGCTCGGTGTGTGTTCTGAGGGGCCCAGAATGTTCGCCCCAGATCCACATCAGGTCAACATTGCCTACTGATTCTGAGCAAACAGCATTTAGACAGTTTACGACTCCCTATGCCCGCTCAGCTGAAGAGGTCAGAGACTTGATTTTTCCATGCCTGCCTTCATGATGGATCTCCTGTATTGCTAATTTTTATATCTGTGCATATGAGTGTGTATGTATGAGAGTGTATATATATATATATATATATATATATATATATATATACACTCTCCAGATTTTTTAAAATATGAAATATATGTGTCTTATTATACACTCCCTAAATTCATTCATATTCATATATGTGTATTTATAATCAACTTTCCACAAGATTATTCTCAGAAATAATCATCCACCTGAAATACATATTTGTTTTCTAGTACTGAAAACTAAATTCAGTGAAAGGTGCAAACAAAACCTAATATTTCTACAGTTACTGAGCTAGTTTAACATCAATGCAAGTATATTCTTAGGGGACATGATGTGTATTTTGACTTTCATTTTTATTCAACACTGGTACATTACTACTCCTTCAGTTAATGCACATCATAGGATATATATTTCGTTCACAAGTTAGAAAATTTATAGGCATTTGTTTCACCATCAATCACTTCCTGATTCAGAACACATGATTCTTCTATGTTTCTTGACTGGTCTTTTCATGAGACTTCTTTCCAAACACATTATTTTCGTTTAACATCATCACTTATAAAGCAAAACTCAAACACCCTTCATGATAAACCATAATCCTAATATTACCATTAGATATATAACTGGTTGGAATGAATGATTATATATCAATATAAGATTTCTTATATATTTTCAGATTTCAATTCAATCCATTATTTAAAGTGGAACCAGTTACATTATTTATTCATATTATCGTCTATTCATGCATTATCTCTATATTCATAGACACAGGGTACACCTCTTTGTACCCCTAATACTAATGTATATGTCTTCAAAATATTGCTCCCAGACATAGTGAAAGAAATACTCATGTTACCTGATCTACATATACATTTTACCACAGTAATATTCTGAACAAAAAAAATGTAAAGGTCACACTTATGATTGTACCAAAGCCTAAAAGGAAAGTGAACATGGATAACTAATAACATCCGTGTCCAGGTTGCCTAATGCTCTCAAATGTAAATCCCATTGGTGACAACATATTTGTTTTTACCTATGATTATATATTCAAACTCAACCCTGTTGAAAATGTCTAATCCTATCACTCATTTATACTTTGCCTGATTTCGTTATGTCGCTATTGATACTTGCTTTTCTACATAATTTCCCCAGTTCATTATTGTGAATGACTCTTCACATGTACTGACATTTACATTCACTCTCTAAACGAAACCCTATTGCTAAATAAGCTTTTTATTCCAAATCATATTCTCACTCTTCTTCCTAAACCTACCGACTATCTTTCTAATCCTACCGACTATCACTTTTTGACTGGATGTTCTCTTCTACATTCAATCATCCAAGGTACACGGTCTTATGCCATTGTATATTGATTTAACTGAGACAATTGTACAGAACGTAATTCAACACTATGTATCCCAATCAAGGGCCCAATGCCCTTCTGGGCTTCAAATCTTTCTTAGATTTCCGTTTTCATACATATATTTCACTTATATATTCTTATAAATATAGCAGGTACCCAATCCCTTTATTCATCCTGCAGAATGATTCCTAACCCAAATCGAACATATAATTAACCCTAACCATACACTAACTTTACCGAAGAGCAGGGACAGAGTTGGTATTAAAATACAGGAATGTAGGGTATCTTCACCTGCTGAGAACCTCAAATGTTCATTTAGAAATGATCCCTGGTGAAGATGAAGGCAGCTATGAAAGACCTCAGAAAGCAAAAGTCATCTTCCATGGCAATCATCCTTGTCGGGTTGAAGGGTTGTGTCTGAATCATTCTCTCTCTTCTTAATGTATACAAGATGGACCAAACCAGTTCTGTGTGGAGAGCTGTTCCGGGGTGCTTATGATTGATATGACATTCTAACTTGTGAAAGTGTTACAGGAAAACTGGGGCAGCCTCCACCTCATGGGACTTTTGGAAGCAACTGTTAGGGCAAAGTGGTTGTAAAGGCAGTGACATAA
This sequence comes from Callospermophilus lateralis, assembly GCF_048772815.1. Taxonomy (NCBI): domain Eukaryota; kingdom Metazoa; phylum Chordata; class Mammalia; order Rodentia; family Sciuridae; genus Callospermophilus; species Callospermophilus lateralis. The sequence goes on from NW_027518101.1 coordinate 3,778,047, forward strand.
TTCAGATCCTGAAGAAAGTGACCTCACCTCACTTCCTTGGTGATAAAACTCTCTGAACTTGGGATCCAGGAAGCCAGGCACTCAGAGACAGTCCCTGTCCCAGTCCCAGTGGTCTCACATGTTTGGATTTACCAAGGACAGAGTCAGTCTTTCTTGGAACCTACAGATGTGAGGATGACGAAATGCCAGGAAACCTTTGAAGAGGGGCTTTTCCTGAGAAAGCAGGTAGTGTCTCACCACTGGCTCTTGACAACTTCACAGAGTTGGCCATGCAGACCAGAACTGAGACAGGAGAGGTCATTTTGGGGAAACATAGTATGGCCCACCAGTCAGAGGACACTCTGGAGAGTCACAGACCTACTTGGGGGAAGGAGGTGCCTTTTTGGGTGTGGGTGTGATTTTGTGGTTTTGGCTCATGTTCTCAGAATAGGTAGGAAAGGCGGTTTGTTTGGTTTAGAGTGGACTATTTTTAGTAAGTCCTTTGACAATGCGAGTGTCTGTGTATCCCACTGTGTTCAAGATTGTAGACATTAGAAGAGAGAATGGATCAATGGATGTTTCCTGTCTACTAGAAAGCTTGCCAGCATTCATTGTGCCCAATATATGAGTGGACTCAGGCTTGCCTTATAGATGGGCAACACCTACTAGCTTCATAATTTCCTGTTTTCTCCTTCAATTCTGGCAACACTCCAGAATAGTATCATGGTTTTGTGTCCAAGATATGTACCACCTCCAATATCTGTGACATGGCCATGTACTAGATAGTTGAAGGGAATGGCTAGCATCTCAGAAATCTCAGATATCAGTTGACCAGGAAAGTCTCAGTGGAGAAACCCTGCTTTGGTCCTTTTGCTTACCTATTGTTCTGTTGCCCTGAATGTCAGGAAGATCTTTGCCTCAAGCCACCACTTTGTGAAGCCTGAAGAAAACAGTTTTCAAATGCAAATAAATGGGCATCACCTGTGGATCCATGCTTAATTGCTTTAAAAAGGGATATGTCTGAATCAGTCTCTTGGCCCTGTGTGAGGCTGTGGCTTAGATTCTCAGCACCTGATGGATCTAAAGATAGATCCCATGCATGCATCCAAAACCAAAATGGCAAAAAGATCAGATATTGTTGATTAACTCTCTTGCCTTCCTCTGGTAGGTTCCTGAAATCCATCAAGTGAGAACAGGGATCCTTTGGGACAAATAAGTTCTTCAAAACCCAGCAGAGGCTAGCCCATAGATGCTTGTTTTTTCTCATGACTCCAATTCACTTAAAGAATCTAAACCTCAAAGTCAGTAGTCCTCAAGTTGGAGAAGCCAAACAGTATTAAAGGAAGGCCTATTTGATCACTCCGGGTTTACAGGAACAGTGTCCACGCCACCCTGACTTTAGGCAAATGAGGGGCAGGAAGCTTATTTTGGACACTGACGTGGGCTGCTCCCCTCATGGAAACCTCCAGCCACAGGTTATGATGAGTGTCTATATGGAAGAAGATTTGGGCCATGTGGGAGTGTTTTGGTTTTAATTGTGGACATTTGAATGGTGGTTGGAAGAGATGACTGGGTCCACCTGGGCTTGCACTCTGGTGTGATTCCCCTTAGAGACTGAGTTCTGGTACTGATCTCAGAGAAGTATTGCCATGAATTGTGTTGGGATTTTAGATGGCCATGCATGAGAGTTGCCCTTGGAAAGTGACATCTAGGCCCAAGTTGACTTTCCAAAGATCACAGGAAATCTCATCCAGGATATCACATGATTTTATTCTTAAAGACTTGGCAGCCATTTTTGAGAGTCAAAACACACATGGACCTCACATTGTAGACCTAAATGGGCCTGGCTTAATCTGACATTTTGGCCACTCTTTGGGAAGCCTTGCCTGTGAGAATTCTCCAGAGTTTTCATTGAAATGAGCTTAGTCACCATTTAATGGTTCCTGAATAAATTGAAACCCACAGTGCCTCCAACTTCTTTCTTGAAAATTGGCTAGATAAATACCATAAAAATTTTTGAAATTCCCATGACCGGGTGGCAGGAGAACATTTGGATGTCCTGTTGCTGATCATGAGTATGTAAGACAGTGCCCTGATTGACTTGGTTTTATGAAAATGGTGTAGAACAGAGATGCCAGTAAGTTGGATCCTGTTGAGTAGTTGTCCAAGAGCAGTGGTTGGCAGGTGGGTGATAAAACATCTGTGGTTGGCCATGTGGATCTGCCATTGGCTTCCAAATTGATTGTGACTGACATTTTGCAGCCAGTAGACTCTTATATGTAAAAGCATATTGTTATATGGAGAGGTTTCAGGGCAATGTTCAAAATCAGGTTGCTATGGTCAATGGGGCAAGCAATGTGGGATAGAAGCCTGGTTGGTGCATTCTCCTGTAGAACCCGACCCACCACAATTGACAGAACTCACTTCAGCACTGTGTCCCTGTTGAACTCTTTGTAATTCATGAAGCAAATTCCAAACTCCCAGTGCAGCAGCAAGAAACACCATGAATAGTGGAGGATGACCAAATGGATTTACAGTGCACACGGGGAGACACTTAGACCCCAGTGGCCACAAGTTACATACAAATAGAAAATTCAGCACTGCTGCCTCATGTTCATTGGAAAATAAGAAACAATGTCATCCATGTCACATAGATGAAGACCCAGCTTTGATGGTGTCACTCCAAATAAAGCTAATGCTCCTGACAACAGCATATATTTCATTGCCAAACCTTAGAGGCAGATTCTCCAGATGTCAGGCTGGCAGAACTTCATGTTTGTGGAGTGTTTACCCTGTCCCTTACTTTTGGAACCTCTTCTACCACCTCCAAATTTGTGAACTCCTGAGCATTTTCCATTCCACATATGTATTCACAGATTTTCTAACTCCTCTCCTCTAATTGTGTCTTATGTGGGGCGAAGGTAATGTCAAGGCATTGTTCTGAATGAGAGTGGGAAGTTTTTTGTGTAGCACATATTTGCATACACATTGGATACATTTTCAAATTTTCCATTCGAAATACTGAATCCCTGACACTAACACATACCCTAATAGACTTTGAATTTTAATGCTAATATTATGGAGAAAAATAACCCAAACAGAATAGAAATACAAGAAGTTCACAGGAGGCATGGTGTATAGTTGGACTTGCCTTTCATATGATAAATGGTAGGTGTTATAAATCTAGCAAATTTTAATTGAAATAGTTCTCCATGTGTTTTAAAAGTTAACAAATATGTGAATAACTGTCTCCCTTTCTCTGTAGCCTATTCATCACATGTATTTTTATATGCACATATCGAATTCTACCTGGTATCACTCGTACATTTTGTGAGGTGGCTGGCTTGGCAGATACAAATTGTGAGAAGAGATCACTCCTACTTAATGCTGTTGGAACTGAAAATTCAACATACGGGTGAGCTTCTTAGTTGAACGACATAAATCCATGTTCATTAAAATGAATATTTTTGGATCTGTGGATGATACATATTTTATGGTGAATTTCGATTGGCATACATAATGCTACTTTTTAATGTCTCTGTGTGTATGTATATATATATATATATATACATATATATATATATTTTTTCACTCTGCAGATTTTTCAAAATATGAAGTATATTTTTCTTATTATACACTCCCTAAATTCATTCATATTCATGTATGTGGATTTATAATCAACTTTTCAAAAGATTATTCTCAGAAATATTCATCCACTTGAAATACTTATTTGTTTCCTAGTACTGAAAACTAACTTCAGGAGATCATATGATGGCTGCGAAGGGAGTGCATCACCCCCATGTACTGCATCACTGTGAGGGAGAATGACGAGTTAGAATGGCTAAAACCTATCTTGTTAGGAATTTCCAGCAAAATTGTGGTTCTCCAAAACCAAGTGTACATATTTCCATCTCAGGAGGATCAGCTACGGGGGCTCAAACGCGAGTGATTTGTCCTCACAAAAGGTCATGCGACTTATTCAGGAAATCGCTCCGTGGCTAGAGTCTGTGGCGCGTGCTGGGAAACGACGAGATAGCAAGGCAAATATACAGCGGTGCAGGTACTGTGGGCTCCTGCCAGGTATGCAATCACTGTGCTCAGTGCTGAATTCTGGGTTTGAGACGGGAAAGCATGCAGTCCAACTCGTTTCTCCACACCCGTCAGACCACAGAGGAACCCAGCGGCCACCATCATGGAGAGGTGACTTCATCATCCCTGTTTTCGACTGATCGCAGCTTATTCAGCTATAGAACAGGTAATTTCAGGATGCCATTCACCTTTGTGTTGCAGACAAATTACTCAGGCTCAGTGCTAAAGAACCCGTAGAAACTGCTTCTTGGAGCCTGCTTCTATTAGAACATACAGCGAGCCCAGAGCGGCCGAATTCCGCCTCCAGGAACTGATCTGGCCCAGGGCTAAAGAACCGGCGGAAACTGCTTCTCGGTCTGGGTCTTGCTGAATATCAGTAAATATCAACCGAGCCTTCATAGGCAGTGGTAACAGGATTGAGACGGGGCTTGTGAATGCCGGTCAGGACTCACCGATTGCTTTAGTCACCCAGCAAAGGGAACGAAATGCTGCCTTTTGCATGGGATACCAACATGGCAGAGATCTGATGTCATCAGAAAGCAGCAGAGGAGATAACCTCATTGTTACCAGCGGTGACAGAAACAGTTGGTCTCCTGGTAAAGAAAGTGAGTCACAAACACCCGGGTCTCTCTCACTTTGTCATCAAGCCAGAGGGGCAGAGCAGAGCCGCCGCCCACGCCCGGAACAGGCCCAGCGACACACCTGCATGGTAGTCACGTCACCCCAATTGGAATAGAGGCAGAGCAGAGCCGCCGCCCTTGCCCAGAACAGGCCCAGCGACCCGCAGGCGTGGTAGTCACATCAACCGAATTGGAGTAGTTGCAGAGCAGAGCCTTCTCCCGCACCTAGTACAATCCCAGTGGCCCACCGGCATGGTAGTCAGGTCACCCCAATATTAGTAGGGGAAGAGCAGAGCCTTCGCCCGCACCCAGAACAGGCCCAGCAACCTGCCGGCATGGTAGTCACGACCCCCCAATTGGAGTAGGGGCAGAGCAGAGCCATCACCCGCACCCGCAAGGTAGGCACACCTGCACCTGACTGGCAGAAGAGGCCCATCGCCCTGCCGGCACGGCAGACACTTCACCCCATTTGGAATAGGAGCAGAGCAGATCCATTGCCCGTGCCCGCAAGGCAGGCAGACCTGCGACAAACTGGCGGAACAGGCCCAGCAACACACCTGCATGGTAGTCACGTCACCCCAATTGGAATAGGGGCAGAGCAGAGCCGCCGCAAGCACCTACAAGGTAGGCAGACCTGCGACCGATTGGCAGAACACCCCAGGGGTCCAGGGGTAATAGCTGCAGCAGATGGAATGCCAGATAAAGAACTCAGGATATACATGCTTCAGATGATCTGGAGTCTCAAGGAAGACATTACACAGCAAAATCAGACAATGAAAGATCACTTCGACAATGAATTACATAAACAAATCCAAGAAGCAAAAGATCAGCTATACAGAGAGATAGAGGTTGTAAAAAATAACAAACAGAAATCCTAGAAATGCAGAAAGCAATAAACCAACTAAAAAACTCAATTGAAAAGACTACCAGCAGAGTAGAACACTTAGAAGATAGAACATCAGACAATGAAGACAAAGTATTCCAACTTGAAAAGAACATAGACAGCTCAGCAAGACTGTTAAGAAACCATGAACAGAATATCCAAGAAATACGGGATAACATAAAGAGACCAAACATAAGAGTCATTGGAATACAGGAAGGTATAGAGGTTAAAACCAAAGCAATGAGGAATGTATTCAATGAAATAATACGAGAAAACTTCCCAGACTTGAAGAATCAGACTGACTCCCAAGTCCTAGAACCCTACAGGACGCCAAATGTGCAAAATCATAAGAGATCCACACCTAGACACATTATAATGAAGATGCCCAACGTACACAATAAGGAGAGAATTTTAAATGCTACAAGAGAAAAAAAGCAGATTACATTTAGGGGTAAAACAATCAGGATAACAGCTGATCTTTCAACACAGACTCTGAAAGCTAGAAAATCCTTGAATAACATTTTTCAAACACTGAAAGAAAATGGATTCCAACCAAGAATTGTGTATCCAGTGAAATTAAGCTTCAGGATGGAAGATAAAATTATAACCTTCCATGATAAAAAAAAAGTTAAAATAATTTGTAGCTAGAAAACCATCTCTTCAAAACATCCTCGGAAAATATTACAGGAAGAAGAAAGGGAAATAACAATAAAAACCAACAGTGGGATGTAGTACAGTAAAAGTGGGAAATAATCAAAGAAGAAAACAATCCATGTTTAATAACATAAATAAACAAATAGGGCTAGAAGAACAACCATTATCTCAATAGTAACTGTAAATATTAATGCCTTAAACTCACCAATTAAGAGACAGAGGCTAGTAGAATGGATCACAAAACAAGACCCAATAATATGCTGCCTACAGGAGACGCATTTGATAGGAAAAGACATACATAGACTGAAGGGGAAAGGTTGGGAAAAATCATATCACTTATATGGATTTCGGAAACAAGTAGGAGTGTCCATACTCATATCAAATAAAATAGATTTCAAGCCAAAGTTAATCAAAAGGGATAAAGAGGGACACTATATACTGCTCAAGAGAACCATACAGCAACAAGACATAACCATTATAAATATATATATGCCCCAAAACAATGGTGCAGCTATGTCCATCAAACAAACTTTTCTCAAGATCAAGAGTCTAATAGACCACCATACAATAATCATGGGAGAGTTCAACACACCTCTCTCACCACTGGACAGGTCTTCCAAACAAAAGTTGAAATAGAAAACTATAGAACTCAATAACACAATTAATAACCTAGACTTAATTGACATATATAGAATATACTCCACAACATCAAGCAGTTACATTTTTCCTCAGCAGCACATGGATCCCTCTCAAAAATAGATCATATATTATGTCACAGGGCAATTCTTAGACAATATAAAGCAGTAGAGATAATACCATGCATCTTATCTGATCATAATGGAATATAAACTAAAAATCAATGATAAAAGAAGGAAGGAAAAATCATGCATCACTTGGAGAATGAATAACAGGTTACTGAATGAACAATTGGTTAATGAAGACATAAAGGAGGAAATTAAAAAATTCTTAGAGATAAATGAAAACACAGGCACAACATATCAGAATCTATGGGACACATTGAAATCCGTTCTAAGAGGAAAATTCATTGCTTGGATTTCATTCCTTAAAAAAAGAAAAAAACAACAGCAAATAAATGATCTCATACTTCATCTCAGAATCCTAGAAAAAGAAGAGGAAAACAACAGCAAAATAAGTAGAAGGTAAGATTTAATTGAAATCAAAGCTGAAATTAATGAAATTGAAACAAAAGAAACAATTGAAAAAATTGAGGAAACTAAAAGTTGGTTCTTTGAAAAAATAAATAAAATCGACAGACCCTTAGCCATGCTAATGAAAGAAGAAGAGAGAAAACTCAAATTACTAGCATACGGGATGAAAAAGTCAATATCACATGTTAAGGTCTATAAACAAGTCAGCATGGCACCTGGTATTTTGCCAGAGAAATGTTAGGGTCTGTAAACAAGTCTGGATGGCGCCTGGCCAAATGCCATAGGGAGTGGTTTATGAAGTAACAAAAGCAAGCCATTAAGTGTGGAGATTCCTTATTGGTTGACTGCTGTATCTATTTTATGCTAATTAGATAAGCTTTATAAAATGTATAAATATCGCTCGGATTCTACAATAAACGGCTTCCACTCCTGCTGTATCAATCTACACAAGTTATTTGTCACCCCCTGGCAATCACAGCAGATATTTCTGAAATACAGAAGATAATAAGAAATTAATTTGATTTGTTATACTCCAATATAATAGAAGATAGTGAAGGCATCGAAAAATTTCTTAAGTCATATGATCTGTCCAGATTGAGTCAGGAGGATATAGACAACCTAAACAGACCAATATCAATTGAGGAAATAGAAGAAACCATCCAAAGATTACCAACTAAGAAAAGACCAGGACAGTATGGGTATACAGCAGAGTTTTACAAACCCTTAAATATGAACTAATACCAATACTTATCAAGCTATTTCAGGAAATTGAAAAAGAGGGAGATCTTCCAAATTCATTCAACCAGGCCAATATCACCCTAATTTCTACACCAGACATAAACACTTCAAACAAAGAAAACTACAGACCAATATCCCTAAAGAACCTAAATGCAAAAATCCCTAATTAAATTCTGGCGAATCAGATACAAAAACATATTTAAAAAATTGTGCACCATGATCAAGTAGGATTCATCCGTGGAATGCAAGGCTTGTTCAATATACGAAAATCAATAAATGTTATTCACCACATCAATAGACTTAAAAATAAGAACCATATGATCATCTCGATAGAAGCACAAGAAGCATTCGACAATGTACAGCATCCCTTTATCTTCAAAACTCTAGAAAAACTAGGAATAACAGGAACATACCTCAATATTGTAAAAGCAATCTATGCTAAGCCTCAAGCTAGCATCATTCTGAATCTAGAAAAATTGAAGGCATTCCCTCTAAAATCTGGAACAAGAATGGGATGCCCTCTCTCACCACTTCTGTTCAATACAGTTCTCGAAACACTGGCCAGAGCAATTAGACAGATGGAAGAAATTAAAGGCATGAAAATAGGAAAAGAAGAACTTAAATTATTACTATTGCAGAAGACATGATTCTTTACCTAGCAGACCCAAAAGGGTCTACAAAGAAACTAATAGAGCTAATAAATGAATTCAGCAAAGTGGCAGGATATAAAATCAACACACATAAATCAAAGGCATTCCTCTATATCAGCGACAAATCCTCTGAAATGGAAATGAGAACAACCACTCCATTCACAATATCCTAAAAAAAAAAAAAAAAAAAGATGGGAATCAACCTAACAAAAGAGGTGAAAGTCTTATACAATGAAAACTACAGAACCCTAAAGAGAGAAATATAAGAAAATCTTAGAAGATGTAAAAATATATCCTGTTCATGGATAGGCAGAACTAACATCATCAAAATGGCGATATTACCAAAATTTCTCTATAGGTTTAATGCAATGCCAATCAAATTCCCAAAGGCATTTCTTGTAGAAATAAAGAAAGCAATCATGAAATACATATGGAAAAATAAAAGTCCCAGAATAGCAAAAACAATGCTAGGAAGGAAGTGTGAATCAGGCGGTAGAGCGATACCAGACTTCAAACTATACTACAGAGCAATAGTAACAACAATAGCATGGTACTGGTACCAATATAGGCCGGTGGACCAATGGTACAGAATAGAGGACACAGAAACCAATCCACAAAACTACAACTATCTTATATTTGATAAAGGGGCTAAAAGCATGCAATGGAGGAAGGATAGCATCTTCAACAAATGGTGTTTGGAAAACTGGAAATCCATATGTAACAAATTGAAACTGAATCCCTTTCTCTTGCCATGCACAAAAGTTAACTCAAAATGGATCAATGAGCTTGATATCAAATCAGAGACACAGTGTCTGATAGAAGAAAAATTTGCTTACGATGTGCATACTGTGGGGTCGGGCTCCAAATTCCTCAATAGGACACCCATAGCACAAGAGTTAATAACTAGAATCAACAAATGGGACATAAACTAAAAAGTTTTTTCGCAGCAAAAGAAGCAATAAGAGAGGTAAATAGGGAGCCTACATCCTGGGAAGAAATCTTTACTCCTCACACTTCAGATAGAGCCCTAATATCCAGAGTATACAAAAAACTCAAAAAATTAGACAATAAGATAACAAATAACCCAATCAACAAATGGGCTGAGGACCTCAACAGACACTTATCAGATGAGGACTTACAATCAATCAACAAGTACATGAAAAAATGCTCACCATCTCCAGCAGTCAGAGAAATGCAAATCAAAACCACCCTAAGATACCATCTCACTCCAGTAAGATTGGCAGACATTATGAAGTCAAACAACAACAAGTTCTGGCAAGGATGTGGGGAAAGAGGTACACTTGTACATTGCTGGTGGGACTGCAAATTGGTGCAGCCAATTTGGAAAGCAGTATGGAGATTTCTTGGAAAGCTGGGAATGGAACCACCATTTGACCCAGCTATTCCCCTACTCAGTCTATTCACTAAAGACCTAAAAAGAGCATGCTACAGGGACACTGCTACATCGATGTTCATAGCAGAACAATTCACAACAGGAAGACTGTGAAACCAACTTAGATGCCCTTCAATGAAAGAATGGAGAAAATACTGTGGCATTTATACACAATGGAGTATTACTCTGCATTGAAAAATGAAAAAAATCATAGAATTTGGAGGGAAATGGATGGCATTAGAGCAGATTATGCTAAGTGAAGCTACCCAATCCTTAAAAAACAAATGCCAAATGTCATCTTTGATATACGGAGAGTAACTAAGAACAGAGGAGAGACAAAGAGCATGACAAGATGATTAACATTAAACCGGGATGAGAGGTGGAAAGGAAAGGGAGAGAGAAGGAAAATTGCATGGAATTGGAAGGAGACCCTCAGGGTTATATAAAATTACATACAAGAGAAAGTGAGGGGAAAGGGAAAAATAATACAAGGGGGACAAATTTATTACAGTAGAGGGGGTAGAGAGAGAAGAGGGGAGGGGCAGGGAGGGGAGGGGGGATAGTAGAGGATAGGAAAGGCAGCAGAATTCAATAGACACTAGTATGGCAATATGTGAATCATTAGATGTGTAAATGATGTGATTCTGTAATCTGTACATGGGGTAAAAATGGGAGTTCATAATGCACTTGAATCAAAGTGTGAAATATGATATAACAACAACTATGTAATGTTTTGAACAATTATAAATAAAAATGAAAAAAATAAAACTAACTACGGTGAATAATGCATGAAATCCTAATATTTCTACAGTAACTGAACCAGTTTAACATCAATGCAAGTAGATTCCTATGGGACATGATGTGTACTTTGACCTTCATTTTTATTCAACACTGGTACATTACTATTTCATCAGTTTATGCACATCACAGGATATATATTTCATCCACAATTTAGCAAAGTTATAGGCATTTGTTTCACTTTCAATCAATTCCTGCTTTGAACACATGGATTCCTCCATATTTCTTGACTGGTCTTTTCATGAGACTTCCTTCCAAACACATTATTTTCGATTTCCATAAACACTTTTGAAACAAAACTCACACACACTTCATCATAAACAATAACCCTAAGATTACCATTATATGTGTAACTGGTTGGAGTGAATGATTGTATGTCAATATATGATTTCCTATATATTTTAAGATATCAATTCAATCCATTATTTAAAGTGAAAAAAGTTATATTATTTATTCACACTAAGGTCTATTCATGCATTATCTCTATATTCGTAGACACAGGGTACACCACTTGGTACCCACAATACTAATTTATGTGTCCTCAAATATTGCTCCCAGAAATGGTGGAAGAAATACACATATCATATGATCTACATATATATTTGATCACAATAATTTTCTGGGCACAAAATGCAAAGGTCACACTTATGATTGTACCAAATCCTAAATGGAAAGTGAACATGGCTTACTAAAAACATCCATATCCAGGTTGCCTAATGCTTTCAAATGTCATTCCTATTGGTGACTACGTATTTGTTTCTTCCTAAGATTATGTACTCAATCTCAACCCTGTTGAAAATGTCTAATCCTATCACTCACTATATAATTGCCTCATTTCGTAATGTCTCTATTGATATTTTCCTTCCTACATATTTTCCCCAGTTAATCATTGTGACTGACTCTTCACATGTGCTGACATTTACATTCACTCTATAACCGAAACCCTATTGCTACAGAAATTTTTGTCCAAATTTTATACTCACTCTTTTTTATAAACCTACCGGCTATCTTCCTAATCCCACCGACTATCTCAATTTGAGTGGATGTTCTCTTCTAAAATCAAACATCCAAGGTATAAGGTCCTATGCCATTGATTATCAATTTATCTGAGACATCTGTGTAGAACGTAATTAAAAGCTAAGTATCCCAATCAAGGGCCTAATGCCCTTCTGGGCTTCAAATCTTACCAACATTTCTGTTTTCATACTTATATTTCACCTCTATAATCTTATAAATATCGCAGGTTCCCAATACTATTAATCATCCTGCAGGATGATTCGTAATCCAAATCGAACATGTTAATAACCCTAACCATACACTCTTCCCTCAATCTAACTTTACAGAAGAGCAGCGAGAGAGTTCATCTTACAATACAGGAATGTAGGGGATCTGCCTCCTGCTGAGAACCTCAAAGGTCCATGCAGATTTGATCCCCGGAGAAGATTAGGCAGCTATGAAGGACCTGAGAGAGCAAAAGTCATCTTCCATCGCAAACAACCTTTCCAGAATGAAGGGTTTTGTCTGAATAAGCCTCTCTTCTTAATGTAGAGAAGATGGACCATACCAGGCATGTGTGGAGAGCTGTTCCTGGGTGCCTATGGTTGATATACCATTCTAACATATGAAAGTGTCACAGGAAGTAAGGGCTGCCTCCATCTCATAGGACTATTGGAAGCTACTGTTAGGACAAAGTGGTTGCCAAGGCAGTGACCTCATTAAATTCCTGAAGGAAGTAATCTCACCTCACTTCCTTGGTGATGAAACTCTCTGAACTTGGGATCCGGGAAGCCAGGCACGCAGAGCCAGTCCCATTCCCAGTCCCAGTGGTCTCACTTGTTTGGATTTGACAAGGACAGAGTCAGTCTTTCTTGGTACCTACTGATGTGAGGATGGACAAATGTCAGGAAAGCTCTGAAGAGAGGCCTTTCCTGAGAAAGCAGGTAGTGGCTCACAGCTGGCTAGTGACAACTTCACAGATTGGGCCAATGAGACCATATCTGACACAGGACAGGCGATTTCATCAGAACATAGTGTGGCCCACCTGTCAGAGGACACTCCTGATAGTCACAGACCTACTTGGGGGAAGGAGCTGCCTTTGTGTGTGTGGGTGTGGGTTTGAGGTTTGTCTCATGTTCTGAGAATAGGTAGGAAAGGTGGTTTGTTTGTTTTGGAGTGAACTGTTTCTGGTAAGTCGTTTGACAAGGCCAGTGTCTCTTTGTCTGTGTATCCCACTGTGTCCGTGGTTTTAGACATTAGAAAAGAGAATGAATCATTGTATGTGTCCTGACTAGTAGAAAGCTTCCCAAGATTCATCTTGCCCAATTTATGAATTGACTGTGGCTTGACTTATGGGTGGGCAACTCCTACAATCTTGCTAAGGTCCTGTTTTCTTCCTGAATTCTGGCCAATTTCCAGAATAGTCTCATTGTTTTGTGTCCAAAATATGTACCACCTCCAAGCTCTGAGACTTGGCCATGTACTGGATTGCTGAAAGGAATGGGAGCATCTAAGAAAACTCAGATATGAGTGTGACCAGAAAATTCTAATGGAGAAACCCTGCTTTGGGCCTTTTGCTTACCAATTGTTCTGTTGCCCTGAATGTCAGAACGTCTTTGCCTCAGGCCACACCTTTGTAGAGTCAAAAGAAATAGTTTTCAAATAGAAATGAATGGGCATCACCTGTGGCTCTTTGCTTAATTGCTTTGGAAAGGGATGTGTCTGAATCAGCTTTTTGGCCCTGTGTGAGGCTGTGGCTTAGATTCTTAGCACCTGATGGATCTAAAGAAAGATCCCATGTGTGCATCCAAAACCAAAATGGACAAAAGAGCATTCATTTTGGATGAAGTCTCTCGCATTCCTCTGTAAGGTTCCTGACCTTCATCAAGTGAGAATAGTGATCATTTGGTTTAAATGTGTTCCTCAAAACCCTGCAGAGGATAGCCCATAAGTGCTTGATTTTTCTCATGACTCCAAATCACATAAAGACTCTAAACCCCACAGTCAGTAGGCCTCAAATTGGAGAAGCAGTGCCATCTTAATGGCCGGCCAATTTGATCACTCCTTGTTCACTGGAAGGATGTCCAGGCCACCCTGATTTTAGGCAAATGAGGGGCAAGGGTGGTTATTTTGGACACTGTCTTGGGCAGCACCCCTCATGGAAACCTCCAGCCAGAGGTTATGATGAGTGGGTATATAGAAAAGATGAGTGACATGTGGGAGTGTTTTGGATTTAATTGTGGATATTTGTGTGGCAGTTGGAAGACATAACTGGGTCTACCTGGGCTTGAATTTTGGTGTGATTCCCCTTAGAGACTGAGTTCAGAAACTGACCTCAGAAAAGTATTGCCATGTATTGTGTTGGGATTAAAGAGGCCATGTATGAAAGTCACCCTTGGAAACTGAGATCTAGCCCCAGAGTGGCTTTGCACAGAGCACTGGGAATCTCAGCCAAGGTATCACATGATTTCATTCGAAAGACTTGGCAGCCATATTTGAGAGTCAAAACACACATGGAACTCACATTGTAGACCTCAATGGGCCTGGCTTAATGTGACCTTTTGTCCACTCTTTGAGAAGCCTTGCCTGTGAGGGTTCTTCAGAGCTTTCATTGAAATAATCTTCCTCACCATTTAATGGTTCCTGAAAAAATTGAAACCCACAGTGCTTCCAACTTCATCCTTGTAAAATGTCTAGATAAACACCATGAAATTTTTGAAATTCCCATGACTAGGTTGCACTAGAGAACCTTTGGATGTCCTGCTGCTGATCATGGATGTACCTGACAGTGCCTTGCTTGACTGGGTTTTATGAAAATGGTGTACAACAGAGGTCCCAGTAAGTTTCAGGCTCCTAAGAAGTGGGCCTAGAGTTGTGGTGGGCAGAAGTGTGATAAAACTTCTGTGTTGTAGCAATTTGGATCTTCCATTGGCTTAAAAATGGCTTGTGGCTTACATGGTGCAGCCAGCAGACCCTTATAAGTAAAGGCATCTTGTTATATGGAGAGGATTCTGGGCAATGTTCAGAATCAGGTTGCTATGGACAAGGATGCAATGGGGCAAGCTTTGAGGGATAGAAGATTGGTTGGTGCATTTTCCTGCAGACCCTGACCCACCACACGTGACAGAACTCCCTCCAGCACTGTGTCCCAGTTGAACTCCTTCTATTTTATGAAGCAAATACCAAACTACCAGTGCAGCAGCAAAAACCCCACAAAAAGTGTAGGAGGGCCAAATGGCTTCACAGTTCAACGGGGAGACACTTAGACCCCAGAGGCCACAGTTTACCTAAAAAGAAAAATATCAGCACTGCTGCCTCATGTTCATTGAAACATCAGAAACAATGTCCTCCAGGTATCATAGATGCAGACCCAGCTTTGATGGTCTCACTACAAAGGAAGCCAAATCTCCTGACAACAACATATATTTAAGTGCCCTATATCAAGGCAGTTTCTCAAAAAGTTTTTAGGCCAGCAGAGCTCCATGTTTGTGGAGTGTTTACCCTGTCCCTTGCTTTTGGAAACTCCTCTACCACCTCCAAGGTTGTGAACTCCTGAGCATTTTCCATTCCAGATATGTGTTCACTGATTTTCTAACTCTTCTCCTCTAATTGTGTCTTACTTGGGGTGAAGGTAATGTCAAGGCATTGTTCTGGATGAGAGTGGGAGGATATATGTGCAGCATATATATGCATACAAATTGGATTCATTTTCCAATTTTCATTTTGAAATATTGAATCCCTGACACTAACCCATACCTACTAGACTCAAACAACTCATCCTAATATGATAGAGAAAAATAACCCAAACCTATAGAAATACAAGCAGTTCATTGGAGGCATGTTGTATAGTTGGACTTGCCTTTTGCATTATATAAGGTAAAAGTTATAAATTTAGTCAATTTTTAATCGAAGAAGTTCTCCATAAGTTTTTAAACTTAAAAAATACGAGAATTCTTGTTTCCCTTTCTCTTTAGCCTATTCACACTTGTATATTTATATGCATATATAGAATCCTACCAGGTATCACACGTACATTTTGAGGTGGCTGACTTGGCATATACAAACTGTGAGAAGAGTTCAAACCTCCTAAACGCTGTTGGAACTGAAAATTCAACCTATAGGGGAGCTTCCTAGTAGAAGAACATTATACATAAATTCATGTTCAGTAAAATAAATATTTTTGCATCTGTGGGTGATATATGTTTACTGATGAATTTCTATTGCCATTTATATTGCTTCTTTTAAATGTCTGTCAGTGTTTTGTGTGTTTGTGTGTGTGTGTGTGTGTGTGTGTGTGTGTGTGTGTAATATATCTGTACACTCTGCAGATTTTTCAAAATATAAAATATATGTGTCTAATGTAAACTCTCTAAATTCATTCATGTTCATGTATGTGGATTTATAATCAACTTTTCACAAGATTATAATAAGAAATATTCATCCACCTGAAATACATATTTATTTCCTAGTACTGAAAACTAACTTCAGTGAATGGTGCATACAAATCCTAATTATTCTACAGTAATTGACCCAGTCTAACATCAATGCAAGTAGATTCCTATGGGACATGATATGTAATTTGACGTTCATATGTACTCAACACTTGTACATTATTATTTCTTCAGTTTTTGCACATTTCAAGTTATACACTTCATCCACAAGTTCACAAATTTATAGGCATTTGTTTCAACTTTAATCACTTCTTGCTTCAGAACACAAGTATTGGCAGGGTTTATTGACTGGTCTTTTCATGAGACTTCTTTCCAAACACATTATTTTTGATTTCCATAATCACTTTTGAAGCAAAACTCACACACTCTTCATGATAAACCAAACAATAATATTTCCATTAGATATATAACTGGTTGGAATGAATGATTGTATATCAATATACGATTTCCTGTAATTTTTCAGATATCAATTCAATTCATTATATAAAGTTCAAAAAAGTTATATTATTTATTCACAGTATGGTCTATTCATGCTTTATCTCTATCTTAATAGACACAGGGTACACCTTTTTGTACCCCCAATTCTAATTTTAAATCTTCAATATATTGCTCCCAGAAATGGTGAAGGAAATACTCATGTCACCTCATTATCACAGTAATATTCTGGACAAAAAATGGAAAGGTCACACTTATGATTGTACCAAAGCCTAAATGGAAAGTGAACATGGATTACTAAAAACATCCAGGTCCAGGTTGTCTAATGCTGTCAATTGTCAATCCTATTGGTGACTACATATTTGTTTTTTCCTAATTTATATATTCAAACTCAGCCCTGTTGAAAATGTCTAATTCTATCCCTCACTTTATACTTTGAATGATTTCGTAATGTTTCCATTGATATCTGCTTTTCTACACATTTTCCCCAGTTCATCATAGTGACTGACTCTTCATATGTGCTGATATTTACATTCACTCTATAACCGAAAGTCTATTGCTAAAGAACTTTTGGTCCAAATCCTATACTCACTCTTCTTCCTAAACCTACTGACTATCTTCCTAATCCTACTGAATATCCCTTTTTGACTGGATGTTCTCTTCTAAATTCAATCATCCAATGTACAAGGTCCTATGCCATTGTATATCGAATTATCTGAGACATCTTTGCAGAACATAATTCAAAGCTAAGTATCCCAATCAAGGGCAAAACCCTTCTGGGCTTCAAATCATAACTAGGTTTCTCTTTTCATAATTTTATTTCACCTCTATATTCTTGTAAATATTGCAGGTTCCCAATACCATTATTAATCGCACAGAATCATTCGTAACCCAAATCAAACCTGTTTTTAACCCCAAGTATACACTGTTCCCTCAATCATTTTACAGAAGAGCAGGGACAGAGTGGTTCTTACAATACAGGAAAGTTGGAGACCTTCCTCCTGATGAGAACCTCAAATATCCATGCACAAATGATACCTGGAGAAGTTGTAGGCAGGTATGAAGCACCTAAGAGAGAAAAAGTCATCTTCCATGGCAAACAACCTGGTCAGGATGAAGGGATGTGTCTGAATCTGCCTCTCTATTCTTATTGTAGAGAAGGTGGACCAAACTAGGCCTGAGTGGAGAGCTGTTCCCAGGTGCCAATGGTTGATATACATTCTACCTAATAAAAGTGTCAAAAGAAGTAGGGGCAACCTCCATCTTATGTTACCCTTGGAAGCAACTGTTAGGACAAAGTGGTTGCCAAGGCAGTGACCTCATTCAGTTTCAAATAATGTGACATCCCTCATTTCCTTGGTGATGGAAATCTCTGAACTTGGTATCCAAGAAGCCAGGCACCCAGAGGCAGTCCCAGTCCCAGGCCCAGTGGGCTCACTTGTTTGGATTTACCAAGGACAGAGTCAGTTTTCTTGGTACCTAATGATGGGAGGATGGCCAAATGCCAGGAGAGCTCAGAAGATGGACCTTTCCTGAGAAAACAGGTAGTGGCTAACCACTTTTTCCTGACATCTTCATAGAGTTGGTCAAGGAAACAAGATCTGAGAGAAGACAGGCCATTTCGGGGGAACATAGTATGGCCCACCAGTCAGAGGACACTCCGGATAGTCACAGACCTACTTGGGGGAAGGAGGTGCCTTTGTGGGAGTGGGTGTGGGTTTGTTGTTTTGTCTCATGTTCTGAGAATAGATAGGAAAGGCTGTTTTTTTGGTTTGAAGTGGACAGTTTCTAGTAAGTCATTTGACACGGCGAGTGTTTCTGTTTCTGTGTATCCCACTGTGTCCGTTGTTGTAGACATTAGAAAAGAGAATGCATTAATGGATGTGTCCTGTCTAGTATAAAACTTCCCATAATTCATCCTGCCCAATATATGAATGGACTGCAGCTTGTCTTATCGATGTGCAACACCTGCTATCTTTCTAAGTTGTTGTTTTCTTCCTGAATTCTGGCCACTCTCCAGAATAGGCTCATGGATTTGTGTTCAAAATATGTACCACCTCCAAGCTCTGTGACATGGCCATGTACAGGATAGCTGAAGAGAATGGCGAGCATCTCAGAAAACTCAGATATCAGTGTGACCAGGAAAGTCTCAGTGCAGAAACCCCGCTTTGGGCCTTTTGCTTACTTATTGTTGTGTTGCACTGAATGTCAGGAAGGTCTTTGCCTCAGGCCACCCCTTTGTGAAGCTTGAAGAAAACAGTTTTCAAATGGAAATGAATGGGCCTCACCTGTGGCTCTTTGCTTAATTGCTTTGGAAGGGGATGTGTCTTTATCAGCCTCTTGGACCTGTGTGGGGCTATGACTTATGTTCTCAGCACCTGGTGGATCTTAAGAATGATCCCATGTGAGCTTCCAAAACCAAAATAGCATAAAATATCATTCATTGTGGATGAAGTCTCTTGCCTTCCTCTGTTAGGTTCCTGCACTCCATCAAATGAGAATAGGAATTCTTTGGGTCAAATGAATTCTTCAAAGCCCTGCAGAGGTGCTTGTGTTTTCGCATGACTCTAAATCACCTAAAGAATCGATACCTAAAATCAGTATGCCTCAAATTGGAGAAACACAGAAGTATTAAAGGCAGGCTTATTTGCTCACTTCTGGTTCACAGAAATGGTGTCCAGGCTACCCTGACTTTAGGCAAATGAGGGGGAAAGGAGCTGATTTTGGACACTGTCTTGGGCTGCGACCCTCATGGAAATCTCCAGCCAGAAGTTAAGATGATTGACTATATGGAATAAGATGAGGGCCATGTGGGAGTGTTTTGGTTTTAATGTTGCTCATTTGTGTGGCATTGGAATAAATGATTGGGTCCACGTGGGCTTGAACTCTGGTGTGATTCCCCTTAGAGACTGGGTTTTGGAAGTGAACTCAGGGAAGCATTGCCATGAATTTTGTTGGGATTTTAAGAGGCCAAGCATGAAAGTCACTCTTGGAAACTGAGACCTAGACAACGGGTGGATTTCCACAGAGGGCTGGGAATCTCAGCAAGGATATTACATTATTTTATTCTTAAAGAAATGGCAGCCATAGTTGAGAGTCAAAACACACATGGACATCACATTGTAGACCTCAATGGGCCTGGCCTAATGTGACCTTTTGTCCACTCTTTGGGAAGCCTTGCCTGTGAGAGTTCTCCAGAGATTTCATTGAAATGAGCTTCCTCAACATTTATGTTGGCTGAATGAACTGAAACCCACAGTGCCTCCAACTTCATGCTTGAAAAATGGCTAGATAAATACCATGAAATTTTTGAAATTCATATGACCAGGTGGCACTGGAGAAACATTGGATGTCCTGTTGCTGATCATGAGTATACCAGACAGTGCCTTGATTTACTGAGTTTCATGAAAATGGTGTAGAACAGAGATGCCAGTATGTTGGAGCCTGCTGAATAGTGGGTCTAGAGCAGTGGTGGGGAGGTGTTTGATAAAACATCTGTGGTAGGGCCATGTGGATCTACCATTGGATTCCAAATGGCTTGTAACTGACATGGTGCAGCCAGCAGACCCTTATATGTAAAGGCATCTTGTTATATGGAGAGTTAGCAGAGTAAAATTAAGAATCAGGTTGATATGGACAAGGGGACAATGGGGCAAGCTGTGAGAGATAGAAGCATAGTTGGTGCATTCTCTTGCAGACCCTGACCCACCACACATGACAGAACTCCCTCCAGCACTGTGTCCCAGTTTATCTCCTAGTATTTCGTGAAACAAATACCAAACTCACAGTGCAGCAGCAAAAACACCACAAAAAGAGGAGAAGGAACAAATGGCTTCACAGTCCACACGGGGAGACACTTAGTCCCCATTGGCCTCAGTTTACCTACAAAAAGAGGATTCAGCACTGCTTCATCTTGTTCATTGGAAAATAAGAAACCATGTCCTCCAGGTCACATAGATGCAGACCCAGCTTTGATGGTCTCACTACAAAGGAAGCCAAATCTCCTGAATACAACATATATTTCAAGTGCGGAAGCTCAGAGGCAGTTTCTCAAAAAGTTTTTAGGCCAGCAGAGCTCCATGTTTGTGGAGTGTTGACCCTGTCCCCTAGTTTTGGAAACTCCTCTACAACCTCCAAGGTTGTGAACTCCTGAGCATTTTCCATTCCAGATATGTATTCACTGATTTTGTAACTCTTCTCTTCTAATTTTGTCTTACTTGGGGTGAAGGTAATGTCAAGGCATTTTTCTGGATGAGAGCGGGAGGATATTTGTGCAGCATATATTTACATACACATTGGATTCATTTTCCAATTTTCCATTCGAAGTACTGAATCCCTGACACTAACCCATACCTAGTAGACTCAGACTATTCATCCTAATATAATGGGGGAAATTAACACAACACAATAGAAATACAAGCACTTCAGAGGAGACATGTTCTATAGTTGGACTCGACATTTGAATTATATAAGGTAGGGGTTATAAATCTAATCAAATTTTAATTGAAATATTCTCCATGTGTTTTTAAACTTAACAAATATGTGAATTCTTGTTTCCCTCTTCTGTAGCCTCTTCACACGTGTATATTTATATGCATATATAGAATCCTACCAGGTATCACTAGTACATTTTTGTGAGGTGGCAGTCTTGGCAGATAAAATTGTGAGAAGTGTTCACTCTTCCTAAATGCTATTGGAAATGAAAATTCAACCTATAAAAGAGCGTCCTAGTAGAACAACTTTATACATAAACTCATGTTCAGTAAAATAAATATTTTTGCCTCTGTGGATGATATATATTTACTGATGAATTCAGATTGGCATTTATATTGGTACTTTTTAATGTCTGTGAGTGTTGTGTGTGTGTATGTGTTTGTGTGTGTGTGTGTGTGTATATATATATATATAGATAGAAATAGATAGATAGATAGATAGATAGATAGATAGATATAGGTATAGATATAGATATAGATATACTCTCCAAATTTTTCAAAATATAAAATATATGTGTCTAATATACACTCTCTATATCATTCATGTTCATGTATGTGGATTTGTAATCAACTTTTCACAAGATTATAATCAGAAATATTCATCCACCTGAAATACATATTTGTTTTGTAGTACTGAAAACTAACTTCAGTGAAAGGTGCATACAAATCCTAATTAACAACAGTAACTGACCCAGTCTAACATCAATGCAAGTAGACTCCTATGGGACATGATATGTAATTTGTCATTCATTTGTATTCGACACTGGTACATTATTGTTTCTTCAGTTTTTGCACATCATAGGATATACATTTCATCCACAAGTTCACAAATTAATAGGCATTTGTTTCAACTTTAATCACTTCTTGCTTCAGAACACATGTATTGTCAGGGTTTCTTGACTGGTCTTTACATGAGACTTCTTTCCAAACACATTATTTTGAATTTCCATAAACATTTTGAAGCAAAACTCACACACTCTTCATGATAAACCAAAACACTAATATTTCCATTAGGTATATAACTGGTTGGAATGAATGATTGTATATCAATATACGATTTCCTTTATTTTTTCAGATATCAGTTCAATTCATTATTTAAAGTTCAAAAAGTTATATTAATTATTCACGGTATGGTCTATTCATGCTTTTTCTCTATTTTCATAGTAACAGGGTACACCTCTTTGTAACCACGATTCTAATTTTACATCTTCAATATATTGCTCGCAGGAATGGTGAAAGAAATACTCATGTCACCTCATTATCACAGTAATATTCTGGACAAAAAATGGAAAGGTCAAACTTATGATTGTACCAAAGCCGAAATGGAAAATGAACATGGATTTCTAAAAACATCCATGTCCAGGTTGCCTAATGCTGTCAAATGTTAATCCTGTTGGTGACTACATATTTGTTTTTTCCTAATTTATATTTTCAAACTCAACCCTGTTGAAAATGTCTACTTCTATCACTCACTTTATACTTTGCCTGATTTCGTAATGTTTCTATTGATATCTGCTTTTCTATATATTTTCCCCAGTTCAACATAGTGACTGACTCTTCATATGTGCTGACATTTACATTTACTCTATAACCGAAAGTCTATTGCTAAAGAACTTTTGGTCCAAATCCTATACTCACTCTTCTTCCTAAACCTACCGACTATCTTCCTAATCCTACTGAATATCTCGTTGACTGGATGTTCTCTTCTAAATTCAATCATCCAATGTACAAGGTCCTATACCATTGTATATCGAATTATCTGAGACATCTTTGCAGAACATAATTCAAATCTAAGTATCCCAATCAAGGGCAAAACCCTTCTGGGCTCCAAATCATACGTAGATTTCTGTTTTCATACTTATATTTCACCTCTATATTCTTGTAAATATTGCGGGTTACAAATACCTTTATTCATCGCACAGAATCATTCGTCACCAAATCAAACCTGTTTTTAACCCCAAGTATACACTGTTTCCTCAATCATTTTACAGAAGGGCAGGGGCAGAGTGGTTCTGACAATACAGGAATGTTGGGGACCTTCCACCTGATGAGAACCTCAAATGTCCATGCAAAAATGATACCTGGAGAAGTTGTAGGCAGGTATGAAGCACCTGAGAGAGCAAAAGTCATCTTTTATGGCAAACAACCTGGTCATGATGAAGGGATGTGTCTGAATCTGCCTCTCTCTTCTTATTGTAGAGAAGGTGGACCAATCCAGGCCTGAGTGGAGAGCTGTTCCCGGGTGCCAATGGTTGATATACATTCTACCTTATGAAAGTGTCACAGGAAGTAGGGGCAACCTCCATCTTATGTTACCCTTGGAAGCAACTGTTAGGACAAAGTGGTTGCCAAGGCAGTGACCTCATTCAGTTCCAAAGAATGTGATATACCTCATTTCCTTGGTGATGGAAATCTCTGAACTTGGTATCCAAGAAGCCAGGCACCCAGAGGCAGTCCCAGTCCCAGGCCCAGTGGGCTCACTTGTTTGGATTTACCAAGGACAGAGTCAGTTTTCTTGGTACCTAATGATGTGAGGATGGCCAAATGCCAGGAGAGCTCTGAAGATGGACCTTTCCTGAGAAAACAGGTAGTGGCCAACCACTTTTTCCTGAAATCTTCTCAGAGTTGGTCAAGGAAACAAGATCTGAGAGAAGACAGGCGATTTCGGGGGAACATAGTATGGCCCACCAGTCAGAGGACACTCCAGATAGTCACAGACCTACTTGGGGGAAGGAGGTGCCTTTGTGGGAGTGGGTTTGGTTTTGTTGTTTTGTCTCAGGTTCTGAGAATAGATAGAAATGGCGGTTTGTTTGGTTTGGAGCAGACAGTTTCTAGTAAGTCATTTGACAAGGCGAGTGTTTCTGTTTATGTGTATCCCACTGTGTCCGTTGTTGTAGACATTAGAAAAGAGAATGCATTAATGGATGTGTCCTGTCTAGTATAAATCTTCCCATAATTCATCCTGCCCAACATATGAATGGACTGCAGCTTGTCTTATCAATGTGCAACACCTGCTATCTTTCTAAGTTGTTGTTTTCTTCCTGAATTCTGGCCACTCTCCAGAATAGGCTCAGGGATTTGTGTCCAAAATATGTACCACCTCCAAGCTCTGTGACATGGCCATGTACTGGATAGCTGAAGAGAATGGCGAGCATCTCAGAAAACTCAGATTTCAGTGTGACCAGGAAAGTCTCAGTGCAGAAACCCTGCTTTGGGCCTTTTGCTTACTTATTGTTGTGTTGCACTGAATGTCAGGAAGGTCTTTGCCTCAGGCCACCCCTTTGTGAAGCCTGAAGAAAACAGTTTTCAAATGGAAATGAATGGGCCTCACCTGTGGCTCTTTGTTTAATTGCTTTGGAAAGGGATGTGTCTTTATCAGCCTCTTGGACCTGTGTGTGGCTGTGACTTAGATTCTCAGCACCTGATGGATCTTAAGAATGATCCCATGTTAGCTTCCAAAACCAAAATGGCAAAAAAATATCATTCATTGTGGATGAAGTCTCTTGCCTTCCTCTGTTAGGTTCTTGCACTCCAGCAAATGAGAATAGGGATTCTTTGGATCAAATGAGTTCTTAAAGCCCTGCAGAGGTGCTTGTGTTTTCGCATGACTCTAAATCACATAAAGAATCCATACCTAAAATCAGTAAGCCTCAAATTGGAGAAACACAGAAGTATTAACGGCACGCTTATTTGTTCACTCCTGGTTCACAGCAACGGTGTCCAGGCTACCCTGACTTTAGGCAAATGAGGGGCAAACGAGCTGATTTTGGACACTGTCTTGGGCTGCGTCCCTCATGGAAACCTCCAGCCAGAGGTTAAGATGATTGACTATATGGAATAAGGTGAGGGCCATGTGGGAGTGTTTTGGTTTTAATGTTGGTCATTTGTGTGGCATTGGAAAAAATGACTGGGTCCACGTGGGCTTGAACTCTGGTGTGATTCCCCTTAGACACTGGGTTTTGGAACTGAAGTCAGAGAAGCATTGCCATGAATTTTTTTGGGATTTTAAGAGGCCACGCATGAAAATCGCTCTTGGAAACTGAGACCTAGGCCCCGGGTAGATTTCCACTGAGGCCTGGGAATCTCAGCAAGGATATCACATGATTTTATTTTTAAAGAAATGGCATCCATAATTGAGAGTCAAAACACACATAGACCTCACATTGTTGACCTCAATGGGCCTGGCTTAATGTGACGTTTTGTCCATTCTTTGGGAAGCCTTGCCTGTGACAGTTCTCCAGAGATTTCATTGAAATGAGCTTCCTCACCATTTAATGTTTGCCTAATGAATTGAAACCCACAGTGCCTCCAACTTCATGCTTGAAAAATGGCTAGATAAATACCATGAAATTTTTGAAATTCCTATGACCAGGTGGCACTGGAGAAACATTGGATGTCCTGTTGCTGATCATGAGTATACCAGACAGTGCCTTGATTTACTGAGTTTCATGAAAATGGTGTAGAACAGAGATGCCAGTAATTCGGAGCCTGCTGAGTAGTGGGTCTAGAGCAGTGGTGGGGAGGCGTTTGATAAAACATCCGTCTTAGGACCATGTGCATCTACCATTGGATTCCAAATGGCTTGTAACTGACATGGTGCTGCCAGCAGACCCTTATATGTAAAGGCATCTTGTTATATGGAGAGTTTTAAGAGGAAAATTAAGAATCAGGTTGATATGGACAAGGGGGCAATGGGGCAAGCTGTGAGAGATAGAAGCCAAGTTGGTGCATTCTCTTGTAGACCCTGACCCACCACACGTGACAGAACTCCCTCCAGCACTGTGTCCCAGTTTAGCTGCTAGTATTTCGTGAAACAAATACCAAACTCACAGTGCAGCAGCCTAAACACCACAAAGAGTGGAGGAGGACCAAATGGCTTCACAGTCCACACGGGGAGACGGGGAGACACTTAGTCCGCAGTGGCCTCTGTTTACCTATAAAGAGAGGATTCAGGACTGCTTCATCTTGTTCATTGGAAAATAAGAAACCATGTCCTCCAGGTCACATAGATGCAGACCCAGCTTTGATGGTCTCACTCAAAGGAAGCCAAATCTCAGGAAAACAACATATATTTCAAGTGCAGAAGCTCAGAGGCAGTTTCTCAAAAAGTTTTTAGGCCAGCAGAGTTACATGTTTGTGGAGTGTTTACCATGTCCCTTACTTTTGGAAACTCCTAAACCACCTCCAAGGCTGTGAACTCCTGAGCATTTTCCATTCCAGATATGTATTCACTGATTTTGTAACTCTTCTCCTCTAATTGTGTCTTACTTGGGGTGAAGGTAATGTCAAGGCATTGTTTTGGATGAGAGCGGGAGGATATTTGTGCAGCATATATTTACATACACATTGGATTCATTTTCCAATTTTTCATTCGAAGTACTGAATCCCTGACACTAACCCATACCTAGTAGACTCAGACTATTCATCCTAATATAATGGGGAAAATAAACCCAACACAATAGAAATACAAGCACTTCAGAGGAGACATGTTCTATAGTTGGACTTGACATTTGCATTATATAAGGTAGGAGTTATACATCTAGTCAAATTTTAATTGAAATATTCTCCATGTGTTTTTAAACTTAACAAATATGTGAATACTTGTTTCCAATTCCTGTAGCCTATTCACACATGTATATTTATATGCATATATAGAATCCTACCAGGTATCACACGTACATTTTTGTAAGGTGGATGTCTTGGCAGATACAAATTGTGAGAAATGTTCACTCCTCCTAAATGCTGTTGGAAATAAAAATTCAACCTATAAGAGAGCGTCCTAGAAGAACAACATTATACATAAACTCATGTTCAGTAACATAAATATTTTTGCATCTGTGGATGATATATATTTACTGATGAATTTCGATTGGCATTTATATTGGTACTTTTTAATGTCTGTGAGTGTTGTGTGTGTGTGTGTGTGTGTGTGTGTGTGTGTGTATAGATATAGATATAGATATACTCTCCAAAGTTTTCCAAATATGAAATATATGTGTCTAGTATACACTCTCTAAATTCATTCATGTTCATGTATGTGGATTTATAATCAACTTTTCACAAGATTATAATCAGAAATATTCATCCACCTGAAATACATATTTGTTTCCAAGTACTGACTACTAACTTCAGTGAAGGGTGCATACAAATCCTAATTATTCTACAGTATCTGACCCAGTCTAACATCAATGCAAGTAGACTCCTATGGGACATGATATGTAATTTGTCATTCATTTGTATTCGACAATGGTACATTATTGTTTCTTCAGTTTTTGCACATCATAGGATATACATTTCATCCACAAGTTCACAATTTAATAGGCATTTGTTTCAACTTTAATCACTTCTTGCTTCAGAACACATGTATTGTCAGGGTTTCTTGACTGGTCTTTTCATGAGACTTCTTTCCAAACACATTATTTTGAATTTCCATAATCATTTTGAGCAAAACTCACACACTCTTCATGATAAACCAAAACACTAATATTTCCATTAGATATATATCTGGTTGGAATGAATGATTGTATATCAATATACAATTTCCTTTTATTTTTCAGATATCAGTTCAATTCATTATTTAAAGTTGAAAAAATTATATTATTTATTCACAGTATGGTCTATTCGTGGTTTTTCTCTATGTTCATAGCAACAGGGTACACCTATTTGTACCCCCGATTCTAATTTTACATCTTCAATATATTGCTCCCAGAAATGGTGAAAGAAATACTCATGTCACCTCATTATCACAGTAATATTCTGGACAAAAAATGGAAAGGTCACACTTATGATTGTACCAAAGCCTAAATGGAAAGTGAACATGGATTTCTAAAAACATCCATGTCCAGGTTGCCTAATGCTGTCAATTGTCACTCCTATTGGTGACTACATATTTGTTTTTTCCTAATTTATATATTGAAACTCAACCCTGTTGAAAATGTCTAATTCTATCCCTCACTTTATACTTTGCCTGATTTCGTAATGTTTCCATTGATATCTGCTTTTCTACATATTTTCCCCAGTTCAACATAGTGTCTGACTCTTCATATGTGCTGACATTTACATTCACTCTATAACCAAAAGTGTATTGCTAAAGAACTTTTGGTCCAAATCCTATACTCACTCGTCTTCCTAAACCTACCGACTATCTTCCTAATCCTACTGAATATCCCTTTTTGACTGGATGTTCTCTTCTAAATTAAATCATCCAATGTACAAGGTCCTATGCCATTGTATATCAAATTATCTGAGACATCTTTGCAGAACATTATTCAAAGCTAAGTATCCCAATAAAGGGCAAAACTTTTCTGGGCTTCAAAGCATACCTAGATTTCTTTTTTCAAACTTATTTTCAACTCTGTATTCTTGTAAATATTGCAGGTTCTCAATCCCATTATTCATCGCACAGAATCATTCATAACCAAATCAAACCTGTTTTTAACCCCAGGTATACACTGTTCCCTCAATCATTTTACAGAAGAGCAGGGACAGAGGGGTTCTTACAATACAGGAAAGTTGGGGATCTTCCACCAGATGAGAACCTCAAATGTCCATGCACAAATGATACCTCAGAAGTTGTAGGCAGGTATGAAGCTCCTGAGAGAGCAAAAGTCATCTTCCATGGCAAACAACCTGGTCAGGATGAAGGGATGTGTCTGAATCTGCCTCTCTCTTCTTATTGTAGACAAGGTGGAACAATCCAGGCCTGAGTGGAGAGCTGTTCCCGGGTGCCAATGGTTGATATACATTCTACCTTATGAAAGTGTCACAGGAAGTAGGGGAAACCTCCATCTTATGTAACCCTTGGAAGCAACTGTTAGGACAAAGTGGTTGCCAAGGCAGTGACCTCATTCAGTTCCAAAGAATGTGACATACCACATTTCCTTGGTGATGGAACTCTCTGAACTTGGTATCCAAGAAGCCAGGCACCCAGAGGCAGTCCCAGTCCCAGGCCCAGTGGGCTCACTTGTTTGGATTTACCAAGGACACAGTCAGTTTTCTTGGTACCTAATGATGTGAGGATGGCCAAATGCCAGGAGAGCTCTGAAGATGGACCTTTCCTCAGAAAACAGGTAGTGGCTAACCACTTTTTCCTGACATCTTCACAGAGTTGGTCAAGGAAACAAGATCTGAGAGAAGACAGGCCATTTCGGGGGAACATAGTATGGCCCACCAGTCAGAGGACACTCCGGATAGTCACAGACCTACTTGGGGGAAGGAGGTGCCTTTGTGGGAGTGGGTGTGGGTTTGTTGTTTTGTCTCATGTTCTGAGAATAGATCGAAAAAGCGGTTTGTTTGGTTTGGAGCAGACAGTTTCTAGTAAGTCATTTGACACGGCGAGTGTTTCTGTTTCTGTGTATCCCACTGTGTCCGTTGTTGTAGACATTAGAAAAGAGAATGCATTAATGGATGTGTCCTGTCTAGTATAAATCTTCCCATAATTCATCCTGCCCAATATATGAATGGACTGCAGCTTGTCTTATCGATGTGCAACACGTGCTATCTTTCTAAGTTGTTGTTTTCTTCCTGAATTCTGGCCACTCTCCAGAATAGACTCATGGATTTGTGTCCAAAATATGTACCACCTCCAAGCTCTGTGACATGGCCATGTACTGGATAGTTTAAGAGAATGGCGAGCAACTCAGAAAACTCAGATATCAGTGTGACCAGGAAAGTCTCAGTGCAGAAACACTGCTTTGGGCTTTTTGCTTACTTATTGTTGTGTTGCACTGAATGTCAGGAAGATCTTTGCCTCAGGCCACCCCTTTGTGAAGCTTGAAGAAAACAGTTTTCAAATGGAAATGAATGGGCCTCACCTGTGGCTCTTTGTTTAATTGCTTTGGAAAGGGATGTGTCTTTATCAGCCTCTTGGACCTGTGTGTGGCTGTGACTTAGATTCTCAGCACCTGATGGATCTTAAGAATGATCCCATGTTAGCTTCCAAAACCAAAATGGCAAAAAAATATCATTCATTGTGGATGAAGTCTCTTGCCTTCCTCTGTTAGGTTCCTGCACTCCAACAAATGAGAATAGGGATTCTTTGGATCAAATGAGTTCTTAAAGCCCTGCAGAGGTGCTTGTGTTTTCGCATGACTCTAAATCACCTAAAGAATCCATACCTAAAATCAGTAGGCCTCAAATTGGAGAAACACAGAAGTATTAACGGCAGGATTATTTGTTCACTTCTGGTTCACAGCAACGGTGTCCAGGCTACCCTGACTTTAGGCAAATGAGGGGCAAACGAGCTGATTTTGGACACTGTCTTGGGCTGTGTCCCTCATGGAAACCTCCAGCCAGAGGTTAAGATGATTGACTATATGGAATAAGGTGAGGGCCATGTGGGAGTGTTTTGGTTTTAATGTTGGTCATGTGTGTGGCATTGGAAAAAATGACTGGGTCCACGTGGGCTTGAACTCTGGTGTGATTCCCCTTAGACACTGGGTTTTGGTACTGAACTCAGAGAAGCATTGCCATGAATTTTTTTGGGATTTTAAGAGGCCACGCATGAAAGTCGCTCTTGGAAACTGAGACCTAGGCCCCGGGTAGATTTTCACAGAGGCCTGGGAATCTCAGCAAGGATATCACATGATTTTATTCTTAAAGAAATGGCAGCCATAATTGAGAGTCAAAACACACATGGACCTCACGTTGTTGACCTCAATGGGCCTGGCCTAATGTGACGTTTTGTCCATTCTTTGGGAAGCCTTGCCTGTGACAGTTCTCCAGACATTTCATTGAAATGAGCTTCCTCACCATTTAATGTTTGCTGAATGAATTGAAACCCACAGTGCCTCCAACTTCATGCTTGAAAAATGGCTAGATAAATACCATGAAATTTTTGAAATTCCTATGACCAGGTGGCACTGGAGAAACATTGGATGTCCTGTTGCTGATCATGAGTATACCAGACAGTGCCTTGATTTACTGAGTTTGATGAAAACGGTGTAGAACAGAGATGCCAGTAATTTGGAGCCTGCTGAATAGTGGGTCTAGAGCAGTGGTGGGGAGGCGTTTGATAAAACATCCGTGGTAGGACCATGTGCATCTACCATTGGATTCCAAATGACTTGTAACTGACATGGTGCTGCCAGCAGACCCTTATATGTAAAGGCATCTTGTTATATGGAGAGTTTTAAGAGGAAAATTAAGAATCAGGTTGATATGGAGAAGGGGGCAATGGGGCAAGCTGTGAGAGATAGAAGCCTAGTTGGTGCATTCTCTTGCAGACCCTGACCCACCACACGTGACAGAACTCCCTCCAGCACTGTGTCCCAGTTTAGCTGCTAGTATTTTGTGAAACAAATACCAAACTCACAGTGCAGCAGCCTAAACACCACAAAAAGTGGAGGAGGACCAAATGGCTTCACAGTCCACACGGGGAGACGGGGAGACACTTAGTCCCCAGTGGCCTCAGTTTACCTATAAAGAGAGGATTCAGCACTGCTTCATCTTGTTCATTGGAAAATAAGAAACCATGTCCTCCAGGTCACATAGATGCAGGCCCAGCTTTGATGGTCTCACTACAAAGGAAGCCAAATCTCATGAAAACAACATATATTTCAAGTGCGGAAGCACAGAGGCAGTTTCTCAAACAGTTTTTAGGCCAGCAGAGTTACATGTTTGTGGAGTGTTTACCATGTCCCTTACTTTTGGAAACTCCTAAACCACCTCCAAGGTTGTGAACTCCTGAGCATTTTCCATTCCAGATATGTATTCACTGATTGTGTAACTCTTCTCCTCTAATTGTGTCTTACTTGGGGTGAAGGTAATGTCAAGGCATTGTTCTGGATGAGAGCGCGAGGATATTTGTGCAGCATATATTTACATACTCATTGGATTCATTTTCCAATTTTCCATTTGAATTACTGAATCCCGGACACTAAAACTTACCTAGTAGACTCAGACTATTCATCCTAATATAATGGGGAAAATTAACCCAACACAATAGAAATACAAGCACTTCAGAGGAGACATGTTGTATAGTTGGACTTGACATTTGCATTATATAAGGTAGGAGTTATAAATCTCGTCAAATTTTAATTGAAATGTTCTCCATCTCTTTTTAAACTTAACAAATATGTGAATTCTTGTTTCCTTTTTCTGTAGCCTATTCACACATGTATATTTATATGCATATATAGAATTCTACCAGGTATCACACATACATTTTTGTAAGGTGGCTGTCTTGGCAGATACAAATTGTGAGAAGAGTTCACTCCTCCTAAATGCTGTTGGAAATGAAAATTCAACCTATAGGAGAACGTCCTAGTAGAACAAAATTATGCATAAACTCATGTTCAGTAAAATAAATATTTTTGCATCTGTGGATGATATATATTTACTGATGAATTTCGATTGGCATTTATATTGGTACTTTTTAATGTCTGTGAATGTTGTGTGTGTGTGTGTGTGTGTCTGTGTGTGTGTGTGTCTGTGTGTGTGTGTGTCTGTGTGTGTGTATAGACATAGGTATATATATACTCTCCAAATTTTTCAAAATATGAAAAAATGTGTCTAATATATACTCTCTAAATTCATTCATGTACATGTATGTGGATTTATAATCAACTTTTCACAAGATTATAATCAGAAATATTCATCCACCTGAAATACATATTTGTTTCATAGTACTGAAACCTAACTAGAGTGAATGGTGCATACAAATCCTAATTACTCTACAGTAACTGACCCATTCTAACATCAATGCAAGAAGACTCCTATGGGACATGATATGTAATTTGTCATTCATTTGTATTCGACACTGGTACATTATTGTTTCTTCAGTTTTTGCACATCATAGGATATACATTGCATCCACAAGTTCACAAATTAATAGGCATTTGTTTCAACTTTAATCACTTCTTGCTTCAGAACACATGTATTGTCAGGGTTTCTTGACTGGTCTTTTCAGCAGACTTCTTTCCAAACACATAATTTTGAATTTCCGTAATCATTTTGAAGCAAAACTCACACACTCTTCATGATAAACCAAAACACTAATATTTCCAATAGATATATAACTGGTTGGAATGAATGATTGTATATCAATATACGATTTCCTTTAATTTTTCAGATATCAGTTCAATTCATTATTTAAAGTTGAAAAAATTATATTATTTATTCACAGTATGGTCTATTCATGCTTTTTTTCTATGTTCATAGAAACAGGGTACACCTCTTTGTACCCCGATTCTAATATTACTTCTTCAATATATTGCTCCCAGAAATGGTGAAAGAAATACTCATGTCACCCATTATCACAATAATATTCTGGACAAAAAATGGAAAGGTCACACTTATGATTGTACCAAAGCCTAAATGGAAAGTGAACATGGATTTCTAAAAACATCCATGAACAGGTTGCCTAATGCTGTCAATTGTCAATCCTATTGGTGACTACATATTTGTTTTTTCCTAATTTATATATTCAAACTCAACACTGTTGAAAATGTCTAATTCTATCCCTCACTTTATACTTTGCCTGATTTCATAATGTTTCTATTGATATCTGCTTTTCTACATATTTTCCCCAGTCAACATAGTGACTGACTCTTCATATGTGCTGACATTTACATTCACTCTATAACCAAAAGTCTATTGCTAAAGAACTTTTGGTCCAAATCCTATACTCACTCTTCTTCCTAAACCTACCGACTCTCTTCCTAATCCTACTGAATATCCCTTTTTGACCTGATGTTCTCTTCTAAATTCTATCATCCAATGTACAACGTCCTATGCCATTGTAATTCGAATTATCTGAGACATCTTTGCAGAACATAATTCAAAGCTAAGTATCCCAATCAAGGGCAAAACCCTTCTGGGCTTCAAATCATACCTAGATTTCTGTTTTCATACTTATATTTCACCTCTATATTCTTGTAAATATTGCAGGTTCCCAATGCCATTATTCATCGCACAGAATCATTCGTCACCAAATCAAACCTGTTTTTAACCCCAAGTATACACTGTTCCCTCAATCATTTTACAGAAGAGCAGGGACAGAGGGGTTCTTACAATACAGGAAAGTTGGGGATCTTCCACCAGATGAGAACCTCAAATGTCCATGCACAAATGATACCTGGAGAAGTTGTAGGCAGGTATGAAGCACCTGAGAGAGCAAAAGTCATCTTCCATGGCAAACAACCTGGTCAGGATGAAGGGATGTGTCTGAATCTGCCTCTCTCTTCTTATTGTAGACAAGGTGGAACAATCCAGGCCTGAGTGGAGAGCTGTTCCCGGGTGCCAATGGTTGATATACATTCTACCTTATGAAAGTGTCACAGGAAGTAGGGGAAACCTCCATCTTATGTAACCCTTGGAAGCAACTGTTAGGACAAAGTGGTTGCCAAGGCAGTGACCTCATTCAGTTCCAAAGAATGTGACATACCTCATTTCCTTGGTGATGGGACTCTCTGAACTTGGTATCCAAGAAGCCAGGCACCCAGAGGCAGTCCCAGTCCCAGGCCCAGTGGGCTCACTTGTTTGGATTTACCAAGGACAGAGTCAGTTTTCTTGGTACCTAATGATGGGAGGATGGCCAAATGCCAGGAGAGCTCTGAAGATGGACCTTTCCTGAGAAAACAGGTAGTGGCTAACCACTTTTTCCTGACATCTTCACAGAGTTGTTCAAAGAAACATGATCTGAGAGAAGACAGGCCATGTCGGGGGAACATAGTATGGCCCACAAGTCAGAGGATACTTCGGATAGTCAAAGACCTACTTGGGGGCAGGAGGTGCCTTTGTGGGAGTGGGTGTGGGTTTGTTGTTTTGTCTCATGTTCTGAGAATTGATAGGAAAGGCGTTTTGTTTGGTTTGGAGTGGACAGTTTCTAGTAAGTCATTTGACACGGCGAGTGTTTCTGTTTCTGTGTATCCCACTGTGTCCGTTGTTGTAGACATTAGAAAAGAGAATGCATTAATGGATGTGTCCTGTCTAGTATAAATCTTCCCATAATTCATCCTGCCCAATATCTGAATGGACTGCAGCTTGTCTTATCGATGTGCAACACCTGCTATCTTTCTAAGTTGTTGTTTTCTTCCTGAATTCTGGCCACTCTCCAGAATAGACTCATGGATTTGTGTCCAAAATATGTACCACCTCCAAGCTCTGTGACATGGCCATGTACTGGATAGTTGAAGAGAATGGCGAGCATCTCAGAAAACTCAGATATCAGTGTCACCAGGAAAGTCTCAGTGCAGAAACACTGCTTTGGGCTTTTTGCTTACTTATTGTTGTGTTGCACTGAATGTCAGGAAGGTCTTTGCCTCAGGCCACCCCTTTGTGAAGCTTGAAGAAAACAGTTTTCAAATGGAAATGAATGGGCCTCACCTGTGGCTCTTTGTTTAATTGCTTTGGAAAGGGATGTGTCTTTATCAGCCTCTTGGACCTGTGTGTGGCTGTGACTTAGATTCTCAGCACCTGATGGATCTTAAGAATGATCCCATGTTAGCTTCCAAAACCAAAATGGCAAAAAAAATCATTCATTGTGGATGAAGTCTCTTGCCTTCCTCTGTTAGGTTCCTGCACTCCAACAAATGAGAATAGGGATTCTTTGGATCAAATGAGTTCTTAAAGCCCTGCAGAGGTGCTTGTGTTTTCGCATGACTCTAAATCACCTAAAGAATCCATACCTAAAATCAGTAGGCCTCAAATTGGAGAAACACAGAAGTATTAACGGCAGGATTATTTGTTCACTTCTGGTTCACAGCAACGGTGTCCAGGCTACCCTGACTTTAGGCAAATGAGGGGCAAACGAGCTGATTTTGGACACTGTCTTGGGCTGTGTCCCTCATGGAAACCTCCAGCCAGAGGTTAAGATGATTGACTATATGGAATAAGGTGAGGGCCATGTGGGAGTGTTTTGGTTTTAATGTTGGTCATGTGTGTGGCATTGGAAAAAATGACTGGGTCCACGTGGGCTTGAACTCTGGTGTGATTCCCCTTAGACACTGGGTTTTGGTACTGAACTCAGAGAAGCATTGCCATGAATTTTTTTGGGATTTTAAGAGGCCACGCATGAAAGTCGCTCTTGGAAACTGAGACCTAGGCCCCGGGTAGATTTCCACAGAGGCCTGGGAATCTCAGCAAGGATATCACATGATTTTATTCTTAAAGAAATGGCAGCCATAATTGAGAGTCAAAACACACATGGACCTCACGTTGTTGACCTCAATGGGCCTGGCCTAATGTGACGTTTTGTCCATTCTTTGGGAAGCCTTGCCTGTGACAGTTCTCCAGACATTTCATTGAAATGAGCTTCCTCACCATTTAATGTTTGCCTAATGATTTGAAACCCACAGTGCCTCCAACTTCATGCTTGAAAAATGGCTAGATAAATACCATGAAATTTTTGAAATTCCTATGACCAGGTGGCACTGGAGAAACATTGGATGTCCTGTTGCTGATCATGAGTATACCAGACAGTGCCTTGATTTACTGAGTTTGATGAAAACGGTGTAGAACAGCGATGCCAGTAATTTGGAGCCTGCTGAATAGTGGGTCTAGAGCAGTGGTGGGGAGGCGTTTGATAAAACATCCGTGGTAGGACCATGTGCATCTACCATTGGATTCCAAATGACTTGTAACTGACATGGTGCTGCCAGCAGACCCTTATATGTAAAGGCATCTTGTTATATGGAGAGTTTTAAGGGGAAAATTAAGAATCAGGTTGATATGGACAAGTGGGCAATGCGGCAAGCTGTGAGAGATAGAAGCCTAGTTGGTGCATTCTCTTGCAGACCCTGACCCACCACACGTGACAGAACTCCCTCCAGCACTGTGTCCCAGTTTAGCTGCTAGTATTTCGTGAAACAAATACCAAACTCACAGTTCAGCAGCCTAAACACCACAAAAAGTGGAGGAGGACCAAATGGCTTCACAGTCCACACGGGGAGACGGGGAGACACTTAGTCCCCAGTGGCCTCAGTTTACCTATAAAGACAGGATTCAGCACTGCTTCATCTTGTTCATTGGAAAATAAGAAACCATGTCCTCCAGGTCACATAGATGCAGACCCAGCTTTGATGGTCTCACTACAAAGGAAGCCAAATCTCATGAAAACAACATATATTTCAAGTGCGGAAGCTCAGAGGCAGTTTCTCAAACAGTTTTTAGGCCAGCAGAGTTACATGTTTGTGGAGTGTTTACCATGTCCCTTACTTTTGGAAACTCCTAAACCACCTCCAAGGTTGTGAACTCCTGAGCATTTTCCATTCCAGATATGTATTCACTGATTGTGTAACTCTTGTCCTCTAATTGTGTCTTACTTGGGGTGAAGGTAATGTCAAGGCATTGTTTTGGATGAGAGCGGGAGGATATTTGTGCCGCATATATTTACATACACATTGGATTCATTTTCCAATTTTTCATTCGAAGTACTGAATCCCTGACACTAACCCATACCTAGTAGACTCAGACTATTCATCCTAATATAATGGGGAAAATTAACCCAACACAATAGAAATACAAGCACTTCAGAGGAGACATGTTCTATAGTTGGACTTGACATTTGCATTATATAAGGCAGGAGTTATACATCTAGTCAAATTTTAATTGAAATATTCTCCATGTGTTTTTAAACTTAACAAATATGTGAATACTTGTTTCCAATTTCTGTAGCCTATTCACACATGTATATTTATATGCATATATAAATCCTGCCAGGTATCACACGTACATTTTTGTAAGTTGGATGTCTTGGCAGATACAAATTGTGAGAAGTGTTCACTCCTCCTAAATGCTGTTGGAAATGAAAATTCAACCTATAAGAGAGCGTCCTAGAAGAACAACATTATACATAAACTCATGTTCAGTAACATAAATATTTTTGCATCTGTGGATGATATATATTTACTGATGAATTTCGATTGGCATTTATATTGGTAATTTTAATGTCTGTGATTGTTGTGTGTGTGTGTGTGTGTGTGTGTGTATAGATATAGATATAGATATACTCTCCAAAGTTTTCCAAATATGAAATATATGTGTCTAGTATACACTCTCTAAATTCATTCATGTTCATGTATGTGGATTTATAATCAACTTTTCACAAGATTATAATCAGAAATATTCATCCACCTGAAATACATATTTGTTTCCTAGTACTGACTACTAACTTCAGTGAAGGGTGCATACAAATCCTAATTATTCTACAGTATCTGACCCAGTCTAACATCAATGCAAGTAGACTCCTATGGGACATGATATGTAATTTGTCATTCATTTGTATTTGACACTGGTACATTATTGTTTCTTCAGTTTTTGCACATCATAGGAGATACATTTCATCCACAAGTTCACAAATTAATAGGCATTTGTTTCAACATTAATCACTTCTTGCTTCAGAACACATGTATTGTCAGGGTTTCTTGACTGGTCTTTTCATGAGACTTCTTTCCAAACACATTATTTTGAATTTCCATAATCATTTTGAAGCAAAACTCACACACTCTTCATGATAAACCGAAACACTAATATTTCCATTAGATATATAACTGGTTGGAATGAATGATTGTATATCAATATACAATTTCATTTTATTTTTCAGATATCAGTTCAATTCATTATTTAAAGTTCAAAAAAGTTATATTATTTATTCACAGTATGGTCTATTCGTGGTTTTTCTCTATGTTCATAGAAACAGGGTACACCTATTTGTACCCCCGATTCTAATTTTACATCTTCAATATATTGCTCCCAGAAATGGTGAAAGAAATACTCATGTCACCTCATTATCACAGTAATATTCTGGACAAAAAATGGAAAGGTCACACTTATGATTGTACCAAAGCCTAAATGGAAAGTGAACATGGATTTCTAAAAACATCCATGTCCAGGTTGCCTAATGCTGTCAATTGTCACTCCTATTGGTGACTACATATTTGTTTTTTCCTAATTTATATATTGAAACTCAACCCTGTTGAAAATGTCTAATTCTATCCCTCACTTTATACTTTGCCTGATTTCGTAATGTTTCCATTGATATCTGATTTTCTACATATTTTCCCCAGTTCAACATAGTGTCTGACTCTTCATATGTGCTGACATTTACATTCACTCTATAACCAAAAGTCTATTGCTAAAGAACTCTTGGTCCAAATCCTATACTCACTCGTCTTCCTAAACCTACCGACTATCTTCCTAATCCTACTGAATATCCCTTTTTGACTGGATGTTCTCTTCTAAATTCAATCATCCAATGTACAAGGTCCTATGCCATTGTATATCAAATTATCTGAGACATCTTTGCAGAACATAATTCAAAGCTAAGTATCCCAATCAAGGGCAAAACCCTTCTGGGCTTCAAAGCATACCTAGATTTCTTTTTTCATACTTATATTTCACCTCTATATTCTTGTAAATATTGCAGGTTCCCAATGCCATTATTCATCGCACAGAATCATTCGTCACCAAATCAAACCTGTTTTTAACCCCAAGTATACACTGTTCCCTCAATCATTTTACAGAAGAGCAGGGACAGAGGGGTTCCTACAATACAGGAAAGTTGGGGATCTTCCACCAGATGAGAACCTCAAATGTCCATGCACAAATGATACCTGGAAAATTTGTAGGCAGGTATGAAGCACCTGAGAGAGCAAAAGTCATCTTCCATGGGAAACAACCGACTCAGGATGAAGGGATGTGTCTGAATCTGCCTCTCTCTTCTTATTTTAGACAAGGTGGAACAATCCAGGCCTGAGTGGAGAGCTGTTCCCGGGTGCCAATGGTTGATATACATTCTACCTTATGAAAGTGTCACAGGAAGTAGGGGAAACCTCCATCTTATGTAACCCTTGGAAGCAACTGTTAGGACAAAGTGGTTGCCAAGGCAGTGACCTCATTCAGTTCCAAAGAATGTGACATACCTCATTTCCTTGGTGATGGAACTCTCTGAACTTGGTATCCAAGAAGCCAGGCACCCAGAGGCAGTCCCAGTCCCAGGCCCAGTGGGCTCACTTGTTTGGATTTACCAAGGACAGGGTCAGTTTTCTTGGTACCTAATGATGGGAGGATGGCCAAATGCCAGGAGAGCTCTGAAGATGGACCTTTCCTGAGAAAACAGGTAGTGGCTAACCACTTTTTCTTGACATCTTCACAGAGTTGGTCAAGGAAACAAGATCTGAGAGAAGACAGGCCATTTCGGGGGAACATAGTATGGCCCACTAGTCAGAGGACACTCCGGATAGTCACAGACCTACTTGGGGGCAGGAGGTGCCTTTGTGGGAGTGGGTGTGGGTTTCTTGTATTGTCTCATGTTCTGAGAATAGATCGAAAAGGCGGTTTGTTTGGTTTGGAGCAGACAGTTTCTAGTAAGTCATTTGACACGGCGAGTGTTTCTGTTTATGTGTATCCCACTGTGTCCGTTGTTGTAAACATTAGAAAAGAGAGTGCATTAATGGATGTGTCCTGTCTAGTATAAATCTTCTCTATAATTCATCCTGCCCAATATATGAATGGACTGCAGCTTGTCTTATCAATGTGCAACACCTGCTATCTTTCTAAGTTGTTGTTTTCTTCCTGAATTCTGGCCACTCTCCAGAATGGGCTCAGGGATTTGTGTCCAAAATATATACCTCCTCCAAGTTCTGTGACATGGCCATGTAAAGGATAGTTGAAGAGAATGGCGAGCATCTCAGAAAACTCAGATATCAGCGTGACCAGGAAAGTCTCAGTGCAGAAACACTGCTTTGGTCTTTTTGCTTACATATTGTTGTGTTGCACTGAATGTCAGGAAGGTCTTTGCCTCAGGCCACCCCTTTGTGAAGCCTAAAGAAAACAGTTTTCAAATGGAAATGAATGGGCCTCACCTGTGGTTCTTTGTTTAGTTGCTTTGGAAAGGGATGTGTCTTTATCAGCCTCTTGGTCCTGTGTGTGGCTGTGACTTAGATTCTCAGCACCTGATGGATCTTAAGAATGATCCCATGTGAGCATCCAAAACCAAAATGGCAAAAAATATCATTCATTGTGGATGAAGACTCTTGCCTTCCTCTGTTAGGTTCCTGCACTCCAACAAATATGAATAGGGATTCTGTGAGTCAAATGAGTTCTTCAAAGCCCTGCAGAGGTGCTTGTGTTTTCGCATGACTCTAAATCACCTAAAGAATCGATACCTAAATTCAGTAGCCCTCAAATTGGAGAAACATACAAGTATTAACGGCAGGCTTATTTGTTCACTCCTGGTTCACAGCAACGATGTCCAGGCTACCCTGACTTTAGGCAAATGAGGGGCAAACGAGCTGATTTTGGACACTGTCTTGGGCTGCACCCCTCATGGAAACCTCCAGCCAGAGTTTAAGATGATTGACTATATGGAATAAGGTGAGGGCCATGTGGGAGTGTTTTGGTTTTAATGTTGGTCATTTGTGTGGCATTGGAAAAAATGACTGGTTCCACGTGGGCTTGAACTCTGGTGTTATTCCCCTTAAACACTGGGTTTTGGAACTGAACTCAGAGAAGCATTGCTATGAATTTTGTTGGGATTTTAAGAGGCCACGCATGAAAGTCGCTCTTGGAAACTGAGACCTAGGCCCCGGGTAGATTTCCACAGAGGCCTGGGAATCTCAGCAAGGATATCACATGATTTTAT
Source organism: Callospermophilus lateralis (assembly GCF_048772815.1). NCBI lineage: Eukaryota > Metazoa > Chordata > Mammalia > Rodentia > Sciuridae > Callospermophilus > Callospermophilus lateralis. The sequence continues at coordinate 3,819,976 of NW_027518101.1, forward strand.
TCTTTAAGAAATGGCATCCATAGTTGAGAGTCAAAACACACATGCACCTCACATTGTAGACCTCAATGGGCCTGGCCTAATGTGACCTTTTGTCCATTCTTTGGGAAGCCTTGCCTGTGAGATTTCTCCAGAGATTTCATTGAAATGAGCTTCCTCACCATTTAATGTTTGCTGAATGAATTGAAACCCACAGTGCCTCCAACCTCATGCTTGAAAAATGGCTAGATAAATACCATGAAATTTTTGAAATTCCTATGACCAGGTGGCACTGGAGAAACATTGGATGTCCTATTGCTGATCATGAGTATACCAGACAGTGCCTTGATTTACTGAGTTTCATGAAAATGGTGTAGAACAGAGATGCCAGTAAGTTGGAGCCTGCTGAGTAGTGGGTCTAGAGCAGTGGTTTGGAGGTGTTTGATAAAACATCCGTGGTAGGGCAATGTGGATCTACCATTGGATTCCAAATGGCTTGTAACTGACATGGTGCTGCCAGCAGACCCTTATATGTAAAGGCATCTTGTTATATGGAGAGTTTTAAGAGGAAAATTAAGAATCAGGTTGATATGGACAAGGGGGCAATGTGGCAAGCTGTGAGAGATAGAAGCCTAGTTGGTGCATTCTCTTGCAGACCCTGATCCACCACACGTGACAGAACTCCCTCCAGCACTGTGTCCCAGTTTAGCTGCTAGTATTTTGTGAAACAAATACCAAACTCACAGTGCAGCAGCCAAAACACCACAAAAAGTGGAGGAGGACCAAATGGCTTCACAGTTCACATGGGGAAACGGGGAGACACTTAGTCCCCAGTGGCCTCAGTTTACCTATAAAGACAGGATTCAGCACTGCTTCATCTTGTTCATTGGAAAATAAGAAACCATGTCCTCCAGGTCACATAGATGCAGACCCAGCTTTGATGGTCTCACTACAAAGGAAGCCAAATCTCATAAAAACAACATATATTTCAAGTGCAGAAGCTCAGAGGCAGTTTCTCAAACAGTTTTTAGGCCAGCAGGGTTACATGTTTGTGGAGTGTTTACCATGTCCCTTACTTTTGGAAACTCCTAAACCACCTCCAAGGTTGTGAACTCCTGAGCATTTTCCATTCCAGATATGTATTCACTGATTGTGTAACTCTTGTCCTCTAATTGTGTCTTACTTGGGGTGAAGGTAATGTCAAGGCATTGTTTTGGATGAGAGCGGGAGGATATTTGTGCAGCATATATTTACATACACATTGGATTCATTTTCCAATTTTTCATTCGAAGTACTGAATCCCTGACACTAACCCATACCTAGTAGACTCAGACTATTCATCCTAATATAATGGGGAAAATTAACCCAACACAATAGAAATACAAGCACTTCAGAGGAGACATGTTCTATAGTTGGACTTGATATTTGCATTATATAAGGCAGGAGTTATACATCTAGTCAAATTTTAATTGAAATATTCTCCATGTGTTTTTAAACTTAACAAATATGTGAATACTTGTTTCCAATTTCTGTAGCCTATTCACACATGTATATTTATATGCATATATAGAATCCTACCAGGTATCACACGTACATTTTTGTAAGGTGGATGTCTTGGCAGATACAAATTGTGAGAAGTGTTCACTCCTCCTAATTGCTGTTGGAAATGAAAATTCAACCTATAAGAGAGCGTCCTAGAAGAACAACATTATACATAAACTCATGTTCAGTAACATAAATATTTTTGCATCTGTGGATGATATATATTTACTGATGAATTTCGATTGGCATTCATATTGGTACTTTTTAATGTCTGTGAGTGTTGTGTGTGTGTGTGTGTGTGTGTGTGTGTGTGTGTGTGTGTATAGATATAGATATAGATATACTCTCCAAAGTTTTCCAAATATGAAATATATGTGTCTAGTATACACTCTCTAAATTCATTCATGTTCATGTATGTGGATTTATAATCAACTTTTCACAAGATTATAATCAGAAATATTCATCCACCTGAAATACATATTTGTTTCCTAGTACTGACTACTAACTTCAGTGAAGGGTGCATACAAATCCTAATTATTCTACAGTATCTGACCCAGTCTAACATCAATGCAAGTAGACTCCTATGGGACATGATATGTAATTTGTCATTCATTTGTATTTGACACTGGTACATTATTATTTCTTCAGTTTTTGCACATCATAGGAGATACATTTCATCCACAAGTTCACAAATTAATAGGCATTTGTTTCAACATTAATCACTTCTTGCTTCAGAACACATGTATTGTCAGGGTTTCTTGACTGGTCTTTTCATGAGACTTCTTTCCAAACACATTATTTTGAATTTCCATAATCATTTTGAAGCAAAACTCACACACTCTTCATGATAAACCGAAACACTAATATTTCCATTAGATATATAACTGGTTGGAATGAATGATTGTATATCAATATACAATTTCATTTTATTTTTCAGATATCAGTTCAATTCATTATTTAAAGTTCAAAAAAGTTATATTATTTATTCACAGTATGGTCTATTCGTGGTTTTTCTCTATGTTCATAGAAACAGGGTACACCTATTTGTACCCCCGATTCTAATTTTACATCTTCAATATATTGCTCCCAGAAATGGTGAAAGAAATACTCATGTCACCTCATTATCACAGTAATATTCTGGACAAAAAATGGAAAGGTCACACTTATGATTGTACCAAAGCCTAAATGGAAAGTGAACATGGATTTCTAAAAACATCCATGTCCAGGTTGCCTAATGCTGTCAATTGTCACTCCTATTGGTGACTAAATATTTGTTTTTTCCTAATTTATATATTGAAACTCAACCCTGTTGAAAATGTCTAATTCTATCCCTCACTTTATACTTTGCCTGATTTCGTAATGTTTCCATTGATATCTGATTTTCTACATATTTTCCCCAGTTCAACATAGTGTCTGACTCTTCATACGTGATGACATTTACATTCACTCTATAACCAAAAGTCTATTGCTAAAGAACTTTTGGTCCAAATCCTATACTCACTCGTCTTCCTAAACCTACCGACTATCTTGCTAATCCTACTGAATATCCCTTTTTGACTGGATGTTCTCTTCTAAATTCAATCATCCAATGTACAAGGTCCTATGCCATTGTATATCAAATTATATGAGACATCTTTGCAGAACATAATTCAAAGCTAAGTATCCCAATCAAGGGCAAAACCCTTCTGGGCTTCAAAGCATACCTAGATTTCTTTTTTCATACTTATATTTCACCTCTATATTCTTGTAAATATTGCAGGTTCCCAATGCCATTATTCATCGCACAGAATCATTCGTCACCAAATCAAACCTGTTTTTAACCCCAAGTATACACTGTTCCCTCAATCATTTTACAGAAGAGCAGGGACAGAGGGGTTCTTACAATACAGGAAAGTTGGGGATCTTCCACCAGATGAGAACCTCAAATGTCCATGCACAAATGATACCTGGAAAATTTGTAGGCAGGTATGAAGCACCTGAGAGAGCAAAAGTCATCTTCCATGGCAAACAACCTGGTCAGGATGAAGGGATGTGTCTGAATCTGCCTCTCTCTTCTTATTGTAGACAAGGTGGAACAATCCAGGCCTGAGTGGAGAGCTGTTCCCGGGTGCCAATGGTTGATATACATTCTACCTTATGAAAGTGTCACAGGAAGTAGGGGAAACCTCCATCTTATGTAACCCTTGGAAGCAACTGTTAGGACAAAGTGGTTGCCAAGGCAGTGACCTCATTCAGTTCCAAAGAATGTGACATACCTCATTTCCTTGGTGATGGGACTCTCTGAACTTGGTATCCAAGAAGCCAGGCACCCAGAGGCAGTCCCAGTCCCAGGCCCAGTGGGCTCACTTGTTTGGATTTACCAAGGACAGAGTCAGTTTTCTTGGTACCTAATGATGGGAGGATGGCCAAATGCCAGGAGAGCTCTGAAGATGGACCTTTCCTGAGAAAACAGGTAGTGGCTAACCACTTTTTCTTGACATCTTCACAGAGTTGGTCAAGGAAACAAGATCTTAGAGAAGACAGGCCATTTCGGGGGAACATAGTATGGCCCACCAGTCAGAGGACACTCCGGATAGTCACAGACCTACTTGGGGGAAGGAGGTGCCTTTGTGGGAGTGGGTGTGGGTTTGTTGTATTGTCTCATGTTCTGAGAATAGATCGAAAAGGCGCTTTGTTTGGTTTGGAGCAGACAGTTTCTAGTATGTCATTTGACACGGCGAGTGTTTCTGTTTATGTGTATCCCACTGTGTCCGTTGTTGTAGACATTAGAAAAGAGAATGCATTAATGTATGTCCTGTCTAGTATAAATCTTCCCTATAATTCATCCTGCCCAATATATGAATGGACTGCAGCTTGTCTTATCAATGTGCAACACCTGCTATCTTTCTAAGTTGTTGTTTTCTTCCTGAATTCTGGCCACTCTCCAGAATGGGCTCATGGATTTGTGTCCAAAATATGTACCTCCTCCAAGCTCTGTGACATGGCCATGTAAAGGATAGTTGAAGAGAATGGCGAGCATCTCAGAAAACTCAGATATCAGTGTGACCAGGAAAGTCTCAGTGCAGAAACACTGCTTTGGGCTTTTTGCTTACTTATTGTTGTGTTGCACTGAATGTCAGGAAGGTCTTTGCCTCAGGCCACCCCTTTGTGAAGCCTGAAGAAAACAGTTTTCAAATGGAAATGAATGGGCCTCACCTGTGGTTCTTTGCTTAGTTGCTTTGGAAAGGGATGTGTCTTAATCAGCCTCTTGGTCCTGTGTGTGGCTGTGACTTAGATTCTCAGCACCTGATGGATCTTAAGAATGATCCCATGTGAGCTTCCAAAACCAAAATGGCAAAAAATATCATTCATTGTGGATGAAGACTCTTGCCTTCCTCTGTTAGGTTCCTGCACTCCAACAAATATGAATAGGGATTCTGTGAATCAAATGAGTTCTTCAAAGCCCTGCAGAGGTGATTGTGTTTTCGCATGACTCTAAATCACCTAAAGAATCGATACCTAAAATCAGTCGCTCTCAAATTGGAGAAACATAGAAGTATTAACGGCAGGCTTATTTGTTCACTCCTGGTTCACAGCAACGATGTCCAGGCTACCCTGACTTTAGGCAAATGAGGGGCAAACGAGCTGATTTTGGACACTGTCTTTCGCTGCACCCCTCATGGAAACCTCCAGCCAGAGTTTAAGATGATTGACTATATGGAATAAGGTGAGGGCCATGTGGGAGTGTTTTGGTTTTAATGTTGGTCATTTGTGTGGCATTGGAAAAAATGACTGGTTCCACGTGGGCTTGAACTCTGGTGTTATTCCCCTTAAACACTGGGTTTTGGAACTGAACTCAGAGAAGCATTGCTATGAATTTTGTTGGGATTTTAAGAGGCCACGCATGAAAGTCGCTCTTGGAAACTGAGACCTAGGCCCCGGGTAGATTTCCACAGAGGCCTGGGAATCTCAGCAAGGATATCACATGATTTTATTCTTTAAGAAATGGCATCCATAGTTGAGAGTCAAAACACACATGCACCTCACATTGTAGACCTCAATGGGCCTGGCCTAATGTGACCTTTTGTCCATTCTTTGGGAAGCCTTGACTGTGAGATTTCTCCAGAGATTTCATTGAAATGAGCTTCCTCACCATTTAATGTTTGCTGAATGAATTGAAAGCCACAGTGCCTCCAACCTCATGCTTGAAAAATGGCTAGATAAATACCATGAAATTTTTGAAATTCCTATGACCAGGTGGCACTGGAGAAACATTGGATGTCCTATTGCTGATCATGAGTATACCAGACAGTGCCTTGATTTACTGAGTTTCATGAAAATGGTGTAGAACAGAGATGCCAGTAAGTTGGAGCCTGCTGAGTAGTGGGTCTAGAGCAGTGGTTTGGAGGTGTTTGATAAAACATCCGTGGTAGGGCAATGTGGATCTACCATTGGATTCCAAATGGCTTGTAACTGACATGGTGCTGCCAGCAGACCCTTATATGTAAAGGCATCTTGTTATATGGAGAGTTTTAAGAGGAAAATTAAGAATCAGGTTGATATGGACAAGGGGGCAATGGGGCAAGCTGTGAGAGATAGAAGCCTAGTTGGTGCATTCTCTTGCAGACCCTGATCCACCACAGGTGACAGAACTCCCTCCAGCACTGTGTCCCAGTTTAGCTGCTAGTATTTTGTGAAACAAATACCAAACTCACAGTGCAGCAGCCTAAACACCACAAAAAGTGGAGGAGGACCAAATGGCTTCACAGTCCACATGGGGAGACGGGGAGACACTTAGTCCCCAGTGGCCTCAGTTTACCTATAAAGACAGGATTCAGCACTGCTTCATCTTGTTCATTGGAAAATAAGAAAACATGTCCTCCAGGTCACATAGATGCAGACCCAGCTTTGATGGTCTCACTACAAAGGAAGCCAAATCTCATGAAAACAACATATATTTCAAGTGCGGAAGCTCAGAGGCAGTTTCTCAAAAAGTTTTTAGGCCAGCAGAGTTACATGTTTGTGGAGTGTTTACCATGTCCCTTACTTTTGGAAACTCCTAAACCACCTCCAAGGTTGTGAACTCCTGAGCATTTTCCATTCCAGATATGTATTCACTGATTGTGTAACTCTTGTCCTCTAATTGTGTCTTACTTGGGGTGAAGGTAATGTCAAGGCATTGTTTTGGATGAGAGCGGGAGGATATTTGTGCCGCATATATTTACATACACATTGGATTCATTTTCCAATTTTTCATTCGAATTACTGAATCCCTGACACTAACCCATACCTAGTAGACTCAGACTATTCATCCTAATATAATGGGGAAAATTAACCCAACACAATAGAAATACAAGCACTTCAGAGGAGACATGTTCTATAGTTGGACTTGACATTTGCATTATATAAGGCAGGAGTTATACATCTAGTCAAATTTTAATTGAAATATTCTCCATGTGTTTTTAAACTTAACAAATATGTGAATACTTGTTTCCAATTTCTGTAGCCTATTCACACATGTATATTTATATGCATATATAGAATCCTACCAGGTATCACACGTACATTTTTGTAAGGTGGATGTCTTTGCAGATACAAATTGTGAGAAGTGTTCACTCCTCCTAAATGCTGTTGGAAATGAAAATTCAACCTATAAGAGAGCGTCCTAGAAGAACAACATTATACATAAACTCATGTTCAGTAACATAAATATTTTTGCATCTGTGGATGATATATATTTACTGATGAATTTCGATTGGCATTCATATTGGTACTTTTTAATGTCTGTGAGTGTTGTGTGTGTGTGTGTGTGTGTGTGTGTGTGTGTGTGTGTATAGATATAGATATAGATATACTCTCCAAAGTTTTCCAAATATGAAATATATGTGTCTAGTATACACTCTCTAAATTCATTCATGTTCATGTATGTGGATTTATAATCAACTTTTCACAAGATTATAATCAGAAATATTCATCCACCTGAAATACATATTTTTTTCCTAGTACTGACTACTAACTTCAGTGAAGGGTGCATACAAATCCTAATTATTCTACAGTATCTGACCCAGTCTAACATCAATGCAAGTAGACACCTATGGGACATGATATGTAATTTGTCATTCATTTGTATTCGACACTGGTACATTATTGTTTCTTCAGTTTTTGCACATCATAGGATATACATTTCAACCACAAGTTCACAAATTATTAGGCATTTGTTTCAACATTAATCACTTCTTGCTTCAGAACACATGTATTGTCAGGGTTTCTTGACTGGTCTTTTCATGAGACTTCTTTCCAAACACATTATTTTGAATTTCCATAATCATTTTGAAGCAAAACTCACACACTCTTCATGATAAACCAAAACACTAATATTTCCATTAGATATATAACTGGTTGGAATGAATGATTGTATATCAATATACAATTTCCTTTTATTTTTCAGATATCAGTTCAATTCATTATTTAAAGTTCAAAAAAGTTATATTATTTGTTCACAGAATGGTCTATTCGTGGTTTTTCTCTATGTTCATAGAAACAGGGTACACCTATTTGTACCCCCGATTCTAATTTTACATCTTCAATATATTGCTCCCAGAAATGGTGAAAGAAATACTCATGTCACCTCATTATCACAGTAATATTCTGGACAAAAAATGGAAAGGTCACACTTATGATTGTACCAAGGCCTAAATGGAAAGTGAACATGGATTTCTAAAAACATCCATGTCCAGGTTGCCTAATGCTGTCAATTGTCACTCCTATTGGTGACTACATATTTGTTTTTTCCTAATTTATATATTGAAACTCAACCCTGTTGAAAATGTCTAATTCTATCCCTCACTTTATACTTTGCCTGATTTCGTAATGTTTCCATTGATATCTGATTTTCTACATATTTTCCCCAGTTCAACATAGTGTCTGACTCTTCATATGTGCTGACATTTACATTCACTCTATAACCAAAAGTCTATTGCTAAAGAACTTTTGGTCCAAATCCTATACTCACTCGTCTTCCTAAACCTACCGACTATCTTCCTAATCCTACTGAATATCCCTTTTTGACTGGATGTTCTCTTCTAAATTCAATCATCCAATGTACAAGGTCCTATGCCATTGTATATCAAATTATCTGAGACATCTTTGCAGAACATATTTCAAAGCTAAGTATCCCAATCAAGGGCAAAACCCTTCTGGGCTTCAAAGCATACCTAGATTTCTTTTTTTCATACTTATATTTCACCTCTATATTCTTGTAAATATTGCAGGTTCCCAATCCCATTATTCATCGCACAGAATCATTCGTCACCAAATCAAACCTGTTTTTAACCCCAAGTATACACTGTTCCCTCAATCATTTTACAGAAGAGCAGGGACAGAGGGGTTCTTACAATACAGGAAAGTTGGGGTCTTCCACCAGATGAGAACCTCAAATGTCCATGCACAAATGATACCTGGAGAAGTTGTAGGCAGGTATTAAGCACCTGAGAGAGCAAAAGTCATCTTCCATGGCAAACAACCTGGTCAGGATGAAGGGATGTGTCTGAATCTGCCTCTCTCTTCTTATTGTAGACAAGGTGGAACAATCCAGGCCTGAGTGGAGAGCTGTTCCCGGGTGCCAATGGTTGATATACATTCTACCTTATGAAAGTGTCACTGGAAGTAGGGGAAACCTCCATCTTATGTAACCCTTGGAAGCAACTGTTAGGACAAAGTGGTTGCCAAGGCAGTGACCTCATTCAGTTCCAAAGAATGTGACATACCTCATTTCCTTGGTGATGGGACTCTCTGAACTTGGTATCCAAGAAGCCAGGCACCCAGAGGCAGTCCCAGTCCCAGGCCCAGTGGGCTCACTTGTTTGGATTTACCAAGGACAGAGTCAGTTTTCTTGGTACCTAATGATGGGAGGATGGCCAAATGCCAGGAGAGCTCTGACGATGGACCTTTCCTGAGAAAACAGGTAGTGGCTAACCACTTTTTCCTGACATCTTCACAGAGTTGGTCATGGAAACAAGATCTGAGAGAAGACAGGCCATTTCGGGGGAACATAGTATGGCCCACCAGTCAGAGGACACTCCGGATAGTCACAGACCTACTTGGGGGAAGGAGGTGCCTTTGTGGTAGTGGGTGTGGGTTTGTTGTTTTGTCTCATGTTCTGAGAATAGATCGAAAAGGCGGTTTGTTTGGTTTGGAGCAGACAGTTTCTAGTAAGTCATTTGACAAGGCGAGTGTTTCTGTTTATGTGTATCCCACTGTGTCCGTTGTTGTAGACATTAGAAAAGAGAATGCATTAATGGATGTGTCCTGTCTAGTATAAATCTTCCCTATAATTCATCCTGCCCAATATATGAATGGACTGAAGCTTGTCTTATCGATGTGCAACACCTGCTATCTTTCTAAGTTGTTGTTTTCTTCCTGAATTCTGGCCACTCTCCAGAATGGGCTCAGGGATTTGTGTCCAAAATATGTACCACCTCCAACCTCTGTGACATGGCCATGTAAAGGATAGTTGAAGAGAATGGCGAGCATCTCAGAAAACTCAGATATCAGTGTGACCAGGAAAGTCTCAGTGCAGAAGCACTGCTTTGGGCTTTTTGCTTACTTATTGTTGTGTTGCACTGAATGTCAGGAAGGTCTTTGCCTCAGGCCACCCCTTTGTGAAGCCTGAAGAAAACAGTTTTCAAATGGAAATGAATGGGCCTCACCTGTGGTTCTTTGCTTAATTGCTTTGGAAAGGGATGTGTCTTTATCAGCCTCTTGGTCCTGTGTGTGGCTGTGACTTAGATTCTCAGCACCTGGTGGATCTTAAGAATGATCCCATGTGAGCTTCCAAAACCAAAATGGCAAAAAATATCATTCATTGTGGATGAAGACTCTTGCCTTCCTCTGTTAGGTTCCTGAACTCCAACAAATGAGAATAGGGATTCTGTGAATCAAATGAGTTCTTCAAAGCCCTGCAGAGGTGCTTGTGTTTTCGCATGACTCTAAATCACCTAAAGAATCGATACCTAAATTCAGTAGCCCTCAAATTGGAGAAACATACAAGTATTAACGGCAGGCTTATTTGTTCACTCCTGGTTCACAGCAACGGTGTCCAGGCTACCCTGACTTTAGGCAAATGAGGGGCAAACGAGCTGATTTTGGACACTGTCTTGGGCTGCACCCCTCATGGAAACCTCCAGCCAGATTTAAGATGATTGACTATATGGAATAAGGTGAGGGCCATGTGGGAGTGTTTTGGTTTTAATGTTGGTCATTTGTGTGGCATTGGAAAAAATGACTGGTTCCACGTGGGCTTGAAATCTGGTGTGATTCCCCTTAAACACTGGGTTTTGGAACTGAACTCAGAGAAGCATTGCTATGAATTTTGTTGGGATTTTAAGAGGCCACGCATGAAAGTCACTCTTGGAAACTGAGACCTAGGCCCCGGGTAGATTTCCACAGAGGCCTGGGAATCTCAGCAAGGATATCACATGATTTTATTCTTAAAGAAATGGCATCCATAGTTGAGAGTCAAAACACACATGCACCTCACATTGTAGACCTCAATGGGCCTGGCCTAATGTGACCTTTTGTCCATTCTTTGGGAAGCCTTGCCTGTGAGATTTCTCAAGAGATTTCATTGAAATGAGCTTCCTCACCATTTAATGTTTGCTGAATGAATTGAAACCCACAGTGCCTGCAACTTCATGCTTGAAAATTGGCTAGATAAATACCATGAAATTTTTGAAATTCCTATGACCAGGTGGCACTGGAGAAACATTGGATGTCCTATTGCTGATCATGAGTATACCAGACAGTGCCTTGATTTACTGAGTTTCATGAAAATGGTGTAGAACAGAGATGCCAGTAAGTTGGAGCCTGCTGAGTAGTGGGTCTAGAGCAGTGCTGGGGAGGTGTTTGATAAAACATCCGTGGTAGGGCCATGTGGATCTACCATTGGATTCCAAATGGCTTGTAACTGACATGGTGCTGCCAGCAGTCCCTTATATGTAAAGGCATCTTGTTATATGGAGAGTTTTAAGAGGAAAATTAAGAATCAGGTTGATATGGACAAGGGGGCAATGGGGCAAGCTGTGAGAGATAGAAGCCTAGTTGGTGCATTCTCTTGCAGACCCTGACCCACCACACGTGACAGAACTCCCTCCAGCACTGTGTCCCAGTTTAGCTGCTAGTATTTCGTGAAACAAATACCAAACTCACAGTTCAGCAGCCTAAACACCACAAAAAGTGGAGGAGGACCAAATGGCTTCACAGTCCACACGGGGAGACGGGGAGACACTTAGTCCCCAGTGGCCTCAATTTACCTAAAAAGAGAGGATTCAGCACTGCTTCATCTTGTTCATTGGAAAATAAGAAACCATGTCCTCCAGGTCACATAGATGCAAACCTAGCTTTGATTTTCTCACTACAAAGGAAGCCAAATCTCATGAAAACAACATATATTTCAAGTGCGGAAGCTCAGAGGCAGTTTCTCAAAAAGATTTTAGGCCAGCAGAGCTCCATGTTTGTGGAGTGTTTACCATGTCCCTTACTTTTGGAAACTCCTCTACCACCTCCAAGGTTGTGAACTCCTTAGCATTTTCCATTCCAGATATGTATTCACTGATTGTGTAACTCTTGTCCTCTAATTGTGTCTTACTTGGGGTGAAGGTAATGTCAAGGCATTGTTCTGGATGAGAGCGGGAGGATGTTTGTGCAGCATATATTTACATACACATTGGATTCATTTTCCAATTTTTCATTCGAAGTACTGAATCCCTGACACTAACCCATACCTATTAGACTCAGACTATTCATCCTAATATAATGGGGAAAATTAACCCAACACAATAGAAATACAAGCACTTCAGAGGAGACATGTTGTATAGTTGGACTTGACATTTGCATTATATAAGGTAGGAGTTATAAATCTCGTCAAATTTTAATTGAAATATTCTCCATCTCTTTTTAAACTTAACAAATATGTGAATTCTTGTTTCCTTTTTCTGTAGCCTATTCACACATGTATATTTATATGCATATATAGAATCCTAGCAGGTATCACACATACATTTTTGTGAGGTGGCTGTCTTGGCAGATACAAATTGTGAGAAGAGTTCACTCCTCCTAAATGCTGTTGGAAATGAAAATTCAACCTATAGGAGAACGTCCTAGTAGAACAAAATTATGCATAAACTCATGTTCAGTAAAATAAATATTTTTGCATCTGTGGATGATATATATTTACTGATGAATTTCGATTGGCATTTATATTGGTACTTTTTAATGTCTGTGAATGTTGTGTGTGTGTGTGTGTGTGTCTGTGTGTGTGTGTGTCTGTGTGTGTGTGTGTGTCTGTGTGTGTGTATAGACATAGGTATATATATACTCTCCAAATTTTTCAAAATATGAAAAAATGTGTCTAATATATACTCTCTAAATTCATTCATGTACATGTATGTGGATTTATAATCAACTTTTCAAAAGATTATAATCAGAAATATTCATCCACCTGAAATACATATTTGTTTCATAGTACTGAAACCTAACTAGAGTGAATGGTGCATACAAATCCTAATTACTCTACAGTAACTGACCCAGTCTAACATCAATGCAAGAAGACTCCTATGGGACATGATATGTAATTTGTCATTCATTTGTATTCGACACTGGTACATTATTGTTTCTTCAGTTTTTGCACATCATAGGATATACATTGCATCCACAAGTTCACAAATTAATAGGCATTTGTTTCAACTTTAATCATTTCTTGCTTCAGAACACATGTATTGTCAGGATTTCTTGACTGGTCTTTTCAGCAGACTTCTTTCCAAACACATAATTTTGAATTTCCATAATCATTTTGAAGCAAAACTCACACACTCTTCATGATAAACCAAAACACTAATATTTCCAATAGATATATAACTGGTTGGAATGAATGATTGTATATCAATATACGATTTCCTTTAATTTTTCAGATATCAGTTCAATTCATTATTTAAAGTTGAAAAAATTATATTATTTATTCACAGTATGGTCTATTCATGCTTTTTTTCTATGTTCATAGAAACAGGGTACACCTATTTGTACCCCGATTCTAATATTACATCTTCAATATATTGCTCCCAGAAATGGTGAAAGAAATACTCATGTCACCTCATTATCACAGTAATATTCTGGACAAAAAATGGAAAGGTCAGACTTATGATTGTACCAAAGCCTAAATGGAAAGTGAACATGGATTTCTAAAAACATCCATGTCCAGGTTGCCTAATGCTGTCAATTGTCAATCCTATTGGTGACTACATATTTGTTTTTTCCTAATTTATATATTCAAACTCAACACTGTTGAAAATGTCTAATTCTATCCCTCACTTTATACTTTGCCTGATTTCGTAATGTTTCTATTGATATCTGCTTTTCTACATATTTTCCCCAGTTCAACATAGTGACTGACTCTTCATATGTGCTGACATTTACATTCACTCTATAACCAAAAGTCTATTGCTAAAGAACTTTTGGTCCAAATCCTATACTCACTCTTCTTCCTAAACCTACCGACTATCTTCCTAATCCTACTGAATATCCCTTTTTGACCTGATATTCTCTTCTAAATTCTATCATCCAATGTACAACGTCCTATGCCATTGTAATTCGAATTATCTGAGACATCTTTGCAGAACATAATTCAAAACTAAGTATCCCAATCAAGGGCAAAACCCTTCTGGGCTTCAAATCATACCTAGATTTTTGTTTTCATACTTATATTTCACCTCTATATTCTTGTAAATATTGCAGGTTCCCAATGCCATTATTCATCGCACAGAATCATTTGTCACCAAATCAAACCTGTTTTTAACCCCAAGTATACACTGTTCCCTCAATCATTTTACAGAAGAGCAGGGACAGAGGGGTTCTTACAATACAGGAAAGTTGGGGATCTTCCACCAGATGAGAACCTCAAATGTCCATGCACAAATGATACCTGGAGAAGTTGTAGGCAGGTATGAAGCACTGAGAGAGCAAAAGTCATCTTCCATGGCAAACAACCTGGTCAGGATGAAGGGATGTGTCTGAATCTGCCTCTCTCTTCTTATTGTAGACAAGGTGGAACAATCCAGGCCTGAGTGGAGAGCTGTTCCCGGGTGCCAATGCTTGATATACATTCTACCTTATGAAAGTGTCACAGGAAGTAGGGGAAACCTCCATCTTATGTAACCCTTGGAAGCAACTGTTAGGACAAAGTGGTTGCCAAGGCAGTGACCTCATTCAGTTGCAAAGAATGTGACATACCTCATTTCCTTGGTGATGGGACTCTCTGAACTTGGTATCCAAGAAGCCAGGCACCCAGAGGCAGTCCCAGTCCCAGGCCCAGTGGGCTCACTTGTTTGGATTTACCAAGGACAGAGTCAGTTTTCTTGGTACCTAATGATGTGAGGATGGCCAAATGCCAGGAGAGCTCTGAAGATGGACCTTTCCTGAGAAAACAGGTAGTGGCTAACCACTTTTTCCTGACATCTTCACAGAGTTGTTCAAAGAAACATGATCTGAGAGAAGACAGGCCATGTCGGGGGAACATAGTATGGCCCACAATCAGAGGATACTTCGGATAGTCAAAGACCTACTTGGGGGCAGGAGGTGCCTTTGTGGGAGTGGGTGTGGGTTTGTTGTTTTGTCTCATGTTCTGAGAATAGATAGGAAAGGCGTTTTGTTTTGTTTGGAGTGGACAGTTTCTAGTAAGTCATTTGACACGGCGAGTGTTTCTGTTTCTGTGTATCCCACTGTGTCCGTTGTTGTAGACATTAGAAAAGAGAATGCATTAATGGATGTGTCCTGTCTAGTATAAATCTTCCCATAATTCATCCTGCCCAATATATGAATGGACTGCAGGTTGTCTTATCGATGTGCAACACCTGCTATCTTTCTAAGTTGTTGTTTTCTTCCTGAATTCTGGCCACTCTCCAGAATAGACTCATGGATTTGTGTCCAAAACATGTACCACCTCCAAGCTCTGTGACATGGCCATGTACTGGATAGTTGAAGAGAATGGCGAGCATCTCAGAAAACTCAGATATCAGTGTGACCAGGAAAGTCTCAGTGCAGAAACACTGCTTTGGGCTTTTTGCTTACTTATTGTTGTGTTGCACTGAATGTCAGGAAGGTCTTTGCCTCAGGCCACCCCTTTGTGAAGCCTGAAGAAAACAGTTTTCAAATGGAAATGAATGGGCCTCACCTGTGGCTCTTAGCTTAATTGCTTTGGAAAGGGATGTGTCTTTATCAGCCTCTTGGACCTGTGTGTGGCTGTGGCTTAGATTCTCAGCATCTGATGGATCTTAAGAATGATCCCATGTTAGCTTCCAAAACACAATGGCAAAAAATATCATTCATTTTGGATGAAGTCTCTTGCCTTCCTCTGTTAGGTTGCTGCACTCTATCAAATGAGAATAGGAATTATTTGGGTCAAATGAGTTCTTCAAAGCCCTGCAGAGGTGCTTGTGTTTTCGCTTGACTCTAAATCACCTAAAGAATTGATACCTAAAATCAGTAGACCTCAAATTGGAGAAATACAGAAGTATTAACGGCAGGTTTATTTGTTCACTCCTGGTTCACAGAAACGGTGTCCAGCCTACCCTGACTTTAGGCAAATGAGGGGCAAACGAGCTGATTTTGGACACTGTCTTGGGCTGCGCCCCTCATGGAAACCTCCAGCCAGATGTTAAGATGATTGACTATATGGAATAAGTTGAGGGCTATGTGGGAGTGTTTTTGTTTTAATGTTGCTCATTTGTGTGGCATTGGAATAAACGACTGTGTCCACGTGGGCTTGAACTCTGGTGTGATTCCCCTTAAACACTGGGTTTTGGAACTGAACTCAGAGAAGCATTGCCATGAATTTTGTTGGGATTTTAAGAGGCCATGGATGAAAGTCGCTCTTGGAAACAAACCTAGGCCCCGGGTGGATTTCCACAGAGGCCTGGGAATCTCAGCAAGGATATCACATGATTTTATCCTTAAAGAAATGGCATTCATAGTTGAGAGTCAAAACACACATGGACCTCACATTATAGACCTCAATGGGCCTCGCCTAATGTGACCTTTTGTCCACTCTTTGGGAAGCCTTGCCTGTGAGAGTTCTCCAGAGATTTTATTGAAATGAGCTTCCTCACCATTTAATCTTTGCTGAATGAATTGAAACACACAGTGCCTACAACTTCATGCTTGAAAAATGGCTAGATAAATACCATGAAATTTTTGAAATACCTATGACCAGGTGGCACTGGAGAAACATTGGATGTCCTTTTGCTGATCATGATTATACCAGACAGTGCCTTGATTTACTGAGTTTCATGAAAATGGTGTAGAACAGAAATGCCAGTAGTTTGGAGCCTGCTGAGTAGTGGGTCTAGAGCAGTGTTGGGGAGGTGTTTGATAAAACATTCGTGGAAGGGCCTTGTGGATCTACCATTGGATTCCAAATGGCTTGTAACTGACATGGTGCAGCCAGCAGACCCTTATATGTAAAGGCATCTTGTTATATGGAGAGTTTTCAGAGGAAAATTAAGAATCAGGTTGATATGGACAAGGGGGCAATGGGGAAAGCTGTGTGAGATAGAAGCCTAGTTGGTGCATTCTCTTGCAGACCCTGACCCACCACACGTGACAGAACTCCCTCCAGCACTGTGTCCCAGTTTAGCTTCTAGTATTTCGTGAAACAAATACCAAACTCACAGTGCAGCAACAAAAACTCCACAAAAAGTGGAGGAGGACCAAATGGCTTCACAGTCCACACTGGGAGACACTTAGTCCCCAGTGGCCTCAGTTTACCTACAAAGAGAGGATTCAGCACTGCTTCATCTTGTTCATTGGAAAATAAGAAACCATGTCCTCCAGGTCACATAGATGTAGACCCAGCTTTGATGGTCTCACTACAAAGGAAGCCAAATCTCCTGAAAACAACATATATTTCAAGTGCGGAAGCTCAGAGGCAGTTTCTCAAAAAGTTTTTAGGCCAGCAGAGCTCCATGTTTGTGGAGTGTTTACCCTGTCCCTTACTTTTTGAAACTCCTCTACCACCTCCAGAATGTGAACTCCTTAGCATTTTCCATTCCAGATATGTATTCACTGATTTTGTAACTCTTCTCCTCTAGTTGTGTCTTACTTGTGGTGAAGGTAATGTCAAGGCATTGTTCTGGATGAGAGCGGGAGGATATTTGTGCAGCGTATATTTACATACACATTGGATTCATTTTCCAATTTTTCATTCGAAGTACTGAATCCCTGACACTAACCCATACCTAGTAGACTCAGACTATTCATCCTAATATAATCGGGAAAATTAACCCAACACAATAGAAATACAAGCACTTCAGAGGAGACATGTTGTATAGTTGGACTTGACATTTGCCTTATATAAGGTTGGAGTTATAAATCTAGTCAAATTTTAATTGAAATATTGTCCATGTGTTTTTAAACTTAACAAATATGTGAATTCTTGTTTCCCTTTTCTGTAGCCTATTCACACATGTACATTTATATGCATATATAGAATCCTACCAGGTATCACACGTACATTTTTGTGAGGTGGCTCCTCTTGGCAGATACAAATTGTGAGAAGAGTTCACTCCTCCTAAATGCTTTTGGAAATGAAAATTCAACCTATAGGATAGCGTCCTATTAGAAAAACATTATATATAAACTCATGTTCAGTAAAATAAATATTTTTTGCATTTGTGGATGATATGTATTTACTGATGAATTTCGATTGGCATTTATATTGGTACTTTTTAATGTCTGTGAGTGTTGTGTGTGTGTGTGTGTGTGTGTGTGTTTATATATATATATATATATATATATATATATATATATATAGATAGATAGATAGATATAGATATAGATATAGATATATAGATATAAATATAGATATACTCTCCAAATTTTTCAAAATATGAAATATATGTGTCTTATTTTGCACTTCCTAAATTTTTCATATTCATGAATGTGGATTTATAATTATCTTTTCACAAGATTATTCTCAGAAACATTCACATACCCTACGAGACTCTTACCACTAATACTAATATAATGGAGAAAAAGAACCCAAACAGAATAGATACAAGCATTTCAGAAGAGACATGGTGTATAGTTGGACTTGCCTTTTGCATAATATAAGGTAGGAGTTATAAATCTATTCAATTTATTGAAATAATTTTCCATGTGTTATTTTTTTTGACACAACACAAAATTTAATCTTCGAAAAATAAATAAAATTAACACTTCCTTAACCAAGCTAATGAAGAAAAAAAAAAACCTCAAATTACTAAAATTAAGGATCATAAAGGAACTTTTACAGACTACACAACTAAAATACAGAGAATAATTGAAAACTAATTTGAAAATTTATAGTCTAATAAATTAAAATACCATGATGACATCAATAAAATTTTAGAGATATACCCAAACTTAATTAGTAGGACGTGAACAATTTAAACAAATCAATTTCAAGCAATGAAATAGAAGTTGCTGTCAACAGCCTACCAATCAAGCAAAGCCCAGGAACAGACATATTCTCAGCCATGTTCTACAAGACCTTCAAAGAAGCCTTCATCACAATACTCCTCAAATTATTCCATAAAATAGAAAAGGATGGAACTCCTCCAAACTCATTCCATGAGGCTATTATCACTCACATACCAAAATCAGACAAAGACACATCAAGGAAAGAAATCTTCAGAGCAATATTCCTGACAAAGATATATACAAAAATTCTCAATAAAATTCTTTTTTTTAAGCCAAAGTTAATCAAAAGGGATAAAGAGGGACACTACACACTATTCCATGTGTTTTTAAAGTTAAGAAATATATGAATTCCTGTCTCCCTTTCTCTGTAGCCTATTAAGCACATGTATTTTTATATGCACAAATAGAATCCTACCTGGTTTCACACGTACATTCTTGTAAGGTGGCTGACTTGGCAGATACTATTTGTGAGAAGAGATCACTCCTCCTAAACGCTGTTGGTACAGAAAATTCAACCCATGGGTGAGCTTTCTAGATGAACAACATTATACATACATCCATGTTCAGTAAAATGAATATTTTGGGATATGCGGATGAGTTATTTTTCATGATGAATTTCGATTGACATATATATTGCGACATTATAATGTGTGTGTGTGTTTGTCTCTCTCTCTCTCTCTCTCTCTCTCTCTCTCTATATATATATATATATATATATATATATATATATATATAGTCTCCAGATTTTCCAAAATATGAAATATATGTCTTCTTATACACCACCTGAATTCATTCATATTCATATATGTGGATTTATAATTAACTTTTAACAAGTTTATTCTCAGAAATATACATCCACTGAAATACATATTTGTTTCCTAGTACTGAAAACTAAATTCAGGGAAGGGTTCTTACAAATCCTAATATTTCTAGACTAACTGACCAAGTTTAACATCAATGCAAATACATTCCTATTGGATATGATGTGTTTTTTAAAGTTCATTTTTATTCAAACTTGGTATGTTATTATTTATTCAGTTTATGGACATCATAAAATATATCCTTTCATTCACAAGTTCACAAATTTATAAATATTTGGTTTACTTTCAATCACTTCCTCCTTCGGAACACATATATTCCTCCATGTTTCTTGACTGGTCTTTTCACTAGACTTCTTTCTAAACACATTATTTTCGATTCCATTATCATTTTTGAAGCAAAACTCACACACTATTCATGATAAACGGTAACCCTAATAATACCATTAGATATATAACTTGTTGGAATGAATGTACATATATCAATATATGATTTTGTCTATATTTTCAGATATTAAAACAATCCATTATGTAAATTTGGAACCAGTCACATAATTTTTTCACAGTATGGTCTATTAATGCATCATCTCTATATTCATCAACACAGGGTAAACCTCTTAGTATCCCCAGTACTAATTTATATGTTTTCAAAATATTGCTCCCCGAAAAGGTGGAAGAAATACTCATGTCACCTGATCTACATATACATATTATCACAGTAATATTCTGGACACAAAATGCAAAGGTCACATTATGATTGCAATAAAGCCTCAATGGAATGTGAACATAGATTACTAAAAACATCCATGTCCAGTTTGCCTAATGCTCTCAAATGTCAATCCAATTGGTGACTACATTTTTGTTTCTTTTTAAGATTATGTATTCAACCTCAACCCTGTTGAAAATGTCAAATCTTATCACGTTATACTTTGCCTGATTTCCTAATGTCTCTATTGATGTCTGCCTTCCTACATATTTTTCCCAGTTCATCATTGTGCCCAACTTTTCACATATGGTGCCATTTATATTCACTCTCTAACCGAAACCTATTGCTAAAGAACTTTTGGTCCAAATCCTAGACTCACTCTTCCTCCTAAACCTACTGACTATCATTCTAATCCTACACACTATCCCTTTTTCACTGTATGTTCTCTTCTACATTCAATCATCTGAGGTACAGGGTCTTATGCCATTGTATATCGATTTGCATCGACCTCGGTGCAAAACATTACTCAAGCTAAGGATCCCAATCAAGAGCCCAAATCCTTCTGGGCTTCAAATATTACCTTGATTTCTGTTTTCATACTTATATTTTACCTCTATATTCTTATAAATATTGCTGGTTCCCAATACCATTATTCATCCAGCAGAATGATTCCTAAGCCAAATGGAACATGCTATTAACCCTAACCATACAATGTTCCCTCAATCTCACTTTACAGAAGAGCAGGGATAAAGTTGATATTACAATACAGGAAGTTAGGAGATCTTCCACCTGCTGAGTACCTCAAAATCCATGCAGAAATAATCCCTGGAGAAGATGTAGGCAGCTATGAAAGACCTGAGAGAACAAAAGTCATATTCCATGGCAAACAACATGGTCAGGATGAAAGGATGTGTCTGAGTCAGCCTCTCTATTCTTAATGCAGGGAAGATGGACCAAAGCAGGCCTGTGTGGAGAGCTGTTCCCAGGTGACTATGGTTTCTATACCATTCTAACATGTGAAAGTATCACAGGAAGTAGGGCAGCCTCCATGTCAGGAGACACTAGGATGCAACTGTTAGGACAAAGTAGTGGCCAAGACAGGGACCTCATTTATTTCCTGAAGGTAGTGACATCACCTCATTTCCTTGGTGATGGAACTCTCTGAATTTTGTGATCCAGGAAGCCAGGCACCAGAGCCAGTCCAAGTCCCAGTCGCAGTGGGCTCACTTGTTTGGATTTACTAAGGACAGAGTCAGTCTTTCTTGGTACCTACTGATGTAAGGGTTGCCAAATACTAAGAAAGCTCTGAAGAGGGGTCTTTCCTGAGAGGAAAGGAATTGGCTCACCACTGCCTCCTGACAACTTCACAGAGTTGACCAAGGAGACCAGATCTGAGACAGAGAGGCCATTTGTGGGGAACATCGTATGGCCTACCAGTCAGAGGACACTCCAGATAGTGACAGACCTACTTGGGGGAAGGAGTTGCATTTGTGGGTGTTGGTTTGTGTTTGTGGTTTTTTTCCATGTTCTGAGAATAGGTAAAAAAGGAGGTTTGTTTGGATTGGAGTGGACTGTTTCCAGTAAGTCATTTGACAAGGAGACTGTTTCTATGTCTGTGTATCCCACTGTGTTTTTCTTTGTGGATATTAGAAAAAAATAGCTCATTGGGTGTGTCCTGTCTAGTAGAAAGCTTCCCAGCATGCATCCTTTCCAATTAATGAATGGACTGAGGCTTGCCTTATCCATGGGCAACACCTGCTATCTACCTAATTTTCCATTTTTTCATGAATTCTGGCCACTCTCAAGATTAGTATCATGTATTTTTGTACAAGATATGTACCACCTCCAAGCTCTGTGACATGGCCATGTACTGGATAGCTGAAGGGAATGGCGAGCAACTCAGAAAACTCACATATTAGAGTAACAAGGAAAGTCTCCGTGGAGAAACCCTGCTTGGGGCCTTTTGATTACCTATTGTTCTGTTGCTCTGAATGTCAGAAAGGTCTTTGCCTCAGGCCACCCCTTTGTGAAGCCTGAAGAAAACAGTTTTCAAATGGAAATGAATGGGCATCACCTGTGGCTCTTTGCTTCATTGCTTTGGAAATGGATGTGTCTGAATCAGCCTCTTGGCCCTGTGTGAGCCTGTGGTTTAGATTTTCAGCACCTGATGAATCTAAAGAAAGATCCCATGTGGGCATCCAAAACCTAAATGGAAAAAAGATCAGTCATTGTGGATGAAGCCTCTCGCCTTCCTCTGTAAGATTCCTGACCTCCATCAAGTGAGAATAGGGATCATTTGTGTCAAATAAGTTCTTCAAAGGGCTGCAGAGGGGAGACAATAGGTGCTTGGGTTTTCTTATAACTCCAATTCACACTAAAATCTATACCCCACAGTCAGTAGGCCTCAAATTTGAGAAGTGGAGTAGTATTAACGGCAGGCCTATTTGATCACTTCTGGTTCACACTAATGTTGTCCAGGCCACCCTGACTTTAGGCAAATGAGGGGCAAGGGAGTTTATTTTTGACACTGTCTTGGGCTGTGCCCCTCATGGAAACCTCCAGCTAGAGGTTATGATTAGTGTCTATATAAAAAGATGAAGAGGGCCATGTGAGAGTGTTTTGGTTTTAATTGTCATCATTTGTGTGGCAATTTGAAGAGATGCCTGGGTCCACCTGGGCTTGAACTCTGTTGTGATTCCCCTTAGAGACTGAGATGTGTAACTGACCTCAGAGAAGTATTGCCATGAATTGTGTTGGGATTTCAGGAGGCCACACATGAGATTCACCATTGGAATCTGAGATCTTGGCCCAGGGTGACTTTACACAGAGCACTGGGAATCTAAGCCAGGATATCACAAGATTTTATTCTGAAAGATTCCAGCCATAGTTAAAACACCAACAGGGAATCTTTAGATCACTTATAAGCAAATTAAAAAACAAAAATTTTTAACAAGAGTAAAAATACTTAGTTAATGTAATGCTACCCTGAATTTTTTGGGTGAGATATACTTTATATTCCCTGTTTGAGATCCTAGTAAACTTGAGAGAAAAAAAAAAAAGAAAAAAACAAAACTTTTGAACATAACTTTAAATGAAATAAAATCTGACCTACTGCTTTCGTAGTCATTCTCACATGTAGTAAGATGGGACACAGAGCCTTATCTCAGGTAAGACAGGGCTCTTTATAAATCTTAAGTGTTTTAGTTCTAAAGCTGATCTTCGTTTTTTAATATCCTTTTACAAAGTTTACATAAATTGTTTGAGGTCACATGAACATTAGCTAACACCATATAATATCACTTTTGAAACATGAATTAAAGAATGGCTGAATGTTTTTAACATTCAAATAGATTAGGCTCTCATTAATTTAAAAATACATTTAAATTGTTGCACAATGTAAAGTGTAACATAAAACTTTACATATCTTATTGATAACAGGTAAATAAATCCCCAATATATATTTTATTTACCATACAACTTCAGAACACCAGCTTGATATAATGCTCTTTTAAAGTTTCTACCTTATCGAGTTGTATAACTGGAAGATATGAGCACATTAATAGCATCACAGTTACATTGATGTTTCTACATTAACCAAGTTTATCTTTTAAAGAAATGGCAGTACAGTGCTCTAAAATAACAGTTCTGTTTTAAACAGTTGTTTAATTTTTATGGTTGCTTGCTCTGGAAAAAATAAAACTTAATAAACACAATGTTATGAGTAATCTTATGTTTTAAGAAATTTTTGTCTCTTTAACACATGACTAATTTTTACAATCTTACACAGACTTTAGTAGAAAGTCTGTATAAGATTGTAAATATTTTATACAGATTTTGTACTAAAAATTGATAGACCTTAGTATTTCAATCAGATATCAAACAAAAACACTCATGAATGAGTAAATCCAAATCAAATTTACTTTACTTTTTAATCAAAATATTAGACAAATGTATTGAACAGTGTAAACCATTTTTTGGTTGAAGGAAAAGTCCTAGAACAAAGTCATATAGACCTTTGGTAGACAATAATATTTTATTAGATTTTTGAACACCTAGAAAAACTTATAGGCATAAATTTGAAGACATTTATATTTATCTGTTTATCCAATCTAAATTGAAACATTTAAACCACGTGAATTAAAGATCTGTGGTCCACTTTTTAAAATTTGTTTTTATGAGCGCTTTTTTATATGAGTGCTCCTTATATATGTTAATTTGTGTATCATTTGAATGATATACGGACATATGTGTATATATATATATATATATATATATATATATATAGACATACAACACATAACAAAAGTGTGCACACCTAATAATAGTGAAGGCCTTGTAGCTTTTCACAGGTGAAATCACCATTGCAATGTTTTTAAAACTCCACAGTTGGTCAAAGATAAAACTGATCAGAAAAACATTAACCTAGGTCTGTAGGATCAAAATCATAAACTCAAAAAAAAAAAGAATCTAAGAAAAAATTATGAGTCCTAGAAAAAATGACTGGCCGGTAATTAGTAAATACCATACAATTTACCATTTTTTTCCCTTAGGCCTCAGATCAGTCTCCTACTGAGCTTACAGGAGACTTTCATTTGCATTTCAACAGAAGTCCTGGCTGAGGTCTGGAAGGAGCAGGAAAAAACTGCTATTCTGAGCAGACACCTCAGGCCTAAGGCATTTTAACCATAATTTTCTGGTTAGGATGTTGAAAATTATGCTACAAGTTTAAGATACAATTCACAAAATTTTATATCTTTACATCTTGTTTTGTCAACAGATATCATACTATGATTTACTATCCTTGTCCAAATTAATGCACTGGTAAACACAGTGACATTTTCCCAGGCTACCCAATTCAAAATTGGAGAAAAAAAGACTGCATGATTGGGAAGTTACTTGCCAACTTGGAAGTAGAGTTCTTTAGTTTTCCATCCTAAGTATTTAAGTTCTCTGGCATGAATTTTCTGAAATCAAAAACTAAACAATTACCTAAACCCGACTTTTAACTGCAATATTGTGCAATGCTTCAAAAAACGCATTCAGATACCAGATTTTTACAATAAAACATCATCATTTAGACACACATTCAGCTAAGATCATTCTCAAGAAACAATTTATAATATAAACACATTATTGCACATGTCTTAAAGGGCCAAAAACAAAGGCACAAGACAGACAGAAAGGAACTCCAGAATATGGCTGACAGACAGAAGCCTTTAAAACAGAGCAGATAAGAGAAAAATCTCCTGCACCAGTGGCACCACAGATGTCCCCACAAGGGGACCAGATGTTTTCACAGAGAAGCTACCTGAAATGTAAAATCAAGGGTCTCCATGGTGACTTTACTGCATTTAGTGTCCCCTTTTTATTTTTCTCTTTTAAAAGAATACAGAGGTGTCATAATGCTTACAGTGCAGGGAAGGAAGGAGGGAATTCCCTGAAGCAACAGGGCTTTGGCAGTTGCTGGGGTCCCTCAGTCCCTCCTTTTACTTACAAGATTAGCTCTTCTGTTTCGGGTCCACTCCAAGCATGCTCCATCTCCTAACATTTCAGTCGTCAGCTCTCAAAAAGTTCTGGGACGGGGCCGGGTATCAAAATTTGTAACTTAAAGTTCGGTTTCTGACCCTGAAGCAAATTAATGCTAATTTAATAATAAGGACAGGGTTTTGAGAAAAAGAAAATGGAGGTTTATTGCTTTGCTAACAAAGGAAAAACAAGGGGACTCTGCCAAAAGGTTGTGACTCTCATGATCTGGAGGGACAAGGGATTTTAAAGAGTTTCACTTGTTAACCTGGGAAATACTCAGTTCTTCGTTCCCCAGCAGGCATTGCCCTGTGCAGTGGGTGTGCTCCAGGCAGCCAGCTAGGGGCTTCTTTCTTCCTGCTTAACAAAGGTGGGTAAAGTTCATCACAGTTCCTTAAAACACAGTCGAAAGGGTGTCAGGCTTACTTGCTTTGTTACCCTTTTTCACGTCCAATATCCTTAAAATTTTACCACAGAAATCAAACAAAAAAACGCACAAAAACAAACAACAAAAAACATATAGACCACAAAACAAAACACAGAAAAACAGAATCCTGGTGCTGAAACAGAAAAACAGAGGAGCAATGCAACATCTTGCTAAAGCTCCAGGGTAGGAGCGTGTGTGTGCCCATCGGCACCTCTCTACCCTTCCAGAGGAATTCCCTACAGAACAGAACAGAGGACAGCATGATTCTCATTACTGTCCTGGACAGGAGTGTATGTGAGCCTCCCCAGGCCACCTCTCTGTCATCAGAAGAGATCTCCCTTAACCAGATATCAGATGTTATAAAGGCGCCACTTACCTATGGAGGCCTCCTCCACCAGGGGCTTGATAATAGTTTTAGTGTGGTGGTTCACTGCAGTGCTCCCCAGACTGACGGCTCACTCCAAGGCCTTGGAACATCTCAAGTTGTGCACCCCCTAGAGTGGTTCTCCAGCCCAGTGCCCTGGAGGGAAGGCCAGCTTCAGAATTTTCAGCAGTCTGGTTTTGTGATCTGCTCGGGCAGGGTCATCTCACTGGGGAACTCCAAAATTTTGGACTAGGATGCAAGAAAAGACAACTGACTCCAATTAAAATCAAATTAAGGCAAGCTTATTATTTCAACAGGCTGGGCTGCCTCTCCTTCCCAAAATGGCGGGAACAAGACAGCAACCCCACCTTTCCTACAGCCCAGCTATATAGCCCAGAAAGTTACACAAACGGGTGGTTACAGATAACAAAACTTTGAAAGCATCACACTAATGGTAGTTTACATTTTTTTTTTTTTGCTGGCCCCAATATCAGAAATAATGAGGACCATTAGAGCCTCAGAGAGGGTTGTTGTCTGGCCAGGGAAGGCCAATATTTATGAGGTGTCACTAACGTTTCAGAAAGTACTGTTATCTGGTCAGAGAGCCAGGTGTGGATGAGTTCAAGGCATGGGCAGGCGTTCCAAGCAGGTTCAGAATTTGCAGTAATTTAGAGTAAAGCCAAAATTATCTTTTCACGGCTTTGTGGCAAGATGGTTCCCAATTTTAATAAAAAATCAGGTTGGGTCTATCAAGCTTCTCCCTTACTTTTGGAAACTCCTCTGCAAACTCCAATGTTGTGAACTCCCGAGCATTTTAATTCCAGATATGTATTCACAGAATTTCTAACTCTTCTATTCCAATTGTGTCTTTCTTGGGGTGAAGGTAATATCAAGTCATTGTTCTGGATGAGAGTGGAAATATTTTTGTGTAGCACATATTTGCATACACATTTAGGAGATCACTCCTCCTAAACACTGTTGGAACAGAAAATTCAAACTATGGGGGAGCTTCTTAGTTGAACAACATTTTTCATGAATCCAAGTTCATTAAACAAATAGTTTTGGATCAGTGGATGATATATATTTCAAGATGAATTTCAATTGGCATATACTATGCTACATTTTAATGTCTGTGTGTGTTTTTTGTTTATAATGTTTTGCGATTTATATGGATTTAAAATCAAGTTTCCACAAGATTATTCTCAGAAATATTCATCCACCTGAAATACATATTTGTTTCCTAGTACTGAAAACTAACTTCAGTAAATGGTGCATAAAAATCCTAATATTTCTACAGTAACTGACCCAGATTAATATCAATGCAAGTAGATTCCTAGGGGACATGATGTGTATTTTGATGTTCATTTTTATTCAACACTGCTACATTACTATTTCTGCAGCTTATGCACATCATACTGTATATATTTCATTCAAAAGTTCGCAAATTTATATGCATGTGTTTCACGTTCAATCACTTCCTGCTTCAGAACACATGAATTCCTCCAGGTTTCTTGACTATTCTTTTCATGATACTTCTTTCCAAACACATTATTTTTGATTTCCATAATCACGTTTGAAGCAAAACTCACACACTTTTCAGGATAAAATATAACCCTAATATTACCATTAGATGTATAAGTGGTTGGAATGAATGATTGCATATCAATATGAGATTTCTTTTATATTTTCAGATATCAATTCAATCCATTATTTAAAGTGGAACCAGTTATATTATTTATACACAGTATGGTCTATTCATGCATAATCTGCATATTCATAGACACAGGGTACACCTATTTGTACCCCAAATACTAAATTATACTTCTACAAAACATTGCTCCAGAAATGGTGGAAGAAATACTCATGTCACCTGATCTACACATACATTTTATCACAATAATATTCTGGACACAAAATGCAATGGTCACACTTATGATTTTAAAAAAGCCTAAATGGAAAGTGAACATGGATTACAAAAAAACATCCAAGTCCTGGTTACCTAATGCTCTCGAATTCAATCCTATTTGTGACAACATATTTGTTTCTTCCTAAGATTATATATTCAAACTCAACCCTGTTGAAAATGTCTAAACCAATTACACACTTTATACTTTTGCTGATTTCCTAATGTCTCTATTTATGTCTGCTTTCCTACAAATTTTCCCCTGTTCATCATTGTGACTGACTCTTCACATGTGCTGACATTTACATTCACTCTCTACCCGAAACCCTATTTGTAAAGAACTTTTGGTCCAAATCCTATACTCACTCTTCTTTATAAACCTGCTGACTACCTTGGTAA
This sequence comes from Callospermophilus lateralis, assembly GCF_048772815.1. Classification (NCBI taxonomy): domain Eukaryota; kingdom Metazoa; phylum Chordata; class Mammalia; order Rodentia; family Sciuridae; genus Callospermophilus; species Callospermophilus lateralis. Next base: position 3,849,118 of record NW_027518101.1, read on the forward strand.
TCCTACGGACTATTCCTTTATGACTAGATGTTCTGTTTGTTATTCAATCATCCGAGGTACAAGATCCAATTTCATTGTATATTGACTTATCTGAGACATCTGTGCAGAATATAATTCAAAGCTAAGTATCCCACTCAAGGGCCCAATGCCCTACTTGGCTTCAAATCTTCCCTAGATTTCTGTTATATTTTACCTATATATTCTTGGAAATATCACAGGTTTCCAATACCATTATTTATCCAGCAGAATGATTGCTAACCAAAATTGAACATATTATTAACCCTAACCATACACTGTTCCCTCAATCTAACTTTAGAGCAGTGCAGGGACAGAGTTGGTCTTACAAAAGAGGAATGTTGGGGATCTTCCACCTGCTGAGAATATCAAAGATCCATGCAGAAATGATTTCCGAAGAAGATGTAGACTGCTATGAAGGACCTGAGAGAGCAAAAGTTAGCTTCCATGGCAAACAACCTGGTCACTATGAAGGGATGTGTCTGAATAAGCCTCTCTCTTTTTAATATAGAGCAAATGGACCAAACCAGGCCTGTGTGGAGATCTTTTCCCCGGTACCAATGGTTGATATACCATTCTAACTTGTGAAAGTGTCACAGGAAGTAGGGGCAGCCTCCATCTCATGGGACCCTTGGAAGCAACTGTTAGGACAAAGTGGTTGCCAAGGCTGTGAGCTCATTCACTTCATGAAGGAAGTGACCTACCTCACTTTCTTGGTGATGGAACTCTCTGAACTTGGGATCCCTGAAAACAGGCAGCCAGAGTCAGGCCCAATAACAGTCACAGAAGTCTCACTTTTTGGATTTACCAAGGAGAGAGTCAATCTTTCTTGGTATCTACAGTTGTGAGGATGGCCAAATGCCAGGAAAGATCTGAATTGGGGTCTTTCCTGAGAAAGCAGGTATTGGCTCACCGCTGGCTCCTGACAACTTCACAGAGTGGGCCAAGGAGTCCAGATTTGAGAATAGAGAAGCCATTTTGGGGGAACATAGTATGGCCCACAAGGCAGAGGACACTCTTGATAGTCACAGACCCTCTTGGGGGAAAAAGGTGCCTTTGTGGGAATGAGTGTGTGTATGTGGTTTTGTCTCATGCTCTGAGAATAGGTAGGAAAGGCAGTTTCTTTGGTTTAGAATGGACTGTTTCTAGTAAGTCACTTGACAAAGCAAGTGTTTCTATGTCTGTGTATCCAACTGTGTCCATGGTTGTAGACATTACAAAAGAAAATGCATCAATGGATGTTTCCTGTCTAGGAGAAAACTTCCCCACATTCATCCTGCCCAATTTATGAAAGGACAGAGGCTTGCCTTATTGATGGGCAAGACCTGCTGTCTTCCTAAGTTTCTGTTTTCTTCTTGAATTCTGGCCACTCTCCAGAATAGACTCATGGTTTTGTGACCAAGATATGTAGCACCTCAAAGCTCTGTGACATGGCCGTGTACTGGATAGCTGAAGGGAATGGCGAGAATCTCAGGAAACTCAGATATCTGTGTGATCATGAAAGTCTCAGTGGAGAATCCCTGCTTTGGGCCTTTGCTTACCTATTGTTCTGTAGCACTGAATGTCAGGAAGGTCTTTGCCTAAGGCACCACTTTGTGAAACCTGAATAAAACAGTTTTCTAATGAAAATGAATGAGCATCACCTGTCTCTCTTTGAGTAATTGCTTTTGAAAGGGATGTGTCTGAGCCAGTCTGTTGGCTGTGTGTGAGGCTGTGGCTTGCATTCACAGCACCTGATGGATCTAAAGAAAGATGCCATGTGTGCATCCAAAACCAAAATGGCCAAAAGAGCAGTCATTGTGGATAAAATCTCTTGCCTTCCTCTGTAAGGTTCCTTACCTCTATCAAGTGAGAATAGGAATCCTTTGGGTCAAATGACTTCTTCAAAGCCCTGCGGAGGCTAGCCAATAGGTGCTTGGGTTTTCTCATGACCCCAGTGCACATAAAGAATCTAAACCCCACAGTCAGTAGGCCTCAAATTGGAGAAGCTGAGCAGTATTAATGGTAGACCTTTTTGATCACTTCTGGTTCACAGAAGGGGTGTCCAGGCCACTCTGACTTTATGGAAATGACGAGCAAGAGTGCGTATTTTGGACACTGTCTTGTCCTGCGCTCCTCATAGAAACCTCCAGCTAGAGGTTATGATGAGTGTCTATATGGAAGAAGATGAGAGCCATGTGGGACTATTTTGGTTTTAATTGTGGTCATTTGTGTGGCAGTTGGAAGAGATGACTGGGTCCACCTAGGTTTGAACTCTGGTGTGAATCCCCTTAGAGACTGAGTTCTGGAAGTGACCTCAGAGAAGTATTGCCATGAATTGAGTTGGGATTTTTTGGAAGCCATGCATGAGAGTCGCCCTTATAAACTTAGATCAAGGTCCAGGGTGGCTTTCCACAGAGCACTGGGAATCTCAGCCAAATTATCCCATGATTTTATTCTTAAAGACTTGGCAGCCATACTTGAGAGTCAAAACACACATGGAACTCACATTGTAGACCTCAATAGGCCTGGCTTCATGTAACCTTTTGGCCACTCTATGGGAAGCGTTGCCTATGAAAGTTCTCCAGAGTTTCACTGAAATGAGCTTCCTCAACATTTAATGGTTCTTGAAAGCCACAGTGCCTCCCAACTACATCCTTGAAAAATGGCTAGATAAATACTTTGAAATTTTTGAAATTCCCATGACCAGGTGGCACTGGAGTATCTTTGGATGTCGTGCTGCTGATCATGAGTGTACCAGAGAGTGCCTTGATTGACTGGAATTTATAAAAATAATGTAGAACAGAGATGGTAGTAAGTTGGAGCCTGCTGAGTAGTGGGCCTAGAGCAGTGGTAGCCACGTGTGTGATAAAACATCTGTGGTGGTCCATGTGATTAGCCCATTTACTTCCAAATGGCTTGTGACTGACATGGTGCAGCCAGCAGACCCTTATTTGTAAAGGCATCTTTTTATTTGGAGAGCTTTCAAGGTAATGATCAGAATCAGGTTGATATGGTCAAGGGTGCAAGCTATGTGAGAAAGAAGCCTGGTTGTTTCATTCTCCTGCAGACCCTAACCCACCACATGTGACAGAACTCCCTCTAGCACTGTGTCCCAGTTGAACTTGTTGTTCAAAAAGCCCAGTGCAGCAGCAAGAACCAAAAGCCCCAGTGCAGCAGCAAGAACCACCACAAAAATTTGAGGAGGACCAAATGGCTTCACAGTCCACACGGGGTGAAACTTAGCCTCCAGTGGCCACACTTTACCTACAAAGAGAGAATTCAGCACTGCTGCCTCAGGTTCATTTGAAAATAAGAATCCATGTTCTCCAGGTCATATAGATGCAGACCCAGCTTTGATGGTCTCACTACAAAAGAAGCTAAAACTCCTTAATACAACATATATTTCAAGTGCCCAGCTTCAGAGGCAGTTTCTCAAGAAGTCTTTAGGCCAGCAGAGCTCAATGTTTGTGGAGTGTTTACCATGTCCCTTACTTTTGGAAACTGCTCTACCACCTCCAAGGTTGTGAACTCCTGAGCATATTCCATTCCAGATTTGCATTCACAGATTTTCTAACTCTTCTCCTCTAATTGTGTCTTACCTGGGGTGAAGGTAATGTCAAGGCATTGTTGTGGATGAGAGTGGGAAGATTTTTGTGTAGCACATATTTGCATACACATTGGATTCATTTTCCAATTTCCCATTAAAAATACTGAATCCCTGACACGAACCCATACCCTACTAGACTCTGACTACTAATCCTAATATGATGGAGAAAAATAACCCAAACAGAATAGAAATACAAGCAGTACAGAGAAGTCATGGTGTATAGTTGGACTTGCCTTTTGCATTATGTAGGGTAGGTGTTATAAATCTAGATAATTTTTAATTGAAATAGTTCTCCATGTGTTTTTAAAGTTAACAAATATGTGAATTTCTATCTCCCTTTCTCTGTAGCCTATTCAGCAAATGTATTTTTATATGCACATATAGAATCCTAGCTGGTATCACATGTACATACTTGTTTGGAGGCTGACGTGGCAGATAAAAATTATGAGAAGAGATAACTCCTCGTAAATGCTGTTGGATCTTAAAATTCAACCTATGGGTGATCTTCCTAGTTGAACAACATTATTCATAAATCCATGTTCAGTAAAATTAATATTTTTGGATCAGTGGACGATATATATTTCAGCATGAATTTCGATTGGCATATATACTGCTACTCTTTAATGTCTGTGTGTGTTTTGTGTTTGTGTGTGTGTGTGTATATATATATATATATATATATATATATATATATATATATATATATATATAATCTCCAGATTTTTTAAAATATAAAATATATGTGTCTTATTATACACTCCCTAAATACATTTATATTCATGTATGTGGATTTATAATCAAATTTTTACAAGATTATTCTCAGAAATATTCATCCCCCTGAAACACATATTTGTTTACTAGTACTGAAAACTAACTTCAATGAAAGGTGCATACAAATCCTAATATTTCTGCAGTAACTTACCCAGGTTAATATCAATGCAAGTAGATTCCTATGGGACATGATGTGTATTTTGACATTCATTTTTATTCAACACTGGTACAGTACTATTTCTTCAGTTTATGCACATCATAGGATAAATGTTTCATCCAAAATTTCAAAATTTAAAACTTTTGATTCACTTTCAATCACTTCCTGCTTCAGAACACATGTATTCCTCCATGTTTCTTGACTGGTCTTTCATGAGACTTCTTTGCAAACACATTGTTTTCTATTTGCATAATCAATTTTGAAGCAAAACACACACACTCTTCATGATCAACCGTAACACTAATATTACCATTAGATGTACAACTGGTTGTAATGAATGTATGTATCCCAATATCAATATAAGATTTCCTGTATATTTTCAGATATCAATTTATTCCAATTCCAATTTCTAATGTTGGGTCCAGTTATATTATTTATTCACAGTTTGGTCTATTCATTCATCATCTCTATATTCATCAAAACAGGGTACACATATTTTTTTCCCCAATACTAATTTATAGGTTGTAAAAATATTGCTCCCCATAATGGTGGAAAAAATACTCATATCACCTGATCTACATATACATTTTTATCACAGTAATATTCTGGACACAAATGTAAAGGTAACACTTATGATTGTACCAAAACCTAAATTGAACGTGAATATATATTACTAAAACCATCCATGTCCAGGTCGCCTCATGCTCTCAAATTTCAATCCTATTGGTGACTACATATTTGTTTCTTCTAATATCATATATTCAACCTCAACCCTGTTGAAAATGTCTAATCCTGTTACTCACTTTATACTTTGCCTGATTTCCTAATGTCTCTATTTTATATCTGCTTTCCTACATATTTTCCCCAGTTCATCATTGTGACTGACTCTTCATATGTGCTGATATTTTCATTCACTCTCTAAACGAAACCCTATTGCTAAAGAACTATATTTCCAACTCAAAGACTCACTCTTCAACCTAAACCTACTATTTTCCTAATCCTACTGACTATCCCTTTTTGACTGGATGTTTTCTTCGACATTCAGTCATCTGAGGTACTAGGTTTTATTCCATTGTATGTAGATTTACCTGCGACCACATTGCAGAATGTAATTCAAAGCTAAATATCATAATCAAGGGCCCAATGCCCTTCCTGGCTTCAAATCTTACCTAGATTTCTCTTTTCATACTTATATTTCAAATACATATTCTTATAAATATTTCAGGTTCCCAATACCATTATTCATCCAGCAGAATGATTCCTAACACAAATAAAACATGTTGTTAACCCTAACCATACACTGTTCCCTCAATCTAAATTTACAGAGGGAAGGGACAGAGTTGGTCTTACAGTAAAGAAATGTAGGGGGTCTTCCACCTACTGAGACCCTCAAAGTTCCATGTTGAAATGATCACTGGAGAATATATACGCAGCTATGAAGGACCTGAGAGAGCAAAAGTCATGTTCAATGGCAAACAACCTGGTCAGGATGAAGGTTTCTGTCTGAATCAGCCTCTCTATTCTTAATGTAGAGAAGATGGACCAAACCAGGCCTGTGTGGGTAGCTGTTCCCGGGTGCCTATGGTTGATATAAGATTCTAACTTGTGAAAGTGTCACAGGAATTAGGGACAGCCTCCTTTTCATGTGAGACTTGGAAGCCACTGGTTGGACAAAGTGGTTGCCAAGGCAGTGACCTCATTCAGTTCCTGAAGGAAGTGACCTCACATCACTTCCTTAGTGAAGGAAATCTCAGAACTTGAGATTCATGAAGCCAGGCACCCAGAGTCAGTCCCAGTCCCAGTCCCAGTGGTCTCACTTGTTTGGATTTACCAAGGACAGAGTAAGTCTTTCTTGGTACGTATTGATGTGAGGATTGCAAAATGCCAGTAAAGCTCTGAAGAGGGGCCTTTCCTGAGAAAGCAGGTAGTGGCTCACCTCTGGGTCCTGACACCTTCACAGAGTTGGCCAAGGAGACCAGATCTGAGACATTTCAGGCCATTTATGGGGAAAATAATATGGCCCACCAGTCAGAGGACACTCCGGATAGTAACAGACCTTCTTGGGGGAAGGAGCTGCCTTTGTGGGTGTTGGTTTGTGGTTTTGTCTCATTTTCTGAGAATAGGTAGGCAAGGCGCTTTATGTGCTGTGGAATGAACTGTTTATTGTAAGTCATTTGACAAGGCGAGTGTTTCTATGTCTGTTTACCTCACTGTGTCCGTGGTTGTACTCATTAGAAAAAAAGAATGCATCAATGGATGTGTCCTGTCTAGTAGAAAGCTTCCCAGAATTCATCCTGCTCAATTTATGAATGGAGTTCAGATTGCCTTATCAATGGGTAACACCTGCAATCTTCCTAAGTTACAGTTTTCTTCCAGAATTCTGGCCCCTCTCCAGAATAGTCTCATGGTTTTGTCTCTAAGGAATGTACCACCTCCAAGCTCTGTGACATGGCCATGTACTGGATAGCTCAAGTGAATTGTGAGCATCTCAGAAAAATCAGATATGTGTGACCACTAAATCTCAGTGGAGAAACCCTGCTTTGGGCCTTTTGCTTACCTATTATTCTGTTGCTATGAATGTCACGAAGTTCTTTGCCTCAGTCCACCAATTTGTGAAGCCTGAAGAAAACAGTTTTCAAATGGAAATGAATGGGCATCACCTAGGGCTCTTTGCTTAATTGCTTTGGAAAGGGATGTGTCTGAATCAGCCTCTTGGCCCTGTGTGAGGCTGTGGCTTAGATTCTCAGCACCTGATGGATCTAAAGAAAGATCCCATGGATGCATACAGAACCAAAATAGCCAAAAGAGCTGTCATCGTGGATGAAGACTCTCGCCTTCCTTTCAAAGGTTCCTGACATCTATCAAGTGAGAATAGGGATCCTTTGGGTCAAGTGAGTTATTCAAAGCCCTGCAGAGGCTAGCCCATACGTGCTTGGGTGTTCTCATTACTCTAATTCACATAAAGAATCTAAACCCCACAGTCAGTAGGCCTCAAATTGGAGAAGCCAAGCAGTATTAATGGCAGACCTATTTGATCACTCCTCATTCACAGTCAGGGTTTCCAGGCCACACTGATTTTAGGCAAATCGGGGGAAAGGTAGGTTATTTTGGACATTGTCTTGGTCTGTGCCCCTCATGGAAAACTCCATCCAGAGGTTATGATGAGGGTCTACATGGAAGAAGATAAGGGCCATGTGGGAGAATTTTGTTTTGAATTGTGGTAAGTTGTGTGGCAGTTGGAAGAGATGCCTGGGTTTACCTGGGCTTTAACTCTGGTGTGATTCCCCTTAGAGTCTGAGTTCTGGAACTGACCTCAGAGAAGCATTGTCATCAATTGTGTTTGAATTTTACTAGGCCATGCATGAGAGTTGCCCTTGGAACCTGAGATCTAGGCCCAGAGTGGCTTTCCACAGAGCACTGGGAATCTCAGCCAGGATATCACATGATTTTATTCTGAAAGACTTTGCAGCCACAGTTGAGTCAAAACACGCATGGACCTCACATTGTAGACCTCAATGGGCCTGGCTTCATGTGACCTTTTGGCTACTCTTTGGGAAGCCTTGCCTGTGAGTGTTCTCTAGAGCTTTCATTGAAATGAGCTTCCTCAACATTTAATGGTTCCTGAATGAATTGAAACCCCCAGAGCCTCCAACTTCATCCTTGACAAATGGCTTGATAAATACCATGAAATTTTTGAAATTCCCATGACCAGGTGGCACTGGAGAACTTTTGGATGTCCTGTTGCTGATGATGAGTGTACCAGACAGTGCCTTGATTTACTGGGTTTCATGAAATTTGTGTAGAACAGTGATGCCAGTAAGTTGGATCCTGCTCATTAGTGGGCCTAGAGCAGTGGTGTGAAGGTGTGTGATAAAACATGTGTGGTGGTGACATGTGGATCTGCCATTGGCTTCCCAAAGGCTTGTGACTGACATGGTACAGCCAGCAGACCCTTCTATGCAAAGGTGTTTTTTATATAGAGAGGTTTCAGGGCAATGTTCAGAATCAGGTTGCTATGGAAATGGGGGCAACTTATGTGGAATTGAATCCTGGTTGGTGCATTCTCATGCAGACCGTGACCCTCCACACGGGACAGAACTCTCTCCAGCACTGTGTCCCAGTTTAGCTCCTTGTATTTCATGAAGCAAATACCAAACTCCCAGTGCACCTGTGAGAAACACCACGAAAATTGGAGAATGACCAAATGGCTTCACAGTCCACACGTGGAGACACTTACAACCCAGTGACCATAGTTAAACTACAAAGAGAGTATTCAGCATGGCTGCCTCATGTTCATTGGAAAATTAGAAACAATATCCTCCAGGTCACATTGTTGCACACCCAGATTTGATGGTCTCCCAACAAAGGAAGCTAAAGCTCCTAACAACAACATATATTTTTAAGTGCCCAACCTCAGAGGAAGTTTCTCAAGAAGTCTTTACACCAGCAGAGCTCCATGTTTGAGAAATGTTTACCCTGTCCCTTACTTTTGAAAACTCCTCTACCACCTCGGAGGTTGTGAACTCCTGAGCATTTTTCATTCCTGATACATATTCACAGATTTTCTAACTTTTCTCCTCTAATTGTGTCTTACTCGGAACAAAGGCAATGTCAAGGCAATGTTCTGGATGAGAGTGTGAACATTTTTTTGTAGCACATATTTACATACACATTGCATTCATTTTACAATTTTCCATTCAAAATACTGAATCTCTGACATGAACCCATACCCTACTAGACTCTGACTACTACTCCTAATATGATGGAGAAAAATAACACAAACAGAATAGGAATACAAGCAGTTAGGAGAAATCATAGTGTATAGTTGTACTTGTATTTTGCATGATTAATGGTAGGTGTTATAAATCTAGTCAATATTTAATTTAAATAGTTCTCCATGTGTTTTTAAGGTTAACAAATATGTGAATTCCTGTCTCCCTTTCTCTGTATCCTATTTAGCACATGTACTTTTAAATGCACATATAGAATCATACCTGGTATCACATGTACATTTTTGTGAGGTGGCTGATTTGGCAAATACAATTTGTGAGAAGTGATCACTCCTCTTAAACGCTGTTGGAACTGAAAATTCAACCTATAGGTGAGCTTCCTAGTTGAACAACATTATACATAAATCCATGTTCAATTAAAGAAATATTTTTGCATCTGTGGATTATATATATATCATGATAAATTTCGATTGGCATATATATTGCTAATTTAATGTCTGTGTGTGTGTGTGTGTATTTTGTGTGTGTGTGTGTATGTGTGTGTGTGTGTGTATATATATATATATATATATATATATATATATATATATATATATATGTATATATACTCTCCAGAATTATATGTGTCTTATATACACTCTCTAAATTCATTCATGTTCATGTATATGGATTTATAATCAACTTTTCACAAGATTTTTCACAGAAATATTCATCCACCTGAAATACATATTTGTTTCCAGTACTTAAAACTAATTTCAGTTTATTTTGCATACAAATACTATTATTTCTACAGTAACTGACCCAGTTTAACATCAATGCAAGTAGATTCCAGTGGGACATGATGTGTATTTTGAAGGTCATTTTTATTCAGCACTGGTACAATACTATTTCTTCAATTTATGCATATGATAGGATATATATTCCATCCACAAGTTAGCAAACTTATAGGCAGTTGTTTCACTTTCATCACTTCCTGCTTCAGAACACATAAATTCCTCTAGGTTTCTTGACTGGGCTTTTCATGAGACTTCTTTCCAAACACATTATTTTTAATTTCCATGATCACTTTTGAAGCAAAACTCACACACTCTTTATGATAAACCATAATCCTAATATTACCATTAGATGTATTAGTGGTTGAAATGAATGTATGTATATCAATATAAGATTTCCTGTATATTTTCAGATATCAATGGAATCCATTATTTAAATTTGGAACCCATTATATTATTTATTCACATTATGTCTATTCATGCATTATCTCTATATTCAGAGTCACAGGATATACCTATTTGTACCCCCAATACTAATTTATACATCTTCAAAATATTGCTCCCAGAAATGGTGGAAGAAATACTTACGTCACCTTATCTACCTATACATTTTATCACAGTAATATTCTGGACACAAAAAGCAAAGATGACACTTATTATTTTACCAATGTAAAGGTCAGGCGAGTGTCGGAGGAAGAGACTACCAGAGACTGTCTCATGCAACAGCCAAGGATTTATGGGGGTCCAGCATGCTGGGGTCAGAGCTCCCTTGAATAGAGCACAGAGCCCTGAGAACAGCTTAAGCAGAGCTTGTATACTTTCCTTGGAGAGGGCAGATAGGAAAGTTTATTGATGGGTCAGGGCGAGTGGGCGGTTTGCGTCCAAATGGGTGAGGAAGTACATTCTGCAGTTTTGCAGTTGGGTACAGCACTTTCAGGGAACTAGATTAGCAAACATTTCTCAAGACATCAACAGTGTTTTGTTAAGCATACCGAAAAACTGGAAGTGACAAGTACCTATTTTATTAACCTTTCATTCCCCACTTCTTCTTTTGGTTACTTTTAATCATAAAAATGATTATTGGGGGTGTCACATTTTATGTTTACTAGTGTGGTATATTGTTTTCTGATTACCATAAGTTTAACTTGTCCAATTTGAGCATGGAGAAAGGAAACTACACGGTTGATCAAACAGGGTCCTACAATTACCAATAATATGAGGATTATTAATGGACCGGCCAGGGCTGATGAAAACGTAGTTAATGAGGGGGCTTTGTGAACCAAGACTCAAACCACCTTTTTTGGGCCTCTCTCTCTTGTTGATGCTCTTCAAGGCATCTTCTTAATTTAATCATAGATTCTTTTACAACTCCAGTATGGTCGGCATAAAAACAACATTCTTCCCTCAATGCAGGACGAAGGCCCCTTCTCTCATGAAGAGGAGGTCCAACCCTCGACTGTTCTGTAAAATAACTTCAGAGAGAGAGGTTAAAGATTCGTGTAAAGCTGTGAAGGAGGTTTTTAATATCTTTAAGTTTTGGTCTATTACTGCTTCTAATTGGGTCATTTGTTGTGTCCCATGGACCAGGGCACTGGTTCCTGTGCCCACCCCTGCAGCAACTCCTATTCATAATAGGATGACTAAAGTGAGGGATACAGGTTCCTGGCAGAACCGGGTTGTTTGCCCCCCTATTTGATATTTAAATGTACCTGCATCATGATAGAGCACTCTGGAAAACATCTGCACCATTACATAATTAATCACATCTGTTGACCATTTTATGAAAACATAAACAATGTTTAAGTGTATAGAATTGTACTGCTGTGGAGATGGACAAGGCAAGGTACCTAAGATAGCACAGAAGACAGGGAAACAGTCTTATTTGGTTGCATCCGGATTTAGAGGGCATTGCTTCTGTTGTAATCAATTAATCCCTGAACCCAAAGTTTAGGTTGTTTCAGAATTTTGTACCCAGCATGTAAGGGAAGGGGCTCAGAAGTTCACAGTCTGCAGAAGTTCACAAAAAGCAGTTTTTGTTTCTGTTTTTTTTTTCCTCTGTTCTGGGAAAGTTAACTTCTTAAGGACACCTGGGAGGGGGAGAGCTTTTTTCTTCTTTTTTTTCTTTTCCTCCCTGCCAGCTGTTACCATGGAGCCCAGTTGGTAACTTCTATATCTTAGAAATGTAGCCATCTCTATGAAGCCCCAGCTCTAGGCCAGAGGCCTTCTTCATATATTTTGTTAAAAACTACTAAGGGGGTGTCTAGCTTAGGAGTGCTGATTTTTCCAGCCAGTGGCCAAGTAGAACAGAGCAACACGAATAGAGGAAGTTTATCTACATTGAACTCTTTTATAGGAACTGTGTTGCTGAAAGGCTTAAAGTCAGCCATGGTGAAGACTTCTGGAAAAGGTCATTTAAGACTTTTCTGTGGGCCTGGTACAGAGGGGAAGACAGGGAAGGCAGGGGATGAGAGCAGCTCCGTGGATCTGAGGATGAGGAAAAAGAGATATAAAAGAATTATGGGAAAGGGGTTTGGGATTTTCCTGGCAACAAAACTTGAGCAGTAGAACAGGTAGAGCAGAGGGGAAGACGGGAGTGAGTATCCCAAAAAGCCTGTGAGGGACTTTAAATTCTTAGTAACCTGTTTTCAGTGATGACAAAGCAACTTTAAAGGCCATTTTAATTACATCTTTGATAGGCGTCTGAGGGCACTCCTTAGCTGGTTTGAGCGTTGGGTTAGCTGGTAAGAGGACCTGGTGGGACCCGGTGTGGGCACTGACAGGAGGAGAGAGGAGTGAGAGGGTGGAAGGGTACCTCAGTACCTGCAAGCTCAGCAAGGGGCAATGGTCTGAGAACCGACGGAAATTTGGGTTTTTGATCTAGTAACTGCAGCTGAGAAATCAGGTTGCTGATGTGGGAGTGACAGCAGAGAGTCTGGGGCAGAAGGCTGCGGGTGAGTATCTATTGGAGAAGCAGAGTTCAGGATTTGAGCATAGGAGGGAAAAGGCCTACACGTAGGGGAATTTCCTTCCACACTTTTGAGCACTTGTCGAAGTTGAAAAGGTCACGCAAAATTTGAGGATCTAGAGACCCCTCTGGTGGCCATCGGTTTTTGTTATCTAACTGGTAATATGGCCAATGCTGTGTACTGAATTTGATGAGGAGTTTTGTTTCCACCAGGTAGCCCCTGTATCCTCACATCCCCATTATTTACAGAAGAAGTTGGCTTTTCCCCCACACAGTCGTGGCTGTTTTTGGCTTTGGTAGTCCGCCAGGCAAACATAGTAATCTAGGCTAGCCAACCTGCATCTGGCTCGCGTGTCCCTACATCCATAATGTTTGTTTCCATTATCTATTGTATGGAAAGTATTTAATGGAATTTTTGGGGATCCTCTTCATCAGGGATTTCCCAATAGGAAAGACGTATAGTCAGCTGACAAATTTCTTGGTGGAGAGATGGCCACCAGGTCCCTAAGTGGGCTGTATTTGCGATAGACCATACTTCTTGTCTAGTAGGATTTGTGATCAGCCATCACTGCTGAACGGGTTGATGAGGGTTATAACTACTGGTGACCAATTGGAGAGTCTATAGTCTTATTCACATGGCGAATATACAATTTGAAAATGTTACCAGTCTTTTCCATTTTTCAGCCAGATTCTGGACAGGGCACAGGCTTGAGATGAGAATTAGGAACCAGGAAATGATTCCGTCTAACTTTAGCACTGTAGGTGTTATAAGTAGCACCTGGTATGGTCCTGTCCAGCCGGGTTCCAGGGATGACACCTGATGTTGTCTTATGTAGACAAAGTCTCTTACTTGATATAGATGTGGAGTACCCTCTTCAGCAGGTTGGTAGGCAGTGGCCAGCTGTTTCCACAGGTATTGCTGAGTTCCTTCCAGAACTTTAAGTCTGTCAAGCAAGGTGCTGTGGAAGGGATCGTTAGATCTTTGAGTTAGGGTTAGGTCCCTTACTGGAGATGGGGCCCCATAGAGAATTTCATAGGGGGTGAGGTTACACAAAGAAACAGAGGGAGTATTTCTTGCATGAAATAGTGCATAAGGCAGGAGCATAGTCCAATCTTTTATGCTACTCTTTAAGCTTAATTTCGTTTAGGTCTCTTTAATGGTTCTATTTAATTTTTTTACCTGTCCTGAACTCTGGGGTCTATAAGCACAATGTAACTTCCAATTAATCCCCAGGGTCCTGGCTAACCCCTGAGTTACCTGGGCCATGAACGCTGGTCCATTATCAGACCCTATTACCTTAGGCAGGCCGTACCTTGGAAAAATATCTTTCAGGATCTTCTTGACCACCATTTGTGCCTTTTTTTTGGGGGGGGGAGGCTTCAATCCATCCTGAAATATATCTACAAAGAGTAGGAGATATTTAAGTCCATACCATGCTTGCTTACTTTCAGTAAAGTCCACTTCCCAGAATTGTCCTGGTCTGGTTCCTCCTAGGTGCTTTCCTGCAGGAAGCTTGGAAGTGTAAGCATTAACCTATTGACAGACCCGACAGGCTTTTTTTTACCTGTTCAGTTATTTCCTTTCACTGTGAGTCGGTTAGTGGAAAACTCTGTTCTTGATCCTTCAGGAATGCCTGCAATTTCTTTGAACCAAGGTGAGTGAACTGATGTACATTTTTAACGTAGTGTAGGGCTTTCTGAAATTTCAGGCTTTGCTCAGTGAAGTTGAGGAGTACAGTGTCAGTGTCCTTAGATGTTATCAAAAGCTTGCTGGATCTAAGGGGTCCATTAGAATTGGGCATCTCCCTTTAACAGCGGGTGTAAATGAGAAGTTAAGGACCCAAACACAGGAATCCTTAACCTGCAAAACCCAGCAGTCCCAAGAAACTCTCTGTGTTGTCTGCTGTTAGATGGGGGTGGTCTGCACAACCGTTTGATTTCTGGGCTCAGTGAGCCATCGTTTACTGCCCCTAAAGGAATAGCCCAGGAAGATTACTTCTTGCTGGAAAATTTGGGCCTTTTAGGAAGAAGCTCTATACCCGAGTTGAGGAAGCTCACATAATACTGCTTGGGTCCCAGATTCACAGATATCCTTGGTGTTGGGTGCCAGTAGCAGGTCATCCACGTATTGAAGCTGGGTGACTTCGGGGTGCGTAGTTCTGAAGCTGTTGAGATCTCTTTGGAGGGCTTCATCAAAGAGAGTGGGGGAGTTTTTCAACCATTTTGGGGAGTCTAGTCCAAGTTAGTTGACCACACGTTCCAGTTTCTGGGTCTACCCACTAGCAAGCAAACAGCAACTGACTATATTTATGCAGAGGCAAGCAAAAGAAAGCATCTTTTAAGTCCAGAACAGTATACCATTTCCTCTCAGGGTTCAGAGTGATAAGCAGATTGTACGGATTAGGTACACTGGGGTGAATGTCCTACACTCTGTTGTAGGTCTCTCTTATGTCTTTAATGGGGGATAGTCCCCGGCTCCTGGCTTTTTATACTGGTAGCGGGGGAGTGTTTTAGGATGATTGACAAGGCCTTAGGACCCTAAGGCCAGATATTTCTGAATATGGGGCCTTATCCCATCTTTAGCTTTTTTGCTCAGAGGATATTTTTTGACATTGATTGGGGAGGCTGAGGTTTTGAACTCCACTGTTTTTGGAGGTTGTTTCATGGCTAGTCCTAACCCAGCAGTTTTTTTCCAGGCATCTGGGTAATCTGTTATCCATTTCTGGGGTAGCTTGCCTGTTTGATCAGTCTTGGGGGTTGTGAAGAGTTGCTGTTCATCTTCTACTGACATATTTAAAGCCGTGAATATAGGAGTTTATACTAAAGGATTTAGAAATATCATTTTGGGGCCTTCATGGTTAAAAGTCATTTTGGCCCGGAGCTTGGTGAGCAGATCTCTGCCCATCAATGGGGCCAGGCATTCTGGGATTATTAGGAAGGAGTGATGAATTTTTCCTTTCCTCATGTCCATGGTTTTCTTAGTTGTCTAATTCCCATATTTACTGGTGTTAGCACTTTGAACTAGAGAGCTTTTATTTGATAGAGGGCCCAGTGGGGCCTTAAGGACTAAGTATACTGCCCCTGTATCCACTTCAAAGTTTACTGGGGTCCCCTCCACATCAAAAGTTACCCTGGGTTTATTGGGAGTCTAGCAATCTGGGGCTCAGTGCTCACTTGAATAGAGCAGAGAGCAATGAGAACAGCTTAAGCAGAGCTTATATACTTTCCTTGAAGAGGGCAGGGAGGGAAGCTTATTGATGGGTCAGGGCGAGTGGGCGGTTTGCGTGCAAACAGGTGAGGGTGTACATTCTCTGTTTGGCAGTCGGGGACAGCACATTCTGGGAAAAAAATTAGCAAACAGTCCTCAAGGTTTCAACAGTGTTTTGTAAAGCATACAGAAAAACAGGAAGTGACAAGTACCTATCTTATTAACCTTTCACCAAATCCTAAATGGAAAGTGAGCATGGATTTCTAAAAACATCCATGTCCAGGTTGCTTAATGCTCGCAAATCAATCCTATTGGTGACTACATATTTGTTGCTTTCTAAGATTATATATTCAACCTCAACCCTGTTGAAAATGACTAATACTAACCCTCACTTTATGCTTTTCCTGATTTCCTAATGTCTCCATTGATATCTGCTTTCATACATATTTTCCTGAGTTCATCATTGTGACTGACTCTTTACATGTGCTGAAATTTACATTCACTCTCTATCCGAAACCCTATTGCTACAGAACTTTTGTTCGAAATCCTATACTCACTCTTTTTTCTATACCTACCAACTATCTTCCTAATCCTACCGACTATCCCTTTTTGACTGGAAATTCTCTTTGACAATCAATCATCCAAGGTACAAGGTCCTATGCCATTGTATATCAATTTATCTGAGACATCTGTGCAGAATATAATTCAAAGCTAAGTATCCCAATCAACAGCCCAATGCCCTTCTTGGATTCAAATCTTATCTAGATTTCTGTTTTCATACTTATATTTCACCTATATATTCTCGTAAATATCGCGAGTTCCCAATACCATTGTTCATTCCTCAGTATGATTTCTAACCTAAATCAAACCTGTTATTACTCTAACCATACACTGTACCCTCAAACTAACTGTACAGAAGAGCCGGGAGAGAGTTTGTCTTACAATACAGTAATGTAGGGGCTCTTCCACCTGCTGAGAACATCAAAGGTACAAGCAGAAATGATACCCTGGAGAAGTTGCAGGCAGCTATGAAGGACCTAATAGAGCAAAAGTCATCTTCCATGACAAACAACCTGGTCAGTATTAAGGGATGTGTCTGAATCAGCCTCTCCTTTCTTAATGTAGAGAAGATTGATCAAACCATGCCTGTGTGGAGAGCTGTTCCCAGGTGCCTATGGTTGATATACCATTCTAACTTGTGAAAGTGTCACAGGAAGTAGTGGCAGCCTCCATCTCATGGGAACCTTGGATGAATCTGGTAGGACAAAGTGGTTGCCAAGGCAGTGACCTCATTCAGTTCCTGAAGGAAGTGACCTCACCTCACTTTCCTGGTGATGAAAATCTCTGAATTTGGGATCCAGGAAGCCAGGCACCGAGAGCCAGTCCAAGTCCCAATCCCAGTGGTCTCACTTGTTTGGATTTACCAAGGACAGAGTCAGTCTTCCTTGGTACCTACTGATATGAGGATTGCCAAATGCCTGAAGAGCTCTGAAGAGGGGCCTTTACTGAGAAAGCAGGTAGTGGTTCACCGCTGGCTGTTGACAACTTCACAGAGTTGGCCAAGGAGACCAGATCTGAGACAGTACAGGCCATTTTAGGGGAACATAGTATGGCCCACTATTCAGAGGACACTCCGGATAGTCAGAGACCTACTTGAGTTAAGGAGGTGCCTTTGTGGGTGTGGGTGTGAGTTTGTGGTTTTGTCTCATGTTCTGAGAATAGGTAGGAAAGGCTGTTGTTTTGATTGGAGTGGACTGTTTCTAGAAAGTCGTTTGACTAGGCGAGTGCTTCTATGTCTGTGTATCCCACTCTGTCCATGGTTGTAGACATTCAAAAAGAGAATGTATCAATGTATGTGTCCTGTCTAGTGGAAAACTTTCCAGCATTCATCAGGCCTAGTTGATGAATGGACTGTGGCTGTCCTTATGGATGGGCAACACCTACTAACTTCCTAAGTTCCTGTTTTCTTCCTGAATTCTGGCCACTCTCCAGAATAGCCTCATAGTTTTGTGTCAAAGATACATACCACCCCCAAGCTCTGTGACATGGCCATGTACTTGATAGCTATAGGAAATGGGAACATCTTAGAAAACTCAGACATCATTGTGACCAGTAAACGCTCAGTGAAGAAACCATATTTTGGTTCATTTGCTTACCTATTGTTCTGTTGCCCTGAATGTCAGGAAGGTCTTTGCCTCAGGCCACCCCTTTGTGAAGCCTGAATAAAACAGTTTTAAAATGGAAATAAATGGGAATAACTTGTGGTTCTTTGCTTTGGAAAGGGATGTGTTTGAATCAGCCTCCTAGCCCTGTATGAGGTTGTGGCTTAAATTTTCAGCACATGATGGATCTAAAGATAGATACCATGTGTGCAATCAAAACCATAACGGCAAAAATTCAGTAATTGTGGATGGGTCTCTTGCCTTCCTCTGTTAGGTACCTGACCTCTATCAAGTGAGAGAGGGATCCTTTTGGTCAAATGAGTTTTTTAAAGTCCTGCAGAGGTGCTTGTGTTTTCTCGTGACTCCAAATCACATAAAAAAATCTATACCTGAGAGTCAATAGGGCTCAAATTGGAGAAGCAGAGCAGTATTAACGGCAGGCCTATTTGATCACTTCTGGTTCACAGGAAGGGTGTCCAGGCCACCCTGAATTTAGGCAAATGAGGGGCAAGGGAGAATATTTTGGACACTGTCTTGGGATGCGTCCCGCATGGAAACCTCCAGCCAGAGTTTATGATGAGTGTCTATATTTAACAAGATGAGGGCCATGTGGGAGTGTTTTGGTTTTAATTGTGGTCATTCGTGTGGCAGTTGGAAGAGATGACTGGATCCAACTGGGCTTGAACTATGGTGTCATTCCCCTTAGCGACTGAGTTCTGGAACTTACCTCAGAGAAATATTGCCATGAATTGTGTTGGGATTTAGGAGGCCACGCATGAGAGTCACCCTTGGAAACTGAGATCTAGGCCCAGTGTCGCTTTCCACAGAGCACTGGGAATCTCAGGAGGATATCACACAATTTTATTCTGAAAACCTTGTCAGACATATTTGATAGTCAAAACACACATGGACCTCAATTGTAGACCTCAATGGGCCTGGCTTCATGTGACCTTTTGGCCACTCTTTGGGAAGCCTTGCCTGTGAGAGTTCTCCAGAGCTTTCATTGAAATGAGCTTCCTCACCATTAAATAATTTCTGAATGAATTGAAACCCACAGTGTCTCCAACTTCATCCTTGAAAATTGGCTAGATAAATACCATGAAATTTTTGAAATTTCCTTGACCAGGTGGCACTGGAGAACATTTGGATGTCCAGTTGCTGATCATGAGTGTACCAGACAGTGTGTTGATTGACTGGTTTTCATGAAAATGGTGTAGAAAAGAGATGCCAGTCATTTGAAGCCTGTTGAGTAATGGGCCCAGAGCAGTGGTGAGCAAGTGTGTGATAAAACATCTGTGGTGGGGTCATGTGGATGTGCCATTGGCTTCCAAATGGCTTGAGACTGACATGGTGCAGCCAGCAGATCCTGTATGTAAAGACATCTGGTTATATAGAGAGGTTTCAGGGCAATGTTCAAAATCAGGTTTCTATGGTCAAGGGAGCAACCTATGTGGTATACAAGCCCTGTTGGTGCATTCTCCTGCAGACCCTGACCCACCACACGTGAAAGAACTTCCTCCAGCCCTTTGTCCCAGTTGAACTCCTTGTATTTCATGAAGCAGATACCAAACTCCGAGTGCAGTATCAAGAAACGTTTTGAAAAGTGGAGGATGACCTAATGGCTTAGCAGTCTACATGGGGAGACACTTAGACCCAGTGGCCATAGTTTACCTACAAAGAGAGAAATCAACACTGCTGCTTCATGTTCATTGGAGAATTATAAACCATGTCCTCCAGGTCACAGATGTGCAGACCAAGCTTTGATTGTCTCACTAGAAAGGAAGCTAAAGCTCCTGACAACAACATATATTTCAAGTGCCCAACCTAGAGGCAGTTTCTCCAGAAGTCTTTAGGCTGGTAAATCTCCATGTTTGTGGAGATTTTACACGGTCCCTTACTTTTGGAAACTCCTCTACCAACTCCAAGGTTGTGAACTCCTGAACATTTTTCATTTCAGATATGTATTCAAAGATTGTCTAACTCTTCTCCTCTAAATGTGTCTTACTTGGGGTGAAGGTAATGTCAAGGCATTGTTCTGAATGAGAGTGGGAAAATTTTTGTGTAGCACACATTTGCATACACATTGATTCATTTTACAATTTTCCATTTGAAATACTGAATTCTTGACACTAACTCATACCCTACTAGACTCTGACTACTAATCCTAATATGATGGAGAAAAATACCCAAACAGAATGAAAATACAAGCAGTTTACAGCAGGCATGGTGTATTGTTGGACTTCCTTTTTGCATGATAGAGGGTAGGTATTCTAAATCTACTCAATTTTTAATTGAAATAGTCCTCCATGTGTTTTTAATGTTAACACATATGTAAATTCCTGTCTTCCTTTCTATGTAGCCTACTCAGCACATGTATTTTTATATGCAAATATAGAATCCTACGTGGTCTCACACGTACATTTTTTTGAGTTGGCTGACTGGGCAGAAACAAGTTGTGAGAAGAGATCTCGTAAACGCTGGTGGAACTGAAAATTAAAACTATGGGTGAGCTTCCCAGTAGAACAATTTATACATAAATCCATGTTCAGTAAAATAAATATATTTTCATCTGTGGATGATATATATTACTGATAAATTACGTTTGGCATATATATTGATACTTTTTAATGTATTTTTGTGTTTTTCTGTATATATATATATATATATATATATATACACACACACACACACTCTCCAGATTTTATAAAATATGAAATATATGTCTCTTATATACACTCCATCAATTCATTCATGTTCATGTATGTGGATTTATAATCAACTTTTCACAAGATTATTCTCAGAAATATTCATCTACCTGAAATACATATTTGTTTCCCAGTATGAGAACTAACTTCAATCAATGGTGCTTACAAATCCTAATATTTCTACAGTAACAGACCCAGTTTAACATCAATGCAAGTAGATTCCTATGGGACTTAATGTCTATTTTGACCTTTATTTTAATTCAACACTGGTACATTAGTATTTCTTCAGTTTTTGCACATCATAGGACATATATTTCATCCACAAGTTAGCAAATTAATAAGAATTTGTTTCACTTCCTGCTTCAGAACACATGAATTCTTCCATGTTACTTGACTGGTCTTTTCATGAGACTTCTTTCCAAACACATTATTTTCGATTTCCATAATCAATTTTGAAGCTAAACTCACACACTCTTCATGATAAACTATAACATTAATATTACCATTAGATGTAAAACTGGTTGGAATGAATGTATGCATATCAATATAAAATTTCCTGTATATTTTCACATTTCAATTCAATCCATTATTTAAAGTTGGAACCAGTTATGTTATTTATTCACTGTATGGTCTATTAATGCATTATCTCTATATTCATAAACACAGTGTACACCTATTTGTCCCCCCATTACTAATTTGTACCTCTTCAAAATATTGCTCCCAGAAATGGTGGAAGAAATACTGATGTCACCTTATCTATATATACATTTTATCACAGTAATATTCTGGGCACAAAAAGCAAAGGTCAAACTCATGATTGTATCAAAGCCTAAATGGAAAGTGAGCATGGATTACCAAAAACAACCATGTCCTGGTTACCTAATGCTCTCAAATGTCAATCCTATTGATGACTACATACTTGTTTCTTCCTAAGATTATATATTCAACCTCAAGCCTGTTGGAAATGTCTAATTCTATCACTCACTTTACACTTTGCCTGATTTCCTAATATCTCTATTGATATCTGCTTTCCTACATATTTTCCCTAGTTCATCATTGTGACTCATACTTCACATATGCTGACATTTACATTCACTCTCTACCCGAAACTCTATTGCTAAAGAACTTTTGGTCCAAATACTATACTCACTCTTCTTTATAAACCTACTGACTATCTTACTAATCCTACTGACTATCACTTTTTAACTCGATGTTCTCTTCAACAATCAATCATTCAAGGTAAAAGGTCCTATGCCATTTTATATCAATTCATCTGAGACACATGTGCAGAACATAATTCAAACCTAAGTATCCCACTCAAGGGCCCAATGCCCTTCTGGCTTCATATCTTACCTACATTTCTGTTTTCATACTTTTATTTCACCTATATATTCTTGTAAATATCACAGGTTCCCAATACCATTATTCATCCGGCAGAGAGATTCCTAACCCAAATCGAACATGTTATTAACCCTAAATATACACTGTTACCTCAATCTAACTTTACAGAAGAGGAGGGACAGAGTTTCTCTTTAAATACCGGAATGTAGGGAATCTTCCACCTGCTGAGAACATCAAAGGTCCATGTAGAAATAATCCCTGGAGAAGATGTAGGCAGCTGTGAAGTTCCCGAGAGAGCAAAAGTCATCTTCCATGGCAAACAACCTGGTGAGGATGAAGGGATGTGTCTGTATCAGCCTCTATCAACTTAATGTAGAGAAGATAGACCAAACCAGGCCTGTGTGAAGAGGTGTTCCCAGGTGCCTATGGTTGATATACCATTCTAACTTTTGAAAGTGTTACAGGAAGTAGGAACAGCCTCCATCTCATGGGCCCTTAGAAGTAACTATTTGGACAAAGTTGTTGCCAAAGCAGTGACCTCATTCAGTTTCTGAAGGAAGTGACCTCACCTCACTTCCTTTGTGATGGAACTCTCTGAACTTGGGATCCAGGAAGAATGGCACCCAGAGCCAGTCGCAGTCCCAGGCCCAGTGGTCTCACTTGCTTCAATTTACCAAGGACAGAGTCAGTCTTTCTTAGTGCCTACAGATGTGAGGATGTTCAAATGCCAGAAAAGCTCTGAAGAGGGGCCTTTCCTGAGAAAGCAGGTAGTGGCTCACCCATGGCTAATGACAACTTCACAGAATTGGCCAAGGAGACCAGATTTGAGACAGGACAGGCCATTTGGGGGGAATATAGTATTGCCCACCATTCAGAGGACACTCTGGGTAATCACAGAACTACTTGGAGCAAAGGTGGTGCCTTTGTGGGTGTGGGTGTATGTTCATGGTCTTGTCTCATGTTCTGAGAATAGGTAGGAAAGACTGTTTGTTTGGATTGGCGTGGACTGTTTCTAGTTAGTCGTTTTGCAATGCGAGTGCTTCTATGTCTGTGTATCCCACTGTGTCTGTGGTTGTAGATATTAGAAATAAGAATGCATCAAAGGATGTGTCCTGTCTAGTAGAAAGCTTCCCAGCATTCATCTTGCCCAATTTATAAATGGACTGTGGCTTTTGTTATCAAAGGGCAACACCTGATATCTTCATAAGTTTCTGTTTTCTTTCTGAATTCTGGACACTCTGCAGAATAGCTTCATGGTTTTGTGTCCAAGATATTTACCACCTAAAAGCTCTGTTATATGGCCATGTAGTGGGTAGCTAGTGTGACCAGGAAAGTCTCAGTAGAGAAACCCTGATTTGGGCTTTTTGCTTACCTATTCTTCTGTTGCCCTGAATATCAGGAAGGTATTTACCACAGGCCAATTCTTTGTGAAGCCTGAAGAAAAAAGTTTTCAAATGGAAATGAATGGACATCACCTGTAGCTCTTTGCTTAATTGCTTTGGAAATGGATTTGTCTGAAACACCCTCTTGGCCCTGTGTGAGGCTGTGGTTAGATTCTCAGCACCTGATGGATCCCATGTGTTCATCCAAAACCAAAATGATCAAAAGATCAGTCATTGCGGATGAAGTCTCTTGCCTTCCTCTGTAAGGTTCCTGACCTCCATCAAGTGAGAAGAGGGATTCTTTGGGTCAAATGCATTCTTCAAATCCAAGGAGAGGCAAGCCCAAAGGTGCTTGCATTTTCTCATGCTTCCAATTCACATAAAGAATCTAAACCCCACAGTCAGTCGTCCTCAAATTGGAGAAGCAGAGCAGTATTAACGGCACACTATTTGATCACTCCAGGTTCACAGGAAGGTGTTCAGGCCACCCCGACTTTAGGCAAATGAGGGGCAAGGGAGCTAACTTTGGACACTATCTTGTTCTGCATCCCTCATGGAAACCTCCAGCCAGAGTTTATAATGAGTATCTATATGGAAGAAGATGAGGGCCTTGTGGGAGTGTTTGGGTTTTAATTTTGGAAGTTTGTGTGGCGGTTGAAAAAGATGACTGGCTCCACCTGGTCTTGAACTCTGGTGTGATTCCCCTTAGAGACTGAGTTCTGGAACTGACCTCAGAGAATTATTGCCATGAGTTGTGTTGGGATTTTAGGAGGCCATGAATGACAGTCGCCCTTTGAAACTGAGATCTGTGCCCAGAAAGGCTTTCCACAAGGCACGAGGAATCTCAGCCAGAATATCACATGATTTTATTCTGAAAGACTTGGCAGCCATAGTTGAGAGGCAAAACACACATGATCTCACATTGCAGACCTCAATGGGCCTGGCTTCATGTGACCTTTTGGCGACCCTTTGGGAAGCCTTGCCTGTGAGTGTTCTCCAGAGCTTTCATTGAAATGAGCTTCCTCAACATTTAATGGTTCCTGAGTGAATTGAAAATCATAGTGC
The DNA here is from genome assembly GCF_048772815.1 of Callospermophilus lateralis. Taxonomy (NCBI): domain Eukaryota; kingdom Metazoa; phylum Chordata; class Mammalia; order Rodentia; family Sciuridae; genus Callospermophilus; species Callospermophilus lateralis. The sequence continues at coordinate 3,873,981 of NW_027518101.1, forward strand.
CTCCAACTTCATCCTTGAAAAATGGCTAGAGAAATACCATGGAATTTTTGAAATTTTCATGAGCAGGTGGCACTGGAGAACTTTTTGATGTCCAGTTGCTTATCATGAGTATACCAGACAGTGCCTTGATTGACTGCGTTTCTTAAAAATGGTGTAGAACAGAGATGCCAGTAAGTTGGAGCCTGCTGAGTAGTGGGCCTAGAACAGTGGTGGGCAGGTGTGTGATAAAACATCTGTGTTGGGGCCATGTAGATCTGCCATTGGCTTCCAAATGGCTTGTAACTGACATGGTGCAGCAAGCAGACCCTATATGTAAAGGCATCTTGTTATATGGAGAGGTTTCAGGGCAATGTTCAAAATCAGGATGCTATGGTCAAGGGGGCAAACTATGTGAAATAGAAGCCTGACTGGTGCATTCTCCTGCAGACCCTGAGGCACCACATGTGACAGAACTCCCTCCAGCACTCTGACCAAGTTGAACTCCTTGTATTTGTGAAGCAAATAACAAACTCCCAGTGCTCTAAGAAAAGTAGAGCATGATCAATTAGCTTCACAGTCCACACAGAGAGACCCTTAGACTCCAGTTGCCACAGTTTACCTACAAAGTGAGAATTCAGCACTGCTGCCTCATGTTCATTGGAAAATAAGATACCATGTCCCCCAGGTCACATAGATGCAGACCAGTTTTGATGCTCTCACTATAGAGGAAGCTAAAGCTTCGGACCACAACATACATTTTAAGTGCCCAAACTCAGAGGCAGTTTCTCAATATGTCTTTAGGCCTGCAGAGCTCCATGTTTGTGGAGTGTTTACCCTGTCCCTTAGTTTTGGAAACTCCTCTACCACCTCCAAGCTTGTGAACACCGAGAATATTCCATTCCAGATATGTATTCACAGATTTTCTAACTCTTCTCCTCTAATTGTGTCTTATTAGGGGAGAAGGTAATGTCAAGGCATTGTTCTGAATGAGAGTGGGAAGATTTTTGTATCACACATATTTGCAAACACAATGGGTGTATTTTCCTATTTTCTATTCGAAATACTGAATCTCTGACACTAATCCATAACCTACTAGACTCTGACTACTAATCCTAATATGATGGAGCATAGTAACCCTAACAGAATGGAAATACAAACAGTTCAGAGAAGGCATGGTGTATACTTGGACTTCCCTTTTGCATTATATGGGGTTGGAGTTATAAATATAGTCAATGTTTATTGAAATATTTCTCCATGTGTTTTTAACGTTAACAAATATGTGAATTCCTCTCCCCTTTCTCTGTCACCTATTCAGCACATGTATTTTTATATGCTCATATAGAATACTACCTGGTATCACACAGACTTTCTTCTGAGGTGGCTGACTTGGCAGATACAAATTGTGAGAAGAGATCACTCCTCCTAAACCCTTTTGGAACTGAAATTTCAACCTATGGGTGAGCCTCCTAGTTGAACAACATTATACATAAATCCATTTTCAGTAAAATGTATTTTTTTGGATATGTGAAGGATATATATTTCATTTTGAATTTCGATTGGCATATATATTGCTACTTTTTAATGTCTGTGAGTGTGTTTCTGTGTATATATATATATATATATATATATATATATATATATATATATCTCACTCTCCAGATTTTTCAAAATATGAAATATATGTGTCTTATTATACACTCCCTAAAATCATTCATATTCACGTATGTGGATTTATAATCAACTTTTCACAAGATTATTCTCAGAAATTCAGATTATTCATTCACCTGAAATACATATTTGTTTCCTAATACTGAAAACTAACTTCAGAAAATGCTGCATACAAAGCATAATATTTCATCATTGCCTGATGGCCACGAATAGAGTGCATCACACCCAGTGTAACGTGCCACTGCACAGGTGAATAACGAGATAGAACCACAAAAAACTATCTTGTTAAGAACTTACAGCAAAATGGGGGTGCACCAAAACCTATAAGAAAGATTTTTAGCACTGAGATCTGGTAATTGGGTCTGAAAAACGAGCCAAATGTGCAACCGGAGATCCGGTCTGACTGATCCTCAAAACAATAGAGTGTCTGGGTTCCAATAGACACCCTCCACATCCAACAAATGACAGGCCCAGAATACAGATTGAACTGCAGAGAAGCATCACTCAGGGGAAATCTAGTCTAGCAGGAGAAACCAGGACTAGCAGGAGAAACCAGGGGACTAGAGGCCAGGCTCTTGTGACTGGGAAGCTGGAGAACACAGAAGCGCAGGTGACAGTCCACCTGCTGTCCGCGTGACTGGGCGTCTGGAGAACACCGGCGCGCAGGAGACCGACTGCGCCACTGGGTGGCTAGTGATTGCCCACCCGCCAGTGACCTAGAGCTGAAACCAACTGGAGACAGTCCAGTTCCATCCCCGTATTCGAACATTTCGGCAAGGAGCCTGGGCCCGACAAAGCAGAGGGGTGACGTCACTGGAGCTCGGCCTTCGGAATTCCCTACAAGTGGAATCCACTTTAGCAGGCATAGTCTACCAACACAAATGAGAGACAACAGAGATACGCAACACTGAAACAAATCTATAAAATAAAACAGAAACAAAGCAATCAAATAGAGCTGGAAAGTAACATGAGCATCATGAAAAAACAAGGGAAAGAAAGGAGTACAAACAATGCAGGACAACTTAATTCTACAGGAGGACCTAGAAGCATCAGAAACAGGGATAGGGAAAGAACTTAAGGCATACCTAACTCAGATGGAAAGGAATATTAGAGAAGACATGAGGCAGCAAGTCCAAGCAATAAAAGTATATTTTGAAAATGAATTAAACAAACAAACTCAAATGGCAAACAACGAGCTTTACCAGGAGATAGAGATCTTAAAAGAAATCAAACAGTAATACTAGAAATGCAGGAAAGTATTAACCAAATTAAAAACTCAAACGTGAATATTACAAATAGACTAGATCAAGCAGAAGTCAGAATATCAGATAATGAAGACAAAGTTTATCAACTTGAAAAGAATATAATCAACACAGAAAAGAGGCTTAAATCCCACTAGCAATCTATTCAAGAGATATTGGATGTCATAAAAAATGAGAGTCATTGGGATAGAAGAAGGCATAGAGATTCAAACCAAAGGAATGGAGAACATATTAAATAAAATAATTCTAGAAAACATCCCAGAGATGAAAGATGGATCGGATTGTCAAATCCTGGAAGCCTACAGGACCCCAAACATTCAAAATCATAATAGACAAACTCCAAGACATATAATTATGAAGATAGCCAACATACAGAACAAGGAGAGAATATTAAACACTATAAGAGAAAGGAGGCAGATTACATTCAGGGGAAAACCAATTAGGTTAATGACTGATTTTTCATCACAGACTTTGAAAGCGAGAAGATCCTTGAACAATGTATTTCAAATGCTGAAAAATAATGGATTCCAACCAAGAATACTGTATCCAGCAAAATTAAGGTTCAGATTTGAAAACGAAATTAAAGTCTTTCACAATAAACAAAAGCTAAAAGAATTCGCAGCCAGAAAACCAGCACTGCAAAGCATTTTGAGCAAAATACTACAAGAAGAGGAATTGATAAATAGTGCCAAAAACTAACAGCAGGAGGTATCTCAGTAAAGGGGGAGGAAAATAACCAAAAAAGTAAAAACTAGCCAAACTAAAACATAATAAATAAATAAACATGATTGGAAGAACAAATCATATTTCAATTGTAACCTTAAATGTTAATGGCCTAAATTCACCAATCAAGAGAATGGGCTAGTAACCTGGATCAAAAAAAATAAATCCAACAATATGCTGCCTTAAGGAGACTCATATGATAGGAAAAGACATACACAGGGTGAAGGTAAAAGGTTGGGAAAAATCATACCACTCACATGGCCCTCAGAAGCAAGAAGGAGTGGCCAAACTCATGTGGAATAAAATCAACTTCAAACCTAAGTTAATCAAAAGGGATAAAGAAGGACACTATATTCTGTTAAAAGAAACCATCCACCAACAAGACATAACAATTATGAATTTGTATGCACCAAGCAATGGAGCTGCAATGTTCATAAAACAAACTCTCCTCAAGTTCAATAGCCAAATAGACTACAACACAATAATTATGGGTGACTTCAAGACACCACTCTCGGCATTAGACAGATTCTCTAGACAAGAACTGAATAAAGAAACTATCAAACTCAACAGCACAATTTGTAACCTAGACTTAAACGACATATATAGAATATATCAGCCATCAACAAGTGGATACACGTTCTTCTCAGTTTCACATGGATCCTACTCAAAGATAGTCCATATATTATGCCATAGGGCAATTCTTAGTAAATATGAAAGCATGGAGATTATACCATGCACTATATCTGATAATAATGGAATGAAACTGGAAATCAATGATGAAAGAAGGAAGGAAAAATCCTACATCACATGGAAAATGAACAACATGCTACTGAATGATCAATGGGTTACAGAAGACATAATGGAGGAGATAAAAAAAATTCTTAGAGACAAATGACAATACAGACACAACATACCGGAATCGATGGGACACAATGAAAGCAGTTTAAGAGGGAAGTTCATTTCTTGGAGTTCTTTCCTCAAAAAAAGAAAAAAATCAACAAATAAATGAACTCACACTACACCTCAAAAACCTAGAAAAAGAAGAGCAAAACAACAGCAAATGTAGTAGAAGACAAGAAATAATTAAATTTAGAGCAGAAATCAACAAAATTGAAACAAAAAAAATTAAAAAATTTGATAAAACTAAAAGTTGGTTCTTTGAAAAAATAAATAAGATTGACAGGCCCACAGCCATGCTAATGAAGAGAAGAAGAGAGAGAACTCAAATTACTAACATACGGGATGAAACAGGCAATATCACAACAGACACTACAGAAATACAGAAGATAATTAGAAAGTATTTTGAAACACTATATTCCAATAAAATAGAAGATCGTGAAGATATCGATGAATTTTTTAAGTCATAAGATCTGCCCAGATTGAGTCAGGAAGACACACGCAATTTAAACAGACCAATAACAAAGGAAGAAATGAAAGAAGCCATCAAAAACTACCAACCAAAAGAAGCCATGGACCGGATGGGTATACAGCGGAGTTCTACAAAACATTTAAAGAAGAATTAATACCAATATTTTTCAAGCTATTTCAAGAAAAACAAAAAGAAGGAGCTTTTTCAAATTTATTCTATGAGGATAAATCACCCTGATCCCGAAACCAGACAAAGACACTTCAAAGAAAGAAAACTACAGACCAATATCTCTAATGAACTTCGATGCAAAACTTGTCAATAAAATCCTGGCGAATCGAATACAAAAGCATATCAAAAAAATTGTGCACCATGATCAAGTAAGATTCATCCCTGGGATGCAAGGCTTGTTCAATATACGGAAATCAATAAATGCCATTCACCACATCAATAGACATAAAGACAAGAACCACATGATCATCTCAATAGATGCAGAAAAAACATTTGACAAAGTTCAGCATCACTTTATGTTCAAAACACTAGAAAAACTAGGGATAACAGGAACTTACCTCAACATTGTAAAAGCAATATATGCTAAACCTCAGGCTAGCATCATCCTAAATGTGGAAAAACTGAAGGTATTCCCTCTAAAATCTGGAACAAAACAGGGATGCCCTCTATCACCACTTCTATTCAATTTAGTTCTTGAAATACTAGCCAGAACAATTAGACAGACAAAAAAAATTAAAGGCATAAAAATAGGAAAAGAAGTATTTAAATTATCGCTATTTGCAGATGTCATGAAAATATATTTAATAGACCCCAAAGGGTCTACAATGAAACGTCTAGAGTTAATAAATGAATTCAGCAAAGTGGCAGAATATAAAATTAACACGCATAAATGAAAGGCATTCCTGTATGTCAGCAACACAACTTCTGAAATGGAAATGAGGAAAACCACTCCATTCACAATATCCTCAAATAAAATAAGATACTCGGGAATCAACCTAACAAAAGACGTGAAAGTTTTATACACTGAAAACTACAGAACCCTAAAGAGAGAGAGAGAAGAAGATCTTAGAAGATGGAAAAACAAAAGACCCAGAATAGCAAAAGCAACTCTAAACAGAAAATATGAATCTGGAGGTATAGTGATACCAGAGTTCAAACTGTACTAAAAGCAATATTAACAAAAACAGCGTGGTACTGGTAACAAAATAGGCAGGTGGAACAATGGTACAGAATAGAGGAAACAGAAACCAATCCTCAAAATTACAACTTTCTTATATTTGAAAAAGGGGCTAAAAGCATGCAATGGATGTAGGATAGCATCTTCAAACAATGGGGTAGGGAAAATTGGGGAAAGGTGGGGCAAGGGAGAGAAGTGAACAACAGCAGATGAGGTAGAGAAAGAAGATGGGAGGGGATGGGAGGGGGTATAGTAGGGGATAGTAGGGGATAGGAAATGTAGCAGAATACAACAGTCACTAATATGACATTATGTAAAAATGTGAATGTGTAACCGATGTGATTCTGCAACTCGTATTTGGGGAAAATTGGGAGTTCATAACCCAATTGAGTCAAATGTATGAAAGATGATATAGGATGAGCTTTGTAATGTTTTGAACAACCAATAAAAAATAAATAAATAAAGGTTTAAAGTTGAGTGGGAAGAAATCAGCTAAAAAAGAGTTGAGATGCATTCATTTTGCTAAGCAGAAACTTTGTTTTGTGTACTTGTAACTATCACAAATTTATTTTACCAGAAAACTGGCTTTGAAAAAGGCACATAGTTGAGATTAAAGGATAATCCACTTACCTTCAAGAAAAACTCATAGCATTTCCTATATTTTTCATATTTTATTTTTTTGTGAATATTTTGACATGGACCAGGTCTAGACTTAGGCTATTCTTCCAGAATACTACCTCATCTGACAAGTTGGTACAATGTGTTGGATTGTTCTTTTCATCTTTTATTTAATAGTTTCTAGATGATAATGTGTATTTTTCCATATGTTTGTTTGGACATACATACCCAACTATATCTTTGCATTTTCTGTTTTACTGGGGAAGAGACTCATCAAAAGCTCTTTATTATATGTATCAACAATCAAACATTTAGAGCATGCAATTATACATAATTTTGCATGAAAATATTTTTGTACCATTTTTATAAAGATTTAGAATTATTAATACTGTCCCTACTGTAATTAGTAACTCCTTACAAAAAGAATTAATCAATTGACTTTATATCAATTATGAATATGAAAATTACTAAAATAAGTATTTGGCAATTAATATGCAATTGATAGAAAGTGAAATCACAAGAAAGCCATTTAAAATGTCAGTGCATATGGTCCTTAAATAATAGGTTGTTCAAAAAAAAATTCTCTAATTCAAAAGAGTTAATATGCCATATTACAGCTAAATGTGATATAAAAACCTTAAATTATCAGTATTGATAAATAAGAATGATACCTGTTTACTTAAATATGTTTATTTGATTTTCACTGTAAGATGTTAATTCTGGAAGACTTGAGAATTAAGAAAGACTTGGTCTATATTATTTCTAACAGGCTAATCAAAGTACTTTTAAATATATATGTATATATATATATATATATATATATATATATATAACACATATGCATGAATATAGATACATATGCATAATAAATGTATTGTACTATATTTATCAGGTGGTTATAATTTTAAAATTTTCTCAAGAAAAAAGAATGACTATAAAAAACAGTTTTAAATGTAAATTTCATAGCATAGTACTGTTTGTAATGCTATGAGAGAAAAATACTTATGGAGGGAAAATGAAAAAGGTAGAGAGAGAAGGGGGAAAATGAGGAAGAAAGTGAGTAAAGAAGAGGGAGAGGAGTGTTTGATGAAAAGATAAAAGTGGAGGGGCTGGGTTTGTGACTCAGTGTTAACATGCTTGTCTAGCATGTGTGAGGCAGTGGGTTATATTCTCAGCACCACATACGAATAAATAAAATGAAGGTCTATCAACAACTGAAAAAATAAAAAAGGAGAAATATTACCAAAATTCCAAGATTTTATGAATGTTAAATACAAAAAATTATGTTGCATAGCCTTATGTAAATTCTAGACTCCCCAAAATAATCATTAAATGCTAGATTATTAGTGTTATAACTAAAAATCCATTGCTCTTTCTTCTACATTCTGTGGCATGCTAGTGCTAAAATAAATTGTATTATAACACCAAAATAAAATTCTAATATTTATACAGTAACTGACCCAATTTAACATCAATGCAAGAAGAATCCTATGTGATATAATGTGTATTTTGACGTTCATTTTTATTCAACACTGGTACATTACTATTTCTCCAGTTAATGCACATCATAGGATGTATATTTCATCCACAATTTAGCAAATATATACACATTTGTTTTGCTTTCAATCACTTTTGCTTCAGAACACATGTATTCCTCCATGTTTCTTGACTTCTCTTTTTGTGACACTTCTTTCCAAACACATTATTTTCGATTTCCATTATCACTTTTGAAGCAAAACTGACACACCCGTCATGATAAAACATAACACTAATATTACCATTAGATGTAAAACTGGTTTAAATGAATGATTGTACATCAATATAAGATTTCTTGTATACTTTCAGATATCAATTCAATCCATTATTCAAAGTGAAACCAGTTATATCATTTATTCACAGTATGGTCTATTCATGCATTGTCTATATATTGATAGACACATGGTACACCTCTGTGTACTCCCAACAATAATTTCTATATCTTCAAAATTTTGCTCCCAGAAATGGTGGAAAAAATATGCATGTCAACTGATCTACATATACATTTTATCACAGTAATATTCTGGACACAAAATGCAAAGGTCACACTTATGACTGTCCCAAAGCCTAAATGGAAAGTGAACATGGATTACTAAAAACATCCATGTCCAGGTTGCCTAATGCTCTCAAATGTCAATCATATTGGTGATTACATATGTGTTTCTTCCTAAGACTACATTTTCAATCTCACCCTGTTGAAACTGTCTAAACCTCTCACTCATTTTATAATTTGCCTGATTTCCTACTCTCTATTCACATCTGCTTTCCTACTTTTTTCCCCAGTTCATCATTGTGACTGACTCTTCACATGTGCTGACATTTATTTTCAATCTCTACCAGAAACCCTATTGCTAAAGAACTTTTGGTCCAAATTCTATACTCAATCTTCTTCATAATCCTACCAACTATATTCCTAATCCTAGCAAAAATCCCTTTTTTAACTGGATGCTCTCTTCTACATTCAATCATCGAAGGTACAAGGATCTATGCCATTGCATATCAATTTATCTGAGACATATGTGCAGAACATAATTCAAAGCTAAGTATCCCACTCAAAGGCCAAATTCCCTTCTAGGATTCAAATCTTACCTAGATTTATATTTCAATACTTATATTTCACCTATATTTTCATGTAAATATCGCAGGTTTCCAATAACATTGTTCATCAAGCAGAATGATTCCTAACCCATATTGAACATGTTATTAATCCTAACCATACACTGTTCCTCAATCTAACTTTACAGAAGAGCAGAGACAGAGTTGGTATTACAATACAGGAATGTATGGATCTTCCACCTGCTGAGAACCTCAAAGGTCCATGTAGAAATAATCCCTGGAGAATGTGTAGGATGCTATGAACGACCTGAGAGGGCAAAAGTCATCTTCCATGGCAAAAATCATGGTCAGGATAAAGGGTTGTGTCTTAATCAGAATCTCTCTTCTTAATGTAGAGAAGATGGACCAAACCAAGCCTCTGTGGAGAGCTGTTCCCCAGTACCTATGGTTGATATACCATTCTAACTTATGAAAATGTCAGAGGAAGTAGGTGCAGCCTCCATCTCATGGGACCCTTGGAAGCATCTGTTAAGACAAAGTGGTTGCCAAGGCTGTGACCTCATTCAGTTCCTGAAGGAAGTGACCTACCTCACTTTCTTGGTGATGGAATCTCTGAACTTGGGATCCAGGAAACCAGGCACACAGAGCCAGTCCCAGTACCAGTCCCAGTGGTCTCACTTGTTTGGATTTACCAAGGACAGAGTCAGTCTTTCTTGGTACCTACTGATGTGAGGATGGCCAAATGCCAGAAAAGCTCTGAAGAGGGGCCCTTCCTGAGAAAGCAGAAAGTGGCTCACCAATGGATCCTCACAACTTCACAGAGTTGGCCAAAGAAAACAGATCTGAGACAAGACAGGCCATTTTGGGGTAACATAGTATGGCCCACCATTCAGAGGACACACTGTATAGTCACAGACCTACTTGGGGAAAGGAGGTGCCTTTGTGGGTGTGGGTGTGAGTTTTTGGTTCTGTCTCATCTTCTGAGAATAGGTGGAAAAGGCGGGTTTTTTTTGGTTTGGTGTGGACTCTTTATAGTAGGTCGTTTGACAAGGTGAGTGTTTCTTTATCTATGTATTCCACTGTGTTCATGGTTGAAGACATTAGAAAAGAGATTGCATCAAGGATGTGTCCTGTCTATTAGGAAGCTTCCCAGCATTCATCCTGCCCGATTTATTAATGGACTGTGGCTTGTCTTATAGATGTGCAACACCTACTAAATTCCTAAGTTCATGTTTTCTTCCTAAATTCTGGCCACTCTCCAAAATAGTCTTATGGATTTGTGTCCAAGATATGTACCCCTCCAAGCTCTGTGACATGGCCATGTACTGGATAGCTGAAGGAAATGGGAGCATCTCAGAAAACACAGATATCAGTGTGACCAGTAATGTCTCAGTGGAAAAACCCTTCTTTTGGCCTTTTGCTTACCTATTGTTCTGTTGACCTGAATGTCAGGAGGTCTTTGCCTCAGTCCACCCATTTGGGAAGACTGATGAAAACTGTTTTCAAATGGAAATGCATGCGCATCACCTGTCGCTCTTTGTTTAATTGCTTAGGATAAGGATGTGTCTGATTCAGCCTCTTGGCCCTGTGTGATGCTGTGGCTTAGATTCTCAGCACCTCATGGATCTAAAGAAAGATTCCATGTGTGTATCCAAAACAAAAATGGTAAAAAACCACGCTGACTTTAGGAAAATAAGTGGCAAGGGAGCTCTTTTGAACACTGTGTTGGGCTGCGCCCCTCATGGAAAACTCCAGCAAGAAGTTATGATTAGTGTCTATATGGAAGAGGATGAGGGCCTTGTGGGAGTGTTTTGGTTTTAATTGTGTTTATTTGTGTGGTGGTTGGAAGTGATGACTGGGTCCACCTGGGCTTGAACTCTGGTGTGATACCCTTAGAGACTGAGGTCTAGAACTGACGTCAGAGAAGTATTGCCATGAATTGTGTTGGGGTTTTAGGAGGCCATGCATGAGAGTCGCTCTTGGAAACTGAGATCTTGGACCAGGGTAGCTTTCCACAGAACACTGGGAATCTCAGCCAGGATATCACATGATTTCATTCTGAAAGACTTGGCAGCAATAGTTGAGAGTCAAAACTCACATGGACCTCATATTGTAGACCTCAATGGGCCTGGCTTCATGTGACTTTTTGGTCACTCTTTGGGAAGACTTTCCTCTGAGAGTTCTCCAGAACTTTCATTGAAATAAACTTCCTCAACATTTAATGGTTCCTGAATAAGTTTAAACCCACAGTGCCTCCAACTTCATCCTTTAAAAATGGCTAGATAAGTACCATGACATTTTTTAAATTCCCATGACCAGATGGCACTGGAGTAACTTTGGATCTTATGCTGTTGATCATGAGTGTACAAGACAGTGCCTTGATTGACTTGGTTTCATGAGAATGGTGTAGAACAGAGATGCCAGTAATTTGGAGACTGCTGAGTTGGGGCCTAGAGCAGTGATGTGCAGGTGTGTGATAAAACATCTGTGTTGGGGCCATGTGGATCTGCCATTGGCTTCCAAATGGCTTGTGACTGACATGCTGCAGCCAGCAGACCCTTATATGTAAAGGCATCTTGTTATATGGAGATTTTTCAGGGCAATGTTCAGAATCAAGTTGCTATGGTCAAGGGGGCAAGCATGTGCGATAGAAGCCTGGTTGGTACATTTATATGCAGACCCTGACACACCACATGTGACATAAATCCCTCCAGCACTGTGCCCCAGTTGAAATCCTTGTATTTCAAGAAGCAAATACCAAACTCCAAGTGCAGCAGCAAGAAACACCACGAAAACTGGAGGATTACCAACTGGGTTCACAGTCCAAACAGGGAGACACTTAGCCCCAAGTTGCCACAGTTTACCTACAAAGAGAGAATTCAGAACTGCTGCCACATGTTCATTAGGAAAATAAGAAACAACATCCTCCAGGTCACTTAGATGAAGACCCAGCTTTGATGGTCTCACTACAAAGAAAGCTAAAGCTTCTGACAACAACGTATATTTCAAGTGCCCAACCTCAGAGGCAGTTTCTCAAGAAGTCTTTAGGCAAGCAGAGCTCCATGTTTCTGGAGTGTTTACCCTTTCCCTTACTTTTGGAAACTCCTCTACCACCTTCAAGGTTGTGAACTCCTGAGCATTTTCCATTCCAGATATGTATTAACAAATTTTCTAATTCTTCTCCTCTAATTGTGTCTTACTTGGGGCGAAGGTAATGTCAAGGCATTTTTCTGGATGAGAGTGGAAAGATTTTTGTTTAGCATATGTTTGCATACACATTGGATTCATTTTCCTATTTTCCATTTGAAATACTGAATCCCTGACACTAACCCATACTGTACTAGAATCTGACTACTAATCCTAATATGATGGAGAAAAAGAATCCTAACAGAAAAGAAATAGAAGCTGTTCAGAGAAGGCATGGTATATATTTGGACTTGCCTTTTGCAAGTAGGTGTTATAATTCTAGTCAATTTTTAATTGAAATAGTCCTCCATGTGTTTTTAAAGTTAACAAATATGTGAATTCCTGTCTCCCTTTCTCTGTATCCTATTCAGCACATCTATTTTATATGCACATAAAGAATCCTACCTTTTATCACGTGTATATTTTTGTGCGGTAGCTGATTTGGCAGATACAAATTTTGAGAAGAGATCACTCCTCCTAGATGCTGTTGGAACTGAAAATTGAACCTATGGGTGAGCTTCCTAGGAGAACAACATTATACATAAATCCCTGTTAAGTAAATTGAATATTTTTAGATCTGTGAATGATGTATATTTCATGGTGAATTTCGATTGGCATATATGTTGCTACATTTTAAAATTTGTGTGTGTGTGTGTGTGTATACACACATACACACTCTCCAGATTTTTCAAAATATGAAATATATGTGTCTTATTTACACTCCCTAAATTCATTCATGTTCAAGTATGTGGATTTATAATCAACTTTTCACAAGATTATTTTCAGAAATATTCATCCACCTGAAATTCATATTTGTGTTCTATTACTGAAAACTAACTTCAGTGAATGGTGCATACGTATCCTGTTGATAGTCACAGCCGAAGGGGCCACAGCAAACTTCCAGGTGCCAGCGAACTTTCAGCTGCAGGCTGATGATTGGCTCACAGCGGCCTTAGCAACTTCTAGCTCATTGTCTCCTCTGTGGTGATGCTCATTGGAGATGCTCATTGAGATGTTTCCCCGCCTTTCAGACTTCCAGCTTATGATTGGCTCACAGCAGCCCCAGCAACATCTAGCTGATTGGCTCCTCTGCAGTCATGCTTATTGGGCTGTTTCCCTGCCCATTCAGACCATGGAGCTGCTCATTGGGGGACTTTTTTGGCTCTGCCCACGTGACCCATCCAATCTGCCTCAAGAGCAGGAGGATTGTGAGAAGTGGATAGAGGCTTGTGTGGGAGGGAGAGGCTTTTGGGAAGCTGGTGTTGGGAGTTGGGGTTCTGAGGATTTTTCCTGAGAGGCTGTTTTGCTTGGCGTGTGTGGTTCTAAAAATAAAGTTAGTTTCTTTTGACAAGTGGATTCTGATTGTGCCCAGCCAGACAGCGGCATTTGGTGGCTCATATGGGGAGCGACTGAGGGTAACTGATAAGGTAAACTGCTCGCTCTTGAGGGCAGGGCGAGAGGATGGGTAGCCATTTTATGGTTCCTCTTTTGTTTTAAGTTGCCTGTCCCTGGAGATGAGTGAGATGGAAGAAAAACTGCTCACATCTGAGGAAAAACTATTTGTGTCTGAGGAACAGATAGGGAGAAAGGCTATAATAATTTTTTGTTGTTCCATTTTTATTTCGTTCTATCTCTTTTTTTGTTTGGTGTTATCTTGTTGGTTTGTATTATAGTAGAAATATGGGATCAAAAATTAGTAAAAAACAAACCAAAAAAGTGTTAAGTAAATTGTTAGAGGAAGGAGGCATCCCAGTAAAATCAAGAGCAGTCATGGCAATTGTTGATACAATACAAAAATGTAGACCATGGCTTTTTAAGGAGGAGTTGTTAAATATATCACAATGGAACCATCATGGTGCAGATTTAAAAAGAATAGAAAAGAAAAGCCCAGGGATTCTGCCATTTGGCACATTGCCATTGTGGACATTCATATCTTGTTTGCTTAGTTCAAAGCCTTCAGTTCAGTCAATGGTAGAGGAAGAAGAAGACATATTGATTCAAGTAAAACAGAAGGTGTCTCAAGTTAGTCAGACAGAAGAAAAAATTCAAGTAAAAGAGAAGGTCTCTCGAGCTAGTCAGATAGAGGAAACTATTCAAGTAAAAGAGAACATCTCTCGAACTAGTCAGACAGAGAAAAAAATTCAAGTAAAAGAGAAGGCCTCTAAAGCTAGTTAGACAGAGAAAGAAAGTGTAAAACAGTAAAAAACATCAGGGGAAATTTACAACAGGAGACTGCTACTAACACCTTTCTATCACCAGATGACATAAGTGTCCAACTAACAAGGCCACGTTCTTATGCTGGAAGGCCCCCAACTCCCGCAGTTGATAGTTAGGATCCTGAGACAAGATCTCAAATATTAACATGCCCTGTATTTGAGGGAGGAGGGCAGCGTGTTTACCATGCTTTAAATTTCAAAACAGTGAAGCAGCTAAAAGAGGCTGTAACAACCTATCGTCCTCAAGCACCCTTCAATGTAATCATGGTCGAATCCATTAACAACTTGAACATGAAGCCAGTGGATTGGGCTAATATGTGTAATGTTGTGCTAAATGGAGGACAATGCATGTGATGGAAGGTTGCCAATGAGGAATGTTGAAAGGAGACAGCTAGGAGAAATGCAGGAGCTGGTTATCCTCAGAGAAATCTAGATATGTTGTTAGGAAAGGGACCTTATGAAGATCAGCAGCAGCAAATTGCATATGATCATGGTGTATGTGCACAAATTGGTGTAGATGCAATTAAGGCATGGAAGACATTACAAGAACATGGAGGTTTACAAGGTCAATTATCTAAGGTAATACAAGGAGCTAATGAACCTTATGCTGAATTTGTAGATAGGCTTATTCAAAGAGCTACCAGAGTTTTTGGGAATACAGAACAAGCAATGCCATTACTAAAACAACTGGCATATGAGCAAGCGAATCGTTGTTGAAGAGATATCATTAGACCATGGAAAAATGAAGATTTAAACACATTGATTTAATTATGTAGAGACATTAATGAACAAGAGCAAGTCATGGCAGCTGCAGTAAAACAGGCTTTAGTTGCCAGATACATTAATGAACAAGGGCAAATTGTGGCAGCTACAGTAAAACAGGCTTTAGATGCCAGACCAAGAACATGCTACCAATGTGAAGAAACAGGACATTTTAAAAGGAATTGGCCCATAGAAGGAGGGTTTAACAATATTAGGTATCAAAGGTGTAGAATACCAGGTATTTGGCCACAATGCCATAGAGGGAGACATTGGGCTAATGAGTGCTGTTCTCAAACCACCATAGAGGGTACTCAATTATCAAAAAATGAACAAGGACCAGGTGTTTATCCACGATATCATGGAGAAAGGCATTGGGCTCAATTGCCAAATAAATGGACAGGGGGTTCCAATGCTCCGGGTCCCCAAACCACAAATATACAGAGCACTGGAGGAACCCAGCAACCCCATCAGGGTAGTGCCCAGGACACATTGTCCATCAGATCCCTCATCAGACAAACCAGAGGGAGCACAGTGTTGGACATCTGTGCCTCTGCCAGATCAGTACTAACTCCAGACATGGGAGTTCAAATCATTCCCACAGGGGTAAAAGGACCTCTTCCCAAAGGAACCATGGGCTTATTATTGGGATGCAGCTCTTCTACTCTAAAAGAACTTATGATAAGTCCTGGGGTGATTGATCCCGATTATGAAGGTGAAATAAAAATTATAGCCAGTTCTCCAAAGGACATATCAGTAATTTCACAAGGAGATAGAATAGCACAGTTACTAATAATACCCAGCCTGTATGATAAATTTTCCAGTCGTACTGTAGAAAGATGTTCCAAGGGATTAGGCTCCACAGGTGTAGATTTGGCTATGCTTTCTTTAAATTTAGATTCTCGCCCCATGCTAAAACTAAATATTCAAGGGCATGAATTGAATGGGCTACTGGATACAGGTGCAGACATTAGCATCATCTCTCGTCAAGAATGGCAAAAACATTGGCCATTACAACAAGCCACTCAAACGCTTCGAGGCCTATAAGTGGCGACTAATCCCCATAGAAGTAAAATGGTATTAGATAGGAAGGATCCTAAAGGATGTTAACGAACTATGCAGCCATATGTATTGGATCATCTTCCCATAAATTTATGGGGACGAGATGTCCTAGATCAATTAGGTTTGACATTAACAAATAACATCAACCAAAATGCAGCCACTATTATGACTAGACAAGGTTTTAGGAAAGAAAAAAGATTAGAAAAACAAGAATAAGTCATAGCAGCACCAATACAAATAGATCAAGGAACAGAGAGACATGGGTTAGATTTTCGGAAAGGGCCACTGAGACAATAAAAATTACCTGAAAATCAGAAAGACAGTATGGGTTCCTCAGTGGCCCCTGACTAAAGAAAAGATACAAGCAGTCCATGACCTGGTAAAACAACAATTAGCAGAAGGACGTATACAACCGACTGTATATCCCCAAAATACTCCCATTTATGTCATCAAAAAGAAATCTGGTAAATGGAGACTATTGCAAGATTTTAGAGCCATTAATAATGAGATGGTTATTATGGGGCCTGCTCAATCAGGGATTCCTCAATTGTCTGCTTTGCCAATAACCTGGTATGTTTTAGTTATAGATATTAAATATTGTTTTTTTTTCAATTATAATTCATCCTAAGGA
Source organism: Callospermophilus lateralis (assembly GCF_048772815.1). NCBI lineage: Eukaryota > Metazoa > Chordata > Mammalia > Rodentia > Sciuridae > Callospermophilus > Callospermophilus lateralis. The sequence goes on from NW_027518101.1 coordinate 3,891,232, forward strand.
TAGTCCAGGTTTTGCTTTTACTATCCCTGCACTGAATCATGAAGGTCCTGATCAGAGATATGAATGGAAAGTACTCCCTCAAGGGATGGCTAACAGCCCAACTATGTGTCATATTTATGTTAACAAAGTAATCCAGCCACTTAGAAATCAAAATTCTGAACACAAATATTTCACTATATGGATGATGTATTATTAGCACACAAAGCTAAAAACACATTGCTAGAAAGTTATGCCACACTTACAAACTTATTAAAAATTATAATGTAGAGATAGCAATAGATAAAGTACAATTAAATTTTCCAATTAATTATTTAGGAGTTCTGTTATCCTCAACCATGGTCAGTCCACCAAAAATTCAAATACGAGTAGATCAACTCAAATCACATAACGACTTTCAAAAGTTATTAGGAGACATAAATTGGATAAGGCCTTATCTAGGTATACCAACAGGAGAGTTGGGACCTTTATTTGATATCCTAAAAGGTCTATCAGATAAAAATTCACCCCGCATGTTAACACCTGAAGCAAGAAAGGCATTAAAAATCAATGAAACATATATGGAAAATATGCATTTGGATAGAATTGATATAAGTTTGCCTTTATTATTTATTGTACTATCAACAAAAAATATTCCTACAGGAGTATTTTGGCAAGAAGGTCCATTATTATGGATACATTTATCTTATTCTCCTTACACTATTCTTACTAGGTATCCTGAGGCTTTAGGATAATTAATACTCAAAGGAATTAAAGCAGCAAAGGGAGTGTTTGGAATTTCTTCCAATAAAATTTTTACTCCATATACTCTGAATCAAATTGATGAGTTAGCTAATGAGTTAAATACTTGGGCAATAATCATGGTCCAATCTAATGTTTCATTTGATAACCACTTACCATCTAACCCTTTATTGTCTTTTTGGTCATCGCATCCTGTAATTTTTCCAAAATTGAGAAGAAAAACACTTATCATGAATGCTTCAAATATATTCACTGATGTATCAAATAATGGTACAGCAGCAATAGTTATACCTGATAAAACTAATAAATTTTTAGAACCCAAACAATCAGCTCAAAAGGTAGAGCTTAATGCAGTATTACAAGCTTTTGAGATATTTAAATATCCTGTATTTAATTTATTTTCCGATAGTCAGTATATAGTTAATGCTATAGTATCCCTTGAAGTTGCTGGTAAGATTTCTCCTTTCTCTACTGTTTTCTCTTTACTTTCCAATATAAAAAGTCTAATCTGGGACATAAAAGATCTATTCTTTATAAGACATATCAGGGCACATCCAAAAAGAAGATGATTTGACTCAAGGCCTTATCAGCTGATATCCAAAATTCCAGTTTGACTATCCTTACATCTGAGATAGAACCAGGATGCTTTTTTCATTATCTATTTTATTATTGCCCTTTCCCACATTCTATTTTGTTTTTTGAGCTCATACAGACCTAGTTTAATGTTTTGCTGATCAGTTGTATTTTTTGACAAAAGAGTTTTTGACCATTGCAATGGAGATTTCACGTGTAAAAAGTTATAAGGCCTTTACTATTAGGTTATGTGTTGTATGTATTATATTATATGTGCACACTTGTGTTTTGTGTTATATGTTTGAATGTTCGTATGTCCATATATGATATATGATGAGCGCTCATAAAAAAATGGATCCAAATATTTTTTTATTCACATTATTTAAATGGTTTAATTTAAATTGGGTAAAGAGCTGTTGAGGTTTGTTTTAAAATTTGAAAAAAAGGAGGTTAAGAGATCTGTTTCCTTTCTTTCACCTTTCCTTTTCATTATATTTAATAATTATCTTCAAGACAATGTAAATAGTTAAGAAAATTGTTTTCTTTCAGTGCCTTCTGGAATGTTACATAATTTTTCTTTAGCCATTATTGCCAGAATTCCTATCTTCATCCCAGTGCTGGTGAAATCAAAGATAAAACCAATCTACAGCTTCTGCAATAGCCATCACTGAAATGCTTGCAGAACTTGCCTAGACACATTGAGAACTCTCCTGTATGCATTGTAAACTACCTGTTTGTGCAGCGACTTGTGGTAGTGTTCGGGTATATTTGCTGATGATGTCATCGGTGGTACAATTTTTCCAAAAGGAGCCGTCAATTGGCTTGGTGTATCTTCCTCTCTTCTGTGTGTCATTATCGTCCAGCTAATGTTTGGGGGCCATTAGAGGTGAGGCAAAGAACCTCACCACCCCCCGGTGGTACAAAGACCTCTCCACAGGTGTTGCTGTAAACTGGACCGGTAGTCAGTGATGGGTAAGATCCAATTGCAATGGTACCAACTTAACGGGTAAGGACCATATGTACTATTGGACAACCTAAGGCAGGCACTGTCCCTAAGCCACATGTGTGTTGTTTAAACAGAGAGGGGGAGATGTTGAGAGCCACATCCGAAGGGGCCCCAGCAAAATTCCAGAAGCCAGCAAACTTCCAGCTGCTGGCTGATGATTGGCTCACAGCAACATCTAGCTGATTGGCTCCTCTGTGGTGATGCTCATTGGGCTGTTCCCTGCCCTTTCAGACCACGGAGTTGCTCATTAGGGGACTTATTTGGCTTTGCCCACATGACCTAGCCAATCGGCCTCAAGAGCAGGAGGATTGTGGGAGGTGGAGAGAGGCTTGTGTGGGAGGAAGAGGCTTTTGGGAAGCCAGTGGTGGCAGTTGGCGCTCTGAGGGTTTTTCCTGAGAGGCTGTTTTGTTTGGCGTGTGTGGTTTTAAAAATAAAGTTAGTTTCTTTTGACAAGTGGCTCCTGATTGTGCCCAGCAAGACTGCGGCATTATCCTAATATTTCTACAGTAACTGCCCCAGTTTAACAGCAATGCAAGTAGACTCTTATGGGACATGATTTGTATTTTGATGTTCATTTTTATTCAACACTGGTACATTACTATTTCTTCAGTTTATGCACATCAGAGGATATATATTTCTTGCACAAGTTGGCAAATTTATAGGCATTTGTTTCATTTTCAATCACTTCCTGCTTCAGAACACATGCATTACTCCAGGTTTCTTAACTGGTCTATTCGTGAGACTTCTTTCCAAACATATTATTTCCGATTTTCTTTATAATTGTTTAAGCAAAACTCACACACCCTTCATGATAAACCATAACTATCATTTCACAATTAGATGTATAACTGTTTGGAATGAATGATTGTATATCAATATAAGATTTCTAATATATTTTCTGATATCAATTCAATCCATGATTTAAAGTGGAACCAGTTATATTATTTATTCACAGTATGGTCTATTCATGCATTATCTATATTCATAGACACAGGGTACACCTCTTTGTACCCCCAATACTAATTTATACGTTTTCAAAATATTGCTCCCAGTAATAGAGGAAGAAATACTCATGTCACCTGATCTAAATATGCATGTTATCACAGTAATATTCTGGACGCAAAATGCAAAATTCACACGTGTGATTGTACCAAAGCCTAAATGGACACTGAACATGGATTACTAAAAACATCCATGTCCAGCTTGCATAACGCTCTCAAATGTCAATCCTATCGGTGACTACATATTTGTTTCTTCCTAATATATTCAACCTCAAAACTGTTGAAAATGTCTAATACTATCACTCACCCTGTACTTTGCCTGTTTTCCTAATGTCTCTATTGATATCGGCTTTCATACATATTTTCCCCAGTTCATCATTGTGACTGACCCTTCACATGTGCTGACATTGATATTCACTCTCTAACCAAAACCCAATTGCTAAAGAACTTTTGATACAAATACTAAATTCACCCTTGTTCCAAAATCTACCGACTATCTTCCTGATCCTATTGATTATCCCTGTTTGAGTGGATGTTCTCCTCTACATTCAATCATCCAAGGTACAAGTCCTATGGCATTGTATATCGACTTATCTGAGACATGTGTGCAGAACGTAATTTAAAGCTATGTATCGCAATCAATTGCCCAATACACTTCTGAGCTTCAAATCTCACCTAGATTTCTGTTTACATACTTATATTTCACCTCTGTATTCCTATAAATATTGCAGGTTCCCAATACCATTATTCATCCCACAGAATGATTCCTAAACCAAATCGATCCTGTTATTATCCCTAACCATACACTGTTGCCTCAATCTAACATTACAAAAGAGCAGGGACAGAGTTCATCTTACAATACAGGAATGTAGGGGATCTTACACCTGCTGAGAACCTCAAATTTCTATGCAGAAATGATCCCTGGAGAAGATGTAGGCAGCTATGAAGGACCTGAGAGAGCAAAAGCCATCTTCCATGGCAAACACCTTGTGATAACGAAGGGATGTGTATGAATCAGCCTCTCTTTTCTTAATGTAGAGAAGATGGACCAAACCAGACCTGCGTGGAGAGGTGTTCCCGGGTGGCCATTGTTTATATACCATTCAAATTTGTCAAAGTGTCACAGGAAGTAGGGGCAGCCTCCATCTCATGAGACCCATGAAAGCAACTGTTAGGACAAAGTGGTTGCCAAGGCAGTGATCTCATTCAGTTCCTGAAGAAGGTGACCTACCTAACTTCGTTGGTGATGGAACTCTCTGAAATTGGGATCCAAGAAGCCAGGCACCCAGAGCCAGTCCCAGTCCCAGTCCCAGTGGTCGAATTTGTTTGGATTTACCAAGGACAGAGTCAGTCTTTCTTGGTACCTAATGATATGAGGATGGCCAAATGCCAGTAGAGCTCAGAAAAGGGGCCTTTCCCTAGATAGCAGGTATTGGCTCAATGCTGCCTGCTGACAACTTCGTAGAGTGGGCCAAGAAGAACAGATCTGAGACAGGCCAGGCCATTTTGGGGCAACATAGTATGGCCCACCAGTCAGAGGACACTCCAGATAGTCACAGACCTACTTGGGGGAAGGAGGTGCTTTTGTGGATGTGGATGTGAGTTTGTGGTTTTGTCTCATGTTCTGAAAATAGGTAGGAATGGTGGTTTGTATGGTTTGGAGTTGACTGTTTCTAGGAAGTCGTTTTGCAAGGCGAGTGTTTCTATGTCTGTGTATCCACTGTGTTCGTGGTTGTAGTCTTTAGAAAAGAGAATGCATCAATGGAGGTTTCCTGTCTAGTTGGATGCTTCCCAGCATTCATCCTGCCCACTTTATAAATGGACTGTGGCTTGCCTTATGGATGGGCAACACCTACTATCTTCCTAAGGTCCTCTACACATCTTGATTTCTGGCCTCTCTCCAGAATAGGCTCATGGTTTTGTGGCCAAGATATGTACCACCTCCAAAATCTGTTACATGGCCATGTAATGGATAGCTGAAGGGAATGGGAACATCTCAGAAAACTCAGATATCAGTGTAACCAGTAAAGTCTCAGTTTAAAAACCTTTCTTTGGCCCATTTGCTTACCTATGGTTATGTTGCCCTGAATGTCAGGAAGGTATTTGCCTCAGGCCACCCCTTTCTGAAGCCTGAAGAAAACATTTTTCAAATGGAAATGAATGGGCATCACCTGTGGATCTTTGCTTAATTGCTTTGGAAAGAGATGTGTCTGAATCAGCCTCTTGGCCCTGTGTGAGGTTGGGGCTTTGATTCTCAGAAGGTGATAGATCTAAAGAAAGATCCCATGTGTGCTTGGGTTTTCTATTGCCTCCAACTCACATAAAGGATTTATACCTACAATCAGTAGGATTAAATTGGAGAATCAGAACAGTATTAACGGCAGGCCTATTTGATCACTCCTGGTTCACAGGAAGGGTGTCTAGGTCACCCTGACTTTAGGCAAATGAGGGGCAAGGGAGTTTATTTTGGAAACTGTCTTGGGCTTCGCCCCTCATGGAAAATTCCATCCAGAGGTTACGATGAGTGTCTATATGGAAGATGATGAGGGCCATGTGGCAGTGTTTTGGTTTTAATTGTGGTCATTTGTGTGCTGGTTGGAAGAGATGACTGGGTACACCTGGACCTGAACTCTGGTGTGATTCCCCTTAGAGACTGAGTTCTGGAACTGACTTCAGGGAAGTATTGCCATTAATTTTGGTGGGATTTTAGGAGGCCACACATGAGAGTCGCCCTTGGAAACTGAGATCTAGTCTCAGGGTGTCTTTCCACAGTGCACTGGGAATCTCCACCAGGATATAAGACGATTTTATTCTGAAAGACTTGGCAACCATAGTAAAGAGTCAAAACACATATTGAACTCACATTGAGTAGACATCAATGGGTCAGGCTTCATGTGACATTTTGGCCACTCGTTGGGAAGCGTTGCCTTTTAGAGTTCTCCAGAGCTTTCATCCTCACCATTTAATGGTTCCTGAATGAATTGAAAAACCAGTGCATCCAACTTGATACTTGAAAAATGGCTAGATAAATACCATGAAATTTTTGAAATTCCCATGACCAGGTGGCACTGGAGAACCTTTGGATGTCCTGTTGCTGATCATGAGTGTACCAGACAGTGCCTTGAATCACTGGGTTTCATGAAAATGGTGTAGAACAGAGATGCCAGTAAGTTGGAATTTGCTGAGTAGTGGGCCTAGAACAGTGGTGGGCAGGTGTGTGATTAAACATCTGTGTTGGTGTCATGTGGATTGGCCATTGGCTTCCAAATGGCTTTTGACTGACATGGTGCAGCCAGCAGACCCTTGCATGTAAAGGCATCTTGTTATATGGAGAGGTTTCAGGGCAATGTTCAGAATCAAGTTGCTAGGGACAAGGGGGAAGACTATGTTGGATATAAGACTGGTTGGTGCATTCTCCTTGCAGACCCTGACCCACCACACATGACAGAACTCCCTCCAGCACTGTGTCCCAGTTGAACTACTTGTATTTCGTGAAGCAAACACCAAACTCCCATTGCAGCAGCTAGAAAGACCATGAAAAATGGAGGATGACCACATGGCTTCAGAGTCCACACAGGAAGACACTTAGCCCCCATTGGCCACAGTTTACATACAAAGAGAGAATTCTGCACTACTGCCTCATGTTCATTAAAGAATAAGAAAACATGTGCTCCAGGTTACATAGATGCAGACCCAGCTTTGATGGTCTCACTGCAAAGGAAGCTAAAGCTCCTGACTACAACATATATTTCCAGTGCCCAAACTCAGAGGCAGTTTCTCATAAGTCTTCCGGTCAGCAGAGCACCATGTTTGTGAAGTGTTTACCCTGTCCCTTACTTTTGGAAACTCTTCTACCACCCCCAAAGTTGTGAACTCCTGAGCATATTCCATTCCAGATAAGTATTCATAGATTTTCTAACTCTTCTCCTCTAATTGTGTCTAACTTGGGGCGAAGGTAATGTCAAGGCATTGTTCTTGATGAGAGTGGGATGATTATTTTTAGCACATATTTGCATAAACATTGGATTCATTTTCCTAATTTTCATTCGAAATACTGAATCACTCACACTAACCCATACCCTACTAGACTCTATATTCTGACTCCTAATCCTAATATAATGGAGAAAAATAACCCAAAATGAATAGACATACAAGCATTTCAGAGGAGGCATGGAGTATAATTGGACTTGCCTTTTGCATTATGTAGAATTGGAGTTATAAATCTAGTCAATTTTTTGTTGAAATAGTTCTCCATGTGTTTTTTTAACTTTTGTTGTTTGTTGTTCAAAACATTATATAGTTCTTGATATATCATATTTCACACTTTGATTCAAGTGAGTTATGAACTCCCATTTTTATCCCGTATATAGTTTGCAAAATCATATCAGTTACGCATCCATTGATTTACATATTGCCATACTAGTGTCTGTTGTATTTTGCTGCCTTTCCTATCCTCTACTATCCCCCCTCCCCTCCCCTCCCCTCCCATCTTCTCTCTCTACCCCCTATACTGTAATTTATTTTTCCCCCTTGTATTTTTCCCTTTCCCCTCACTTCCTCTTGTCCGTAATTTTGTATAACCCTGAGGGTTTTCTTCCATTTCCATGTAATTTCCCTTCTCTCTCCCTTTCCCTCCTACCTCTCATCCCAGTTTAATGTTAATCTTCTTCTCATGCTCTTTATCCCTACTCTGTTCTTAGTTACTCTCCTTATATCAAAGAAGACATTTGGCATTTGTTTTTTAGGGATTGGCTTCCTTCATTTAGCATAATCTGCTCTAATGCCATTCATTTCCCTGCAAATTCTATGATTTTGTCATTTTTTAATGCTGAGTAAAACTCCATTGTGAATTAATGCCATATTTTTTAACCATTCGTCTATTGAAGGGCATCTAGGTTGGTTCCACACTCTTGCTATTGTGAATCGTGCTGCTATGAATCAATGTAGCAGTGTCCATGTACCATGCTCTTTTTAGGTCTTTATGAAATAGACCGAGAAGAGTAGTAGCTGGGTCAAGTGGTGGGTTCCATTTCAAGCTTTCCATGAAATCTCCATACCGCTTTCAAAATTGGCTGCACCAATTTGCAGCCCCACCAGAAATGTACATGTGTACCCATTTACACACATCCTCGCCAAAACTTGTTGATGTTTGACTTCATAATGGCTGCCAATCTTACTGGAGTGAGATGGTATCTTATGGTGGTTTTGATTTGCATTTCTCTGACTGCTAGAGATGGTGAGCATTTTTTCATGTACTTGTTGATTGATTGTATTCCTCCTCTATGAAGTGTCTGTTCAGGTCCTTGGGCCATTTGTTGATTGGGTTATTTTTTATCTTATTGTCTAATTTTTGAGTTCTTTGTATACTCTGGATATTAGGGCTCTATCTGAAGGGTGAAGAGTAATGATTCGTTCCCAGGATGTAGGCTCCCTATTTACCTCTCTTATTCTTTCTTTTGCTGAGAAAAAAAAATTAAGTTTGATTAAGTCCCATTTCTTTATTCTTGTTATTAACTCTTGTGCTATGGGTGTCCTATTGCGGAATTTAGAGCCCGACCCCACAGTATGTAGATCGTAGCCAACATTTTCTTCTATCACACGCCGTGTCTCTGATTTGATATCAAGCTCCTTGATCCATTTTTTGTTAACTTTTGTGCATGTCGAGAGGAAGGGATTCAGTTTCATTTTTTTTCATATGAATTTCCAGTTTTCCCAGCACCATTTGTTGAAGATGCTATCCTTCCTCCATTGCATGCTTTTAGCCCCTTTATCAAATATAAGATAGTATGTAGTTTTTTGGATTGGTTTCTGTGTCCTCTATTCTGTACCATTGGTCCACCCGCCTGTTTTGGTACCAGTACCATGCTCTTTGTGTTACTATTGCTCTGTAGTATAGTTTGATGTGTGGTATCGCTATACCGCCTGATTCACACTTTCTGCTTAGCATTGTTTTTGCTATTCTGGGTCTTTCATTTTTTGATATGAATTTCATGATTGCTTTCTCTATTTCTACATGAAATGCCGTTGGGATTTTGATTGGCATTGCATTAAACCTATAGAGAACTTTTGGTAATATCGCCATTTTGATGATGTTAGTTCTGCCTATCCATGAACAAGGTATATTTTTCCATCTTCTAAAATCTTCTTCTATTTCTCTCTTTAGGGTTCTGTAGTTTTCATTGTATAAGTTTTTCACCTCTTTTGTTAGGTTGATTCCCAAGTATTTTATTTTTTCTGAGAATATTGTAAATGGAGTGGTTGTCCTCATTTCCATTTCAGACAATTTTTCGCTGATATACAGGAATGCCTTTGATTTGTGCATGTTGATTTTACATCCAGCCACTTTGGTGAATTCATTTATTATCTCTAATAGTTTCTTTGTAGACCCTTTTGGGTCTGCTAGGTATAGAATCATGTCATCTGCAAATAGTGATAATTTAAGTTTTTCTTTTCCTATTTTTATGCCTTTAATTTCTTTTGTCTGTCTAATTGCTCTGGCCAGTGTTTCTAGAACTATGTTGAACAGAAATGGTGAGAGAGGGCATCCCTGTCTTGTTCAAGATTTTAGAGGGAATGCCTTCAATTTTTCTCCATTCAGAATGATGCTAGCCTGAGGCTTAGCATAGATTGCTTTTACAGTATTGAGGTAGGTTCCTGTTATCCCTAGTTTTTCTAGAGTTTTGAACATAAAGGGATGCTGTACTTTGTTGAATGCTTTTTCTGCATCTATCGAGATGATCATATAGTTCTTATTTCTAAGTCTATTGATGTGGGAAATAACATTTATTGATTTCTGTATGTTGAACGAACCTTGCATCCCATGGATGAATCCTACATGCTCATGGTGCACAATTTTTTGATATGTTTTCGTATCGGATTCATCAGAATTTTATTGAGGATTTTTGCACCTAGGTTCATTAGAGATATTGGTCTGTAGTTTTGCTACTTTATAGTGAGTTTCTCTGGTTTAGGAATCAGGGTGATGTTGGCCTCGTAGCATGAATTTGGAAGTTCTCCCTCTTTTTCTATTTCCTAAAATAGCTTGAAAAGTATTGGTATTAATTCCTATTTAAATGTTTTTTAAAACTCCGCTGTATACACATCCGGTCCTGGGCTTTACTTAGTTGATAGTCTTTGGATGGTTTCTTCTATTTCCTCCATTGATATTGGTCTGTTTAGGTTGTCTATATCCTCCTGACTCAATCTGGGCAGATCAGATGACTTAAGAAATTTATCGATGCCTTCACTATTATCTATTTTATTGGAGTATAAGGATTCAAAATGTTTTCTGATTATCTTCCGTATTTCTGAAGTGTCTGTTGTGATATTGTCTTTTTCATCCCGTATGCTAATAATTTGAGTTCTCTCTCTTCTTCTCTTCATTAAAATGTCTAAGGTTCTGTCGATTTTATTTATTTTTTGAAAGAACCAACGTTAAGTTTTGTCAATTTTTTCAATTGTTTCTTTTGTTTCTATTTCATTAATTTCAGCTCTGGTTTTAATTATTTCTTGCCTTCTACTTCTTTTTCTGTTGTTTTCTTCTTCTTTTTCTAGGGTTTTGAGATGAAGTATGAGATCATTAATTTGTGTTTTTTTTCTTTTTTTAAGGAATGAATTCCAAGCAATGAAATTTCGTCTTAAAACTGCTTTCAATGTGTCCCATAGATTTTGATATGTTGTGTCTGTGTTTTCATTTATCTCTAAGAATTTTTTAATTTCCTCCTTGATGTCTTCTAAAACCCATTGATCATTCAGTAACCTATTGTTTATTCTCCAAGTGATGCATGATTTTTCTTTACTTCTTTTATGATTGATTTTCAGTTTCATTCCATTATGATCAGATGAGATGCATGGCATTATCTTTACTCCTTTATATTGTTTAAGAGTTGCCCTGTGATGTAATATATGATCTATTTTGAGAAGGATCCATGTGCTGCTGATAAAAAAGTGTAACTGCTTGATGTTGGGTGATTTATTCTGTATATGTCAATTAAGTCTATGTTATTAATTGTGTTATTGAGTTCTATACTGTTGCCTCAATCTAACATTACAAAAGAGCAGGGACAGAGTTCGCCTTACAATAAAGGAATGTAGGTTATCTGCAAACTACTGAGAACCTCAAAGTTCCATGCAGAAATGATCCCTGGAGAAGATGTAGGCAGCTATGAAGGACCTGAGAGAGCAAAAGCCATTTTCCATGGCAAACGACCTGGACAGGAAAAAGGGATGTGTCTGAATCAGCCTCTCTCTTCTTAATATAGAGAAGATGGACCAAACCAGCCCTGCGTGTACAGCTGTTCCCACGTGCCTATTGTTGATATTCCATTCTAAGTAGTCAAATTTTCACAGGAAGTAGGGGCAGCCTCCATCTCATGGGACCCATGGAAGCAACTGTTAGGACAAAGTGGTTGCCAAGGCAGCGACCTCATTCAGTTCCTGAAGGAAGTGACCTACCTAACTTCCTTGGTGACGGAACTCTATGAACTTGGGATCCAAGAAGCCAGGTACTCAGAGCCAGTCGCAGTACCAGTCCCAGTGGGCCCACTTTTTTGGATTTACAAAGTACAGAGTCAGACCTTCTTGGTAACTACTGATGTGAGGAGGGCCAATTGCCAGTAGAGCTCTGAAGAGGGTCTTTTCCTGAGATTGCAGGTAGTGGCTAACCGCTGACTCCTCACAGTTTTACAGAGTTGGCAAAGGAGACCAGATCTGAGACATGACAGGCCATTTCGGGGGGAAAATATTATGGCCCACCAGTCAGAGGACACTCCAGATAGTCACAGTCCTACTTGGGGGAAGGAGGTGCCATTGTGGGTGTGGGTGTGAGTTTGTGGTGTACCAGACAGTGCCTTGATTAAATGGGTTTAAGGAAAATTGTGCAGAACAGAGTTGCCAGTAAGTTGGACCCTCCTGAGTAGTGGGGCCAAAGCTGTGGTGTGCGGGTGTGTGATAAATCATCTGTGGTGGGGCCATGTGGATTTGCCATTGATTTCCAAATGGATTGACAATGACACGGTGCAGTGAGGAGACCCTTGAATGTAAAGGCATCTTGTTATATGGATAGTTTTCAGGGCAATGTGCAGAATCAGGTTGCTATGGACAAGGGGGCAAGCTATGTGGGAATGAAGCCTGATTGTTGCATTCTCTTGCAGACCCTGAAAAACCACACGTGACAGAACTCCCTCCAGCACTGTGTCCCAGTTGAACTCCTTGTATTTCATAAAGTAAATACCAAACTCCCAGTGCAGCAGCAGGAAAAAAACACGAAAAGTTGAGGATGACCAAAAAGCTTCACTGTCCACACGGGGAGACACTTAGCCCCCAGTGGCCACAATTTACCTACAACGTGAGAATTCAGCACTGCTGCCTCATGTGCATTGGAAAATAAGAAAGAATGTCCTCCAGGAAACATAGATGCAGACCCAGCTTTGATGGTCTCTATAAAAAGGAAGCTAAAACTCCTTACAACAACATATATTTCAAGTGCCCATCCTCAGAGGTAGTTTCTCAAGAATTTTTTTAGGCCAGAAGACCTCCATATTTCTGGAGTGTTTACCCTGTCCCTTACGTTGGAAGACTCCTCTATTACATCCAAGTTTGTGAACTCCTGAGCATTTTCTATTCCAGATATATATTCACAGAATTTCTAACTCTTCTCCTCTAATTGTTTCTTATTTGGGGCGAAGATGACGTGAAGGCATTGTTGTGGATGAGAGTGGGAAGATTTTCATGTAGCACATGTTTGCATACACATTGGATTCATTTTTCTATTTTCCATTCGAAATACTGAATCTCTGACACTAACGCATACCCTACTAGACTCAGACTACTATTCCTAATATGATGGAGAAAAATAACCCAAACAGAATAGAAATACAAGAAGTTCAGAGGAGGCATGGTGTATAGTTGGACTTCCTTTTGCATGATAAAGTGTAGGTGTTATAAATCTAGTCAATTTTTATTGAAATAGTTCTCCATGAGTTTTTTTTTCCTTTAATTTTTATTGTTGGATCTTCAAAGCATTACATAGTTCTTGACATATCATACTTCACACTTTGATTCAAGTGGGTTATGAACTTCCATTTTTCCCCGTATACAGATTGCAGCATCCCATTGGTTACACATCCACTGTTTTACATATTGCTATAGTGTCTGTTGTATTCTGCTGTCTTTCCTATCTACTATCTCCCATCCCCTTCCCTCCAATCTTCTCTCTCTACACCACCTACTGTAATTTATTTCTTCCCCTTGTTTTATTCCCCTTTCTTCTCATTTCCTCTTGTATTTAATTTTGTATAACCATGAGGATCTCCTTCCATTTCCATGCAATTTCCCTTCTATTTCCTTTCATTCCCACCTGTCACCCCTGTTTAATGTTAATCTTCTTCTCATGCTCTTCCTCCCAACTCTGTTCTTAGTTACTCTCGTTATATCAAAGAAAACATTTGGCATTTGTTTTTTAGGCTTTTGCTCTCTTCACTTAGCATAATCTGTTTAATGCCATCCATTTCTCTGCAAATTTTATGATTTTGTCATTTTTTAATGCAGAATAATACACCATTGTGTATAAATGCCACAATTTTTTTTTATCCATTCATCTTTTGAAGGGCACCGAGTTTGGTTCCACAGTCTTCCTATTGTGAATTGTGCTGCTAGGAACATCGATTTATCAGTGTCCCTGTACGATGCTCTTTTTAGGTCTTTAGCGAATAGACTGAGAAGAAAAATAGCTGGGTCAAATGATGTTTCCATTCCCAGCTTTCCAAGAAATCTCCATACTTCTTTCCAAATTGGCTGCACCAATTTGCAGTCCCACCAGCAATGTACAGGTGGACCCTTTTCCCCACATCCTCGCCACCACTTGTTGTTGTTTGACTTCATATTGGCTGCCACTCATACTGGAGCGAGAAGGTATCTTAGGGTGGATTTGTTTTGCATTTCTCTGACTGCTAGAGATGGTGAACATTTTTTCATGGACTTGTTGATTGATTGTATGTCCTCCTCTGAGAAGTGTCTGTTCAGGTCCTTGGCCCATTTGTTGATTGCATTATTCATTTTCTTATTGTTTAATTTTTTGAGTTCCTTGTATACTTTGGAAATTAGGGCTCTCTCTGAAGTGTGAGGAGTAAGATTTGTTCCCAGGATGTAGGCTCTCTAATTACCTCTCTTATTGTTTTTGTTACTGAGAAAAATCTATTTAGTTTGAGTAAGTCCCATTTGTTCATTCTAGTTATTAACTCTTGTGCTATGGGTGTCCTATTGAGGAATTTGGAGCCCGACCCCACAGTATGTACATCGTAGCCAAGGTTTTCTTCTATCAGAAGCCATGTCTCTGATTTGATATCAAGCTGTTTGATTAATTTTGACTTAACTTTTGTGTATGGCAAGAGAAAGGGATTCAGTTTCATTTTGTTACATATGGAACTCCAGTTTTCCCAGCACTAGTTTTTGAAGATGCTATCCTTCCTCCATTGCATGCTTTTAGCCCCTTTATCAAATATAAGATAGTTGTGGTTTTGTGGATTTGTTTCTGTGTCCCCTATTATGTACCATTAGTCCAACCACCTATTTTGGTACCAGTACTATGCTCTTTTTGTTAGTATTGCTCTGTAGTATAGTTTGAGGTGTGGTATCGCTCTACCGCCTGATTCACACTTCCTGCTTAGCATTGTTTTTGCTATTCTAAGTCTTTTATTTTTCCATATGAATTTCATTATTGTTTTATCTATTTCTACAAGAAATGCCGTTGTGATTTTGATTGGAATTGCATTAAACCTACAGAGAACTTTTGGGAATATCGCCATTTTGATGATGTTAGTTCTGCGTATCCATGAACAGGGTACATTTTTTCATCTTCTAAGATCTTCTTCTATTTCTCTCTTTAGGGTTCTGTAGTTTTCATTGTGTAAGTCTTTCACCTCTTTTGTTAGGTTGATTCCCAAGTATTTTATTTTTTTGAGGATATTCTGAGTGGAGTGGTTTCCTCATTTCCATTTCAGAGGATTTGTCACTGATATACAGGAATTACTTTGATTTATGCTTGTTGATTTTATATCCTGCCACTTTGCTGAATTCATTTATTAGCTCTAATAGGTTTTTGTAGACCCTTTTGGGTCTGCTAGGTACATAATCATGTCAGCTACAAATAGTGATAATCTAAGTTCTTTTTTTCCTTTTTTTTATGCCTTTAATTTCTTTCATTTTTCTAATTGCTCTTGCCAGTGTTTCGAAAACTATGTTGAACAGAAGTGTTGAGAGAGGGCATCCCTATCTTGTTCCAGATTTTAGAGAGAATGCCTTCAGTTTTTATCAATTTAGAATGATGCTGGCCTGAGGCTTAGCATAGATTGCTTTTACAGTATTGAGGTAGGTTCCTGTTATCCCTAGTTTTTCTAGAGTTTTGAACATAAAGGGATGCTGTACTTTGTTGAATGCTTTTTCTGCATCTATCGAGATGATCATATAGTTCTTATTTCTAAGTCTATTGATGTGGGAAATAACATTTATTGATTTCTGTATGTTGAACGAACCTTGCATCCCATGGATGAATCCTACATGCTCATGGTGCACAATTTTTTGATATGTTTTCGTATCGGATTCATCAGAATTTTATTGAGGATTTTTGCACCTAGGTTCATTAGAGATATTGGTCTGTAGTTTTGCTACTTTATAGTGAGTTTCTCTGGTTTAGGAATCAGGGTGATGTTGGCCTCGTAGCATGAATTTGGAAGTTCTCCCTCTTTTTCTATTTCCTAAAATAGCTTGAAAAGTATTGGTATTAATTCCTATTTAAATGTTTTTTAAAACTCCGCTGTATACACATCCGGTCCTGGGCTTTACTTAGTTGATAGTCTTTGGATGGTTTCTTCTATTTCCTCCATTGATATTGGTCTGTTTAGGTTGTCTATATCCTCCTGACTCAATCTGGGCAGATCAGATGACTTAAGAAATTTATCGATGCCTTCACTATTATCTATTTTATTGGAGTATAAGGATTCAAAATGTTTTCTGATTATCTTCCGTATTTCTGAAGTGTCTGTTGTGATATTGTCTTTTTCATCCCGTATGCTAATAATTTGAGTTCTCTCTCTTCTTCTCTTCATTAAAATGTCTAAGGTTCTGTCGATTTTATTTATTTTTTGAAAGAACCAACGTTAAGTTTGAGGTATGTTCCTATTATCCCTAGTTTTTCTAGAGTTTTGAACAGAATGGGTTGCTGTACTTTGTCGAATGTTTTTTTCTGCATATATCGGGATGATTATATGGTTCTTATTTTTAAGTCTATTGAAGTGGTGAATAACAATTATTGATTTCCATATATTGAACCAGCTTTGCATCCCAGGGATGAATCCTACTTGATCATGTTGCACATTTTTTTAATATGTTTTTGTGTCTGATTTGCCAGAATTTTATTGAGAATTTTTGCATCTAGGTTCATTAGAGATATTGGTCTGTAGTTTTGTTTCTTTGAAGTGTCTTTGTCTGGTTTAGGAATCAGGGTAATATTGGCCTCCTAGAATAAAATTGGAAGTTGTCCCTCTTTTTCTATTTCCGGAAATATCTTGAAAACTATTGGTATTAGTTCCGCTTTAAAGGTTTTGTAAAACTCTGCTGTATATATATCCAATCCTAGGCTTTTCTTAGTTGGTAGTCTTTGGATGATTTCTTCTGTTTCCTCAATTGATATTGGTCTGTTTAGGTTATCTATATCCCCCTGACTCAATCTGGGCAGATCATATGACTTAAGAAATTTATTGATGCCTTCACTATCTTCTAATTTATTGGAGTATAAGGATTCAAAATAATTTCTGATTATCTTCTGTATTTCTGAAGTGTCTGTTATGATATTGCCATTTTCATCCCGTATGCTAGTAATTTGAATTCTCTCTCTTCTTCTCTTTCTTAACATGGCTAAGGGTCTGTCGATTTTATTTATTTTTTCAAAGAATCAACTTTTAGTTTTGTCAATTTTTCAATTGTTTCTTTTGTTTCAATTTTATTAATTTCAGCTCTGATTTTAACAATTTCTTGCCTTCTACTTCTTTTGCTGTTGTTTTCTCATGTTTTTCTGGAATTTTGAGATGAACCATGAGATCTTTTATTTGTTGTCTTTTTCCTTTTTTAGGAAAGTACTCCAGGCAATGAATTTTCCTCTTAGAACTGCTTTCAATGTGTCCCCTAGATTCTGATATGTTCAGTCTGTCTTTTCATTTATCTCTAAGATATTTTTTATTTTCCTCCTAGATGTCTTCGATAACCCATTGATCATTCAGTATTCTATTGTTCATTCTCCAAGTGATGGATGATTTTTCCTTCCTTCTTTTACCATTGATTTTCAGTTTCATTCCATTATGATCAGATAAGATGCCTGGTATTATCTGTACTCCTTTATATTTTCTAAGAGTTGCCCTGTGACATAATATATGATGTATTTTTGAGAGGTATCTATGTGTTACTGAGAAAAAAGTGTAACTGCTTGTTGTTTGGTGGTATATTCTATATATGTCAATTAAGTCCAATTTATTAATTGTGTTATTGATTTCTATTGTTTCCTTATTCAACTTTTGTTTGGAAGATCTGTCCAGTAGTGAGAGAGGTGTGTTGAAGTCTCCCATGATTATTGTATGGTGGTCTATTAGACTCTTGATCTTGAGAAGAGTTTGTTTAGTGAACATAGCTGCACCATTGTTTGGGGCATATACATTTATGATTGTTATGTCTTGTTGGTGTATGGTTCCCTTGAGCAGTATGTAGTGTCCCTCTTTATCCCTTTTGATAAACTTTGGCTTGAAATCTATTTTATTTTATATGAGTATGGACACTCCTGCTTGTTTCTGAAGTCCATATGAGTGATATGATTTCTCCCAACCTTTCAACTTCAGTCTATGTTTCTCTTTTCCTATCAAATGCGTCTCCTGTAGGCAGCATATTGTTGGGTCTTGTTTTGTGATTCATTCTACTATCCCGTGTCTCTTAATTTGTGAGTTTAAGCCATTAACTTTTATGGTTATTATTGAGATATGGGTTGTTCTTCCAGCCATATTTGTTTATTTATGTTACTAAGCATGGTTTGTTTTTCTTTTATTATTTTCCCCCCTTTACTGTACTAGCTCCCACTATTGGTTTTCATTGTTATTTTCCATTTCCTCTTCCGATCATCTTTTGCCGAGGATGTTTTGAGCAGATGGTTTTCTAGCTGCAAATTCTTTTAAATTTTGTTTATCATGGAAGGTTTTAATTTCATCTTCCATCCTGAAGCTTAATTTCGCTGGATGCACAATTATTGGTTGAAACCCATTTTCTTTCAGCTTTGGAAAAATGTTATTCCAGGATCTTCTAGCTTTCAGAGTCTGTGTTGAAAGATCAGCTGTTATAATGATTGGTTTACCGCTAAATGTAATCTGCTTCCTTTCTCTTGTAGCTGTTAAAATCCTCTCCTTATTCTGTATGTTTGGCATCTTCATTATAATATGTCTAAATGTGGATCTCTTATGATTTTGCACATTCGGCATCCTGTAGGCTTCTAGGATTTGGGATTCTGTCTCATTCTTCAAGTCTGGGAAGTTTTCCCATATTATTTCATTGAATTGATTTCTCATTCCTTTGGTTTGGACCTCTATACCTTCCTGTATCCCAATGATTCTTAAATTTGGTGTCTTTATGTTATCCCATATTTCTTGGATGTTCTGCTCATGGTTTCTTAACAGTCTTGCTAGCTGTCTCGGTTCTTTTCAAGTTGAAATACATTGTCTGATGTTCCATCTTCTAAGTGATCTCCTCTGCTGGTAGTATTCTCAATTGAGTTTTTAAGTTGGTTTATTGCTTCCTGCATTTCTATGATTTCTGTTTGTTTGTTTTTTATAACCTCTATCTCCCTGTATAGTTGATCTTTTGCTTCTTGGATTTGTTTATGTAATTCATTGTCAAAGTGATCTTTCATTGTCTGATTTTGCTGTCTAATGACTTCCTTGAGACTCCAGATCATCTGAAGCATGTATGTTTTGAATTCTTTATCTGACATTCCATCTGCTGCAGGTATTACCTCTTCTAATGTTGAGTTGACCTTCATTGCTTGTTGTCCTTTCTTTCCTTGTCTTTTCATACTGTTCGCGTATCTTTCTGTTTGTTCAAATTGTTGTGTTATTGAATTTTACCCCTAAATATTTATACTGCTCTTTTATAGTTGCAAAGTCTCCCTCACAGGCGCAGGCCGTGGCTCTGCCCCTCCTCCAAATCGGGCAATGTGCCTACCTCACCAGCAGGCTGCTTGGCCTGTTCTGCCGGTCGGTAGCAGGTCTTCCTACCTTGGAGGAGCGGGCAGCAGCTCTACCCCTCTGCTGGCGCTGGGCCTGTTCTGCCAGTGGGTCACAGGTCCACCTACCCTGCAGGTGCGGTTGTTGGCTCTGCCCCTCCGCATGACGCTGGGCCTCTTCTGTCTGTGGGTTGAAGGTCGGTCTACCTTGCAGCCGCGGGTGGCGGCTCTACTCCTTCCCAAACCGGGGTGATGTGTCTAACACGCTGGCAAGTCACAGGGCCTCTTGTGCCGGTGGGTCAGAAGTCCACCTGCACAGGTGGCAGCTCGGACCCTCCCCCAACCTGGTGATGTGTCTGCCACCCTGTCGGGCCCCTGGGCATGGTCTGTCCATGTTCGCAGGTCCACCTACTTCGCAGGCGCGGGGGGCGTCTCTGCCCCTCTGAAGGCCGCTGGGCCTGTTCTGCCGGTGGGTTGCTGTTCACCAACCTTGACGTCGCAAGGGGTGCCTCTGCCCCACCGCGGTTTTCTGGGCCTGTTCTGCCTGTGGGTCACAGGTCCGCGTACCTTGCAGCCGGGCGGTGGCTCTGCCCTTTCCCCAACCAGTGCGATGTGTCTTTTACGATTGGCGGGCCGCTAGGCCTGTTCTACCGGTGGGTGGATGGTCCGCCTACCTTGCAGGTGCGGTTGGTGGCTCTGTCCCTCCTTCTATTCATGTGTATTTAAAGTTAACAAATATGTGAATTCCTGTCTCCATTTCTCTGTACCCTATTCAGCCCATGTATTTTTATATGCACATATACAATCCTACCTGGTATCACAAGTAAATACTTATGAGGTTGCTGACATGGCAGATACAAATTGTGAGAAGAGATCACTCCTCCTAAACGCTGTTGGAAATTAAAATTCAAACTATGGGTGAGCTTCCTAATTGAACAACATTATACATAAATCTATGTTCAGTAAAATGAAGATTTTTTGGATTTGTGGATGATATATATTTCATGATGTATTTCGATTGGCATATATTGCTACTTTTAAATGTCTCTGTGTGTGTGTGTGTGTGTGTGTGTGCAGGTATATATATATATATATATATATATATATATATATTTACTGTCCAGATTTTTCAAAATATAAAATATATGTGTCTTATTATACACTCCCTCAATTCATTCATGTTCATGTATGTGGATTTATTATCAACTTTTCACAAGATTATTTTCAGAAATATTGATTCACCTGAAATACATATTTGTTTCCTAGTACTGAAAACTAACTACAGTGAATTGTGCATACAAATCCTAATATTTCTACAGTTACTGACCATGTTTAACATCAATGCAAGTAGATTCCTATGGGACATGATATGTATTTTGACGTTCATTTTTTTTCAACACTGGTAAATTACTATTTCTTCAGTTTATGCACATCATAGGGTATATATTTAATCCACAAGTTAGCAAATTTATATGAAATTTTTTCACTTTCCATCACATCCTGCTTCAGAACACATGTATTCCTCCATGTTTCTTGACTAGTCTTTTCATGAGACTTCTTTCTAAACACATAATTTTGGATTTCCATAACCACTATTGAGGCAAAAGTCACACACACTTCATGATAAACCATAACACTAATATTACCATTAGATGTATAACAGGTTGGAATGAATGTATGAATATCAATATAACATTTCCTATATATTTTCAGATATCAATTCAATCCATTATTTAAATTTGGAACCAGTTATATTATTTATTCAGAGTATGGTCTATTCATGCATTTTCTCTATATTCATATAACACAGACTACACCTATTTGTACCCCCAAAACTAATTTATTCGTGTTCAAAATATTGCTCCTCAAAATGGTGGAAGAAATACTCATGTCACCTGATCTATATATAAATTTTATCACAGTAATATTGTGGAAACAAAAAGCAAGGTCACACTTATGACTGTACCAAATCCTAAATGGAAAGTGAGCATGGATTACTAAAAACATCCATGTCCAGGTTGCCTAATGCTCTCAAATGTCAATCCTATTGGTGAATATATATTTGTTTATTCCTGAAATTACATATTCAACCTCAACCCTGTTGAAAATGTCTAATCCTATCACTCACTTTATACATTGCCTGATTTCCGAATGTCTTCATTGATATCTTTTTTCTATATTTTTTCCCCAGTTAATCATTGTGACCGACTCTTCAAATGTGCTGACATTTACTTTCACTCTCTACCCAAACCCGTATTGCTAAAGATCTTTTGGTCCACATCCTATACACACTCTTCATTATAAACCTACCGACTATCATCTTAATCCACCAACTATCCCTTTTTGACTGGATGTTGTCTTTGACATTCAATCATCCAAGGGACAAGGTCCTATGACATTGTATATCGATTTATCTGAGACACCTGTGCAGAACATAATTTAAAGCTAAGAATCCAAATCATGGGCACAATGCCCTTCTGGGCTTTAAAAATTACCTAGATTTCTGTGTTCATACTTATATTTCACCTATATATTCTTGTAAATATTGCAAAATCACAATACCATTATTCATCCCGCAGAATGATTTCTAAACCAAATGGAACCTGTTATTAACCTTAACCATACAATGGTCCCTCAATCTAACTTTACAGAAGAGGAGGGACAGAATTGGTCTTCCAATATATAAATGTAGGGGATCTTCCAGCTACTGAGAACCTCAAAGTTCCATGCAGAAATGATCCCTGGAGAAGATGTAGGCAGCTATGAAGGACCTGAGAGAGCAGAACTCATCTTTCATGGCAAACAACCTGGTCAGGATGAAGGGATGTGTCAGAATCAGCCTCACTCTTCTTAATGTTGACAAGATGGACCAAACCAGGCCTGTGTGGAGAGCTGTTCCCGGGTGCCTATGGTTGATATACAATTCACAGTTGTGAAAGTGTCACAGGAAGTAGGGGCAGCCTCGTTCTCAGGAGAACCTTGGAAGTAAATGTTAGGACAAATTGGTTGCCAAAGCAGTGACCTCATTCAGTTCATAAAGGAAGTGACCTTCTTCACTTCCTTGGTGATAGAACTCTCTGAAATTGGGATCCAGGAAGCCATGCACCCAGAGCCAGTCCCAGTACCATTCCCAGTGGGCTCACATGTTTGGATTTACCAAGAACAGAGTCAATCTTTCTTGGTACCTACTGATATGAGGATGGCCAAATTTCAGGAGAGCTCTGCAGAGGGGCCTTACCTGAGAAAGCAGGTAGTGGCTCACCACTGGCTCCTGACAACTTCACAGAGTTGTCCAATGAGATCAGATTTGAGACAGGACAGGCCATTTCAGGGAAACGTAGTATGGCCCACCAGTCAGAGGACACTCTGGATAGTCACAGACCTACTTGGGGAAAGGAGGTGCCTTTGTGGGTGTGGGTGTGAGTTTGTGGTTTTGTCTCATGTTCTAAGAATAGGTAGGAAAGGAGGTTTATTTGGTTTGGAGTGGACTGTTTCTAGTAAGTCTTTTGACAAGGTGAGTGTTTCTATGTCTGTGTATCCCACTGTGTTCATGGTTGTAGATATTAGAAAATAGAATGCATCAATGGATGTGTCCTCGTTAGTAGAAAGCTTCCCAGCATTCATCCTGCCCGATTGATGAATGGACTGTCGCTTCCCTTATGGATGGGCAATACCTACTATTTTCCTAAGGTCCTGTTTTCTTCCTGATTCTGTCCACTCTCCGGAATTGGCTCATGGTTTTGTGTCCAAAAAATATACCACCTCCAAGCTCTGTGACATAGCCATGTACTGAATAGCTAAATGAATGGCGAGCATCTCAGAAAACTCAGATACCAGAGTGACGTGGAAAGCCTCAGTGGAGTAACCCTGCTTTGGGCCTTTTGCTAACCAATTCTTCTCTTCCACTGAATGTGAGGAAGGTCTTGGCCTCAGGCCACTCCTTTGTGAAGCCTGAAGAAAACAGTTTTCAAATGGAAATGAATGGGCATCACCTGTGGCTCTTTGTGAATTGCTTTGGAAACGGATATGTCTGAATCATCCTCTTGGCCCTGTGTGAGGCTGTGGCTTAGATCTCAGCACCTGTTGGATCAAAAGAAAGATCCCATGTGTGCATCCAAAACCAAAATGGAAAAAGATCAGTCATTGTTGATGAAGTCTCTCGCCTTCCTCTGTTAGGTTCCTGACCTCCATCAAGTGAGAATAGTGATCCTTTGAAACAAATGAGTTCTTCAAAGCACTGCAGAGGCTAACCCATACATGCTTGTGTTTTGTCATGTCTCCAAATCACATAAAGAATCTATACGCGACAGTCAGTAGGCCTCAAATTGGAGAAGCAGAGCAGTATTAATGGAAGGCATATTTGATCCCTCCTGGTTCACAGGAGGGGTGTTCAGGCCACCCTGATTTTAGGGAAAAGACGGGCAATGTCTTGGGCTTCGCCCCTCATGGAAAACTCCAGCCAGAGGTAATGAGTAGTGTCTATATGGAAGAAGATGAGGGCCATGTGGGAGTGTTTTGGTTTTAATTGTGGTCATTTGTGTGGCGGTTGGAAGAGATGACTGGGTCCACCTGGGCTTGAACTCTGCTGTGATTCCACTTAGAGACTGAGATCTGGAACTGACCTCAGAGAAATATTGCCATGAATTCATTCGCTCTTGGAACATGAGATCTATGCCCAGGGTGGCTTTCCACAAAAAACTGGGAATCTCAGACAGGATATCCCATGATTTTATTCTGAAAGACTTGCCAGCCATAGTTGAGAGTCAAAACATACATAGACCTCACATTGTAGACCTAAATGGGCCTGGCTTCATTTGACCTTTTGGCCACTTTTTGAGAAGCCGTGCTTGGGAGAGTTTTCCAGAGCTTTCATTGAAATGAGCTTCCTAAACATTTAATGGTTCCTGAATGACTTGAAAACCACAGTGCTTCCAATTTTATCCTTGAAAAATGGATAGATAAATACCACGAAATTTTTAAATTTCCCATGACAAGGTGGCACTGGAGCACCTTTTAATGTCCTGTTCCTGATCAAGAGTGTACTAGACAGTGCCTTGATGGTGTAGAACTGAGATGCCAGGAAGTTGGAGCACGCTAAGTAGTGGGGTTAGAGCAGTGGTGGGGAGGTGTGTGATTAACCATGCATGGTGGGTTCATGGGGATCTGCCATTACCATACAAATGGATTGTGACTGACATGGTGCAGCCAGCAGACCCTTTTATGTAAAGGCATCTTTTTATATTGAGAGGTTTCAGGGCATTGTTCAGAATCGGGTTGCTATGGTCAATGGGGAAAACTATGTGGGATAGAAGCCTGTTCTGTGCATTCTCTTGCAGACCCTGAAAAACCACACATGACCGAACTCCCTCCAGCACTGTGTTCCAGTTGAACTCCTTGTATTTTGTGAAGCAAATACCGAACTCACATTGCAGCAGCAAGAAACACCACGACAAGTGGAGGATGACCAAAAGACTTCACAGTCCACACGGAGACAGACTTAGCCCCCAGTGGCCACAGTTTACCTACAAAGAGAGAATTCAGCACTGCTCCCATATGTTCATTAGAAAATAAGAAACCATGTCCTCCAGGTCACTTAGATACATGCCCAGCTTTGATGGTCTCTCTACAAAGGAAGCTAAAGCTCCTGAAAACAACAAATATTTCAAGTGCCCAAACTCAGAGGCAGTTTCTCAAGAAGTCTTTAGTCCAGCAGAGCTCCATGTTTGTGGAGTATTTACCCTGTCCCTTACTTTTGGAAACTCCTCTACCACCTTCATGGTTGTAAACTCTTAAGCATATTCCATTCCAGATATGTATTCACAGATTTTCTAACTCTTCCACTCTAATTGTGTTTTACTTGGGGCGAAGGTAAAGTCAAGTCATTGTTCTGGATGAGAGTGGGAAGATTTTTATGTAGTACATATTTACATATACATTGAATTTATTTTGCTATTTTCCATTCATAATACTGAACCCTGACATTAACCCATAACCTACTAGACTCTGACTACTAATTCAAATATGATGGAGAAAAATAACCCAAACAGAATAGAAATAAAAGCAGTTTAGAGGAGGCATGGTGTATACTTGGACTTGCCGTTTACATTATATAGGGTAGTAGTATTAAATCTACTCAATTTTTTGTTGAAATAGTTCTCCATGTGATTTTAAAGTTAACAAATAGGTGAATTCCTCTCTCCCTTTCTCTGTAGCCAATTCAGCACATGTATTTTCATATGCACATATAGAATCATACCTGTTATCACATGTACATTCTTGTGAGGTGGCTGACTGGGCAGATACAAATTGGGATAACAGATCACTCCTCCTAAACCCAGTTAGAACTGAAAATTCAACCTATGGGTGAGCTTCGTAGATAAACAACATGATAAATAAATCTATGATCAGTAAAATGAATATTTTTGGATCATTGAATGATATATATTTCATGATGAATTTTGATTGGCATATATATTGCTACTTTTTATTTTCAGAATATGAAATATATGTGTCTTATTGTACACTCCCTAAGTTCATTCATATTCACTGTATGTGGATTTATAAACAAATTTTCAAAAGTTTATTCTCAGAAAAATTTATCTACCTGAAATACATATTTGTTTCTTAGAACTGAAAACCAACTTCAGTGAATGGTGCATACGAATCCTAATATTTCTACAGTAACTGACACAGTTTAACATCAATGCAAGTAGATTCCTATGAGACATGATGTGTATTGTGATGTTTATTTTTAGTCAACACTGGTACATTACTATTTCTTCAGTTGATGCCCATCATAAGATATATATTTCATCCACAAGTTAGCAAATTTAAAGTCATTTGTTTCAATTTCAATAACTTCTTGCTTCAGAAAACATGTATTCCTCCTTGTTTCTTGACTGGTCTTTTCATAAGACTTCTTTCTAAACACATTATTTTCGTTTTCCATAATCACTTTGGAAGCAAAACTCACACACTCTTCATAATAAAACATAACCCTAATATTACCATTAGAAGTATAACTGGTTGGAATGAATGATTGCATATCAATATAAGAATTCCTGTATATTTTCCGATATCAATTCAATCTTTTATTTAAAGTGGAACCAGTTATATTATTTATTCATAGTATGGTCTATTCTTGCATTATCTCTATATATTCATAGACACAGGGTACACCTATTTGTACCCCCATACTCATTTATACACCTTAAAAATATTGCTCCCAGAAATGGTGGAAAAATTATTCATGTCACCTGATCTACATATACATTTTATCACAGTAGTATTCTGGACACAAAATGCAAAGGTCACATTTCTGATTGTACCAAAGCCTAAATTTATAGTGAGCATGTATTTCTAAAACATCCATGTCCAGGTTGCCTAATGCTCTCAAATGTCAATCCAATTGGTGACTACATATGTGTTTCTTCCTAAGATTATATATTCAAACTCAACCCTGTTGAAAATGTGTAATCCTATCACTCACTTTTACTTTGCCTGATATCCAAAAGTCTCTACTGATATATGCTTTCCTACATAATTTCCCAGGTTCATGATTTTGACTGACTGTTCATATGTGCTGACATTTACATTCACTCTCTACCTGAAACCCAATTTCTAAATAACTTTTGGTCCAAATCCTATACTCACTCTTCTTTCTGAATATACCTACTATCTCCCAAATCCTACTGACTATCCTTTTTTGAATTGGTGTTCTCTTCGACATTCAATCACCCAAGGTACAAGGTCCAATGCCAATGTATATTAATTTATCTGAGACATCTGTGCAGGACATAATTCAGAGCTAAGTCTCCCAATCAAGGGCCTCATACTTTTCTGGGCTTCAAATCTTACTTAGATTTCTGTTTCCATACAGTGTGACTAGGAAAGTCTCAGTGGAGAAACCCTGCTTTGGGCCTTTTGTTTACCTATTGTTCTTTTGCCCTGAATGTCAGGAAGGTCTTTGCCTCAGGCCACACGTTTGTGAAGCCTGAAGAAACAGTTTTCAAATGGAAATGAATGGGCATCCCCTGTGGCTCTTTGCTTAATTGCTTTGTAAAGATATGTGTCTGAATCAGCCTCTTAGCCCTCTGTGAGGCTGTGGCTTATATTCTCAACTCCTGATGGATGTAAAGAAAGATACCATGTGTGCATCCAAAATCAAAATGGCAAAAATTGCAGTCATTGTGGATGAAGCCTCTCGCCTTCCTCTGTAAGGTTCCTGACCTCCATCAAGTGAGAATAGGGATCCTTTGATCAAATGAATTCTTCAAGGCCCTGCAGAGGGTAGCCCATAGGTGCTTGGGTTTTCTCATGAGTCCAGTTCACATAAAGAATCTAAACCCCACAGTCAGAGACCTCAAGTTGGAGAAGTGGAAAAGTATTAATGGCAGGCCTATTTGATCACTCCTGGTTCACAGGAATGATGTCGAGGCCACAGTGACTTTAGACAAATGGGAGGCAAGGGAGCATTTTTTGGACACTGTCTTTGGTTGCACCCCTAGTGGAAAACTCCAGCCAAAGGTTATGATGAGTGTCTATATGGAAGAAGATTAGGGCCGTGTGGAGTGTTTTGGATTTAATTGTGGTCATTTGTGTGGTGGTTGGAAGAAATGACAAGGTCCACCTGGCCTTGAACTCTGGTGTGATTCCTCTTAGAGACTGAGTTCTTGAACCGACATCAGAGAAGTATTGCCATGAATTGTGTTGGGATTTTAGGAGGCCACGCATAAGAGTCGCCCTTGGAAACTGAGATCTAGGCCCAGGTTGGCTTTCCACATATCACTGGGAATCTCAGCCAGGATACCAAATGAATTTATTCTGAAAAACTTGGCAGCCATAGTTGAGAGTCAAATATCACACGGACCTCACATTGTAGACCTCAATAGGCCTGGCTTCATATGACCTTTTGGCCATTCTTTGGGAAGCCTTGCCTGTGAGAGTTCTCCAGAGCTTTCATTGAAATGAGCTTCCTCACCATTTAACGGTTCCTTAATATATTGAAACCCACAGTGCCTCCAACATCATCCTTGAAAAATGGCTAGATAGATACCATAATTTTTTTCAAATTCCCATGACCAGGTAGCACTGGAGAACCTTTGGATGTCCTGGTGTTGATCTTGAGTATGCCAGACAGTGCCTTGATTGACTGGGTTTCATGAAAATGGTGTAGAACAGAGATGCCAGTAAGTTGGAGCCGGCTGGGCAGGTGTGTGATAAAACATGTGGTGGGGCAATATGGATCTCTTTTTGGCTTCCAAATGGCTTGTGACTGACATGGTGCAGACAGAAGACCCTTCTTTGTAAAGGCATCTTGTTATATGGAGAGATTTCAGGGCAATGTTCAGAAACAGGTTGCTATGGTCAAGGGAGCAAACTATGTGGGATAGAAGCCTGGTTGGTGCATTCTCCTGCAGACCCTGACCCACCACTCAGACAGAAATCCCTCCAGCACTGTGACACAGTTGAACTCCTTGTATTTTGTGAAGCAAATACAAAACTCCCAGTGCAGCAGCAAGAGACACCACAAAAATTGCAGGATGACCAAATGGCTTCACAGTCCACACGGGGAGAAACTTATCCCCCAGTGTCCACAGGTTACCTACTAAAAGGGAATTCAGCACTGCTTCCTCATTTTCATTGGAAAATAAGAAACCATGTCCTCCAGGTCACATAGATGCACACCCAGCTTTGATCGTCTCACTACAAGGGAAGCTAAAGCTCCTGACAACTACATATATTTCAAGTGCCCAACCACACAGGCAGTTTCTCAAGAAGTCTTTAGGTCAGCAGAGCTCCATGTTTGTGGAGTGTTTACCATGTCCTTTACATTTGGAAACTCCTCTACCACCTCCAAGGTTTCAAAACCTTGAGCATATTCCATTCCAGATATGTATTCACTGACTTTCTAACTCTTCTCCTCTAATGGTGTTTTAGTTGGGGTGAAAGTACTGTCAAGGCATTATTCTGGATGAGAGTGGGAACATTTTTTTGTAGCACATATTTACATACACATTGGATTCATTTTCTAATTTTCCATTCCAAATATTGAATCCCTGACACTAACCCGTAACCTACTACACTCTGACTACTAATACTAATAAGATGGAGAAAAATAACCCAAACAGAATAAAAATACAAGCATTACAGGAGGCATAGTGTATAGTTGGACTTGCCTTTTGCCTTAAATATGGTAGGAGTTATAAATCTAGTCAATTTTTTGTTGAAATCGTTCTACATGTTTTTTTAAAGTAAACCATTCTGTGAATTCCTGTCTCCCTTTCTCTGTAGCCTATTCACCACCTGTATTTTTATATGCACACATAGAATCCTACCTGGGACCACACGCACATTCTTGTGAGGTGGCTAACTTGGCAGATACAAATTGTAAGGGATCACTCTTCCTAAACGATGTTGGAACTGAAAATTCAAATTATGTGTGAGCTTTCTACTTGAACAATATTATTCATAAATCCATGTTCGGTAAAATAAATATTTTTGGATCTGTCGATGATATATATTTCATTATAAATTTTGATTGGCATATATATTGCTATTTTTAATGTATCTCTGTGTGTGTGTATCTATATATCTATATATCTAGATCTATATATCTATCTATATATATCTCTATCTATCTATCTATATATCTATATCTATCTATATCTATCTATCTATCTATATCTATCTATATCTATCTATATATATATATATATATATATATATATATATATATATATATACATATATTTATATATACACTCTCCAGATTTTTCAAAATATGAAATGTGTGTCTTATTTTACACTCACCAAATTCATTCATATTCATGTATGTGGATTTATAATCAACTTTTCACAAGGTCATTCTTAGAGATATTCATTCACCTGAAATACATATTTGTTTCCTAGTACTGAAAATAATTCAGTGAATGGTGCATACAAATCCTAATATTTCTACAGTAACTGACCCAGATTAACATCAATGCAAGTAGATTCCAATCAGACATGATGTGTATTTTGACATTCATTTTTATTCAACACTGGTAGATTACTATTTCTTTAATTTATGCACATCATAGGATATATATTTCATCCACAAGTTAGGAAATTTATAGGCATTTCTTTCACTATCAATCACTTCCTGCTTCAGAACACATGTATTCCTCCATATTTCTTGACTGGTCTTTTCATGAGAAAAGGGACGGACAAGGCAAGGCAAGGCACCTAAGGTAGCACCGAAGACAGGGAAACAGTCCTATTTGGACTGTTGTCCAGAGCTTTCATTGAAATGAGCTTCCTCACCATTTAACGGTTTAGAGGGCATTGCTTCTGTTGTAATCAATTAATCCCCTGAACCCCAAGTTTAGGTTGTTTCACAATTTTGTACCCAACATGTAAGGGAGGGGCTCAGAATTCCACAGTCTGCAGAAGTTCACAAAAAGCAGGTTTTTTTTCTCTATTCTCTGCAAGTTAACATTTTAAGGACCCCTGGGAGGGGCAGAGCTTTTTTCTTCCCTTTTTTTTCTTGCCAGCTGTTACCATGGAGCCCAGTTTGTAACTTCTTTATCTTAGAAATATAGACATTTCTGTGAACCCCCAGCTCAAGGCCAGAGGCCTTGTTCACATATGGCCAGCATTGTGACTGACTCTTTCCAAACACATTATTTTCGATTTCCATAATCACTTTTGTAGCAAAACTAACATATCTTCATGATCAACCATAACCCTAATATTAATATTATATGTATAACTGGTTGGAATGAATGATTGTATATCAATATAAGATTTTTTATATATTTTCAGATATCAATTCAATCCATTATTTAATGTGGAAACACTTATATTATTTATTCACTGTATGGTCCATTCATGCATTATCTCTATATTCATAGACACAGTGTACACCTCTTTGTACCCCCAATACGCATTTATATGTCTTCAAAATATTGCTCCCAGAAATGGTGGAAGAAATACTCATGTCACCAGATCTACATATACATTTTATCAGTGTAATATTCTGGACAAAAAACGCAAATGTCACACTTATGATTGTACCAAAGCCTAAATGGAAAGTGAGCAGGGATTACAAAAAACATCCATGTCAAGGTTGCCTAATGCTTTCAAATATCAATCCTAT
Organism: Callospermophilus lateralis; assembly: GCF_048772815.1. Classification (NCBI taxonomy): domain Eukaryota; kingdom Metazoa; phylum Chordata; class Mammalia; order Rodentia; family Sciuridae; genus Callospermophilus; species Callospermophilus lateralis. Next base: position 3,922,941 of record NW_027518101.1, read on the forward strand.
TGGTGATTACATATTTGTTTCTTCCTAAGATTATATATTCTAAGTCAACCCTCTTGAAAATGTCTAATCATATCACTCACTTTATAGTTTGCCTGATATATTGATATCTGCTTTCCTTCATATTTTTCCCAGTTCATTATTCTGACTGTTCACATGTGCTGACATTTACATTCACTCTCTAACCGAACCCCTCTTGCTAAAGAACTTTTGTTCCAAATCCTATACTCACTCTTCTTCCGAAACCTACCGACTATCTTCTAAATCCTACTGACTATCCCTTTTCGACTGGATTTTCTCTTCTACATTCAATCATCCAAGTAATGTTTGTGCGAGCATGGGAGGAAGAGACCACAAAGAGACTGTCTCATGCAACAGCAAAGGGTTTATTGGGGGTCCAGCATGCTGGGGTTCAGAGCTCACATGAACAGAGCAGAGAGCCCTGAGAACAGCTTAAGCAGAGCTTATATAATTTCCTTGGAGAGGGCAGGGATGGAAGTTTATTGATGGGTCAGGGCGAGTGGGCAGTTTGCGTGTAACCGGGTGAGGGAATACATTCTGCAATTTGGCAGTTAGGGGACAGCACATTCTGGAAACAAGATTAGCAAACAGTTCTCAATATTTCAACAGTGTTTTGTTAAGCATACAGAAAAAACAGGAAATTACAAGTACCTATTTTATTAACCTTTCTTTTCCCACTTCTTCTGGCTACTGTTAATCATAAAAGTGATCATTGGTGGGTGTCACATTCTATGTCTGCAAGTGGGGAATTACCAAAAGTTTAAATTCTCCATTTTGAGCTTGGAGAAAACAAATTACACGTTTGAGCACACAGGGTTTCATAGTTAGCAATAATATGAGGATTATTATTGGACCGACCAGGGTTGATAGAAGCGAAGTTAACCAGGGGTACTGTATGAACCAGACTCAAACCACCCTTTTTGTGCCTCTCTCTCTCATTGACCCTCTTCAAGGTGTCTTTTTAATTTACTCATATATTTTTTTACAACTACAGTATGTTTGCCATAAAAACAACATTCTTCCCTCAATGCAGCAAAAGGCCCCCGTCTCTCATGAAGAGGAGGTCCAACCCTTGACTGTTCTGTAAAACTACTTCAGAGAGAGAGGATAAAAATTCCTGTAAAGCTGTGATGGAGGTTTCTAATATCTATAAGTTTTGGTCTATTGCTGCTTCTAATTGGGTCATTTGTTGTGTCCCATGGAGCAGGGCAGTGGTTCCTGTGCCCACCCCTGCAGCAACTTCTATTCCTAATAGGAAGGCTAAAGTGAGAGAAATATGTTCGCAGCGGAACCGGGTTGTATGCCCCCCTGTTTGAACTTCTAATGAACCTGCATCATTATAGAGCACTCTGGGAAACATCTGCACCATTACACAATTAATCACATCTGTTGACCATTTCATAAAAACATAAAAAATATTTAAGTATATAGATTTTACTGTTGTAGGGGTGGACAAGGCAAGGCACCTAAGATAGCACCGAAGACAGGGAAAAAGTCCTATTTGGTTGCCACTGGATTCAGAGGGCATTGCTTCTGTTGTAATCAATTAACTCCCTTAACCCCACGTTTATGTAGTTTCAGAATTTTGTACCCAGCATGAAAGGGAAGGGGCTCAGAAGTTCACAGTGTGCAGAACTTCACAAAAAGAATTTTTTTTCTGTTTTTTCCTCTGTTCTGGGCAAGTTAACTTTTCAAGGACACCTGGGAGGGAGAGAGCTTTTTCTTCATTTTCTTTTATCCCCCTCCAGCTGTTACCATGGAGCCCAGCTGGTAATTTTTTATCTTTGAAATGTAGCCATCTCTTTGAAGCCCCAGCTCAAGGCCAGAGGCCTTGTTCACATATTGTGTGAAAAACTATTAAGGGGGTATCTAGCTTAGGAGTGCTGATTTTTCCAGCCAGTGGCTAAGTAGAACAGGGCAACAGAAAAAAAGGGAGTTTATCTACACTGAACTCTTTTGTAGGGACTCTTTTGCTGAAAGTCCTAATGTCAGCCATGGTGAAGACTTCTGAAGAAGTTCAGTTAAGATTTTTCTCTGGGCCTGGTACAGAGGGGGAAGATGGGGAAGGCGGGGGGTGAGAGCAGCTCCGTGGATCTGAGAATGAGGCAGGTGAGATGTAAAAGAATAATGAGAAAGGGGTTTGGGATTTTCCTAGCAACTAAAACTTGAGCAGTAGAACAGGTAGAGCAGAGGGGAAGACAGGAGTGAGTATCCCAAAAAGCCTGTGAGGTACTTTAAATTCTAAGTAACCTGTTTTTAGTGATGACAAAGGAACTTTAAAGGCCATTTTCATTACATCTTCGATAGGGGTCTGAGGGCTCTCCTAAGCTGGTTTGAGCTTTGTGTTAGCTGGTAAGAGGACCTGGTTAGACCCGGTGCAGGCACTGACAGGAGAAGAGAGGAGTGAGTGGGTGGAGGGGTACCTCAGTACCTGCTACCTCAGCAAGGGGCCAATGGTCTGAGAACCGGCAGAGGTTTGGGTGTTTGATCCAGTAATTGGAGGAGAGAAATCAGGTTGGTGAGCTGGGACTGACAGCAGAGAGTCTTGAGCAGAAGGCTGAGGGTGAGGATCTATTGGAGAAGCATAGTTCAGGATGTGAGCAAAAAAGGGAAAAGGCCTTCACATAGGGGAATTTCCTTTCACCCTTTTGAGCACTTGCAGAAGTTAAAAAGGTTACACAGAATTTGAGGATCTAGAGACTTCTCTGGGGGTTTGGTTTTGGTTGTTTAATTGGTAATATGGCCAATGCTGTGTACTGAATTTAATGAGGATTTTGGGTTCCACCAGGCAACCCATCTATGCTGAAATCCTCATGACTTACAGAAGATTTCGGCTTTTCCCCCACACAGCCATGGCTCTTTGAGGCTTTAATAGTCTGCGGGGCAAACATACTAATCTAGGCTAGCCAATCTGCATCTGGCTCGCATGTCCCTACATCCATAATGTTTGTTTCCATTATCTATTGTACGGAAAGGATTTAATGGAATTTTAGTGGGATCCTCTTCATCTGGGATATCCTAATAAGAAAGACCTATAGCCAGCTGACAAATATCTGGGTGGAGAGATGGCCACAAGATCACTAAGGGGGGTGTATGTGAGGTAGACCATACTTCTTGTCTAGTAGGATTTGTGATCAGCCATTGCTGCTGAACGTGCTGATGCGCGTTAGGTCTACTCATGGCCAAGGGAAGAGTCTATAGCCTTATCCACATGACGAATACACAATTTGAAAGGGTTACCAGTCTTTTCCAGTTTCTAGCCAGAGTCTGGACAGGGTGCAGGCTTGAGATTAGAGGCATGGATTCAGGAAGTGATTCTGTCAACTTTTACCGCTGTAGGTGTTATAAGTAGCATCCAGGGATGACACCTAGTGTCGTCTTATGTAGATGATGTCTCTTACTTGATATCGATGTGGAGTCCCCTCATCCCCAGGTTGGAAAGCAGTCGCCAGCTATTTCCACAGGTATCGCTGAGTTCTTTCAAGAGATTTAAGTCTGTCAAGCAAGGGGGTGTGGAAGGGATGTTTAGGTCTTAGAGTTGGGGTTAGGTCCCTTACTGCAGGAGAGGCATCATAGAGAATTTCATAGGGGGTGAGTTTACACAAAGAAACAGAGGGGGTATTTCTTGCATGAAATAGTGCATAAGGCAGGAGCATAGTCTAATCTTTTATGTTGGTCTCTAAGCTTAATTTCGTTAAGGTCTCTTTAATGGTTTTATTTATTTTTTTTAACCTGTCCTGAGCTCTGGGGTCTATAAGCACAATGTAACTACCAACTGATCCCCAGGGTCCTGGCTAACCCCTGACTTACCTGGCCCATGAATGCCGTTCAATTATCAGATCCTATTACCTTAGGAAGGCTGTGTCTTGGAAAAATATCTTAATATTTTTCAGGATCTTCTTGACCACCATTTGTGCCGTGTTTTTTTTTTTTTTGGGGGGGGGAGGCTTCAATCCATCCTGAAAATATATCTACAAAGACTAGGAGATATTCATGTCCATATCTTCCTGGCTTAATTTCAGTAAAGTCCACTTCCCAGAATTGTCCTGGTCTGGTTCCTCGTAGGTGCTTTCCTGCAGGAAGCTTGGAAGGGTAAGCTTTAACCAATTGACAGAACCGATAGGCTTTTGTTACCTGTTCAGTTATTTCCTTTCGCTGTGAGTGAGTTAGTCGAAAACTCTGTCCTTGATCCTTCAGGAATGGCTGCAGTTTCTTTGAACCAATTTGAGTGAGTTGATGTACATTTTTAATGTAGTGTAGGGCTTTCTGAAATTGCAGGCTGGGCTCAGTGAAGTTGAGGAGTTCAGTGTCAGTGTCCTTAGATTTTATCAAAAGCTTGCTGTTGCTCAAGGGTTCATTGGAATTGGGCATTCTCATTTAACAGCGGGTATAAAGGAGCAGCTGAGAACACAAACCCAGGTATCAATAACCTGCAAAAGCCAGCAGTCCAAGAAAATCTCTGTTTTGTCTCCTGTTAGATGGGGGTGGTATCTGTCCAACAGTTTGTTTTCTGGGCTCAGTGAGCCATCATTTACCGCCCCTAATGGAATACCCCAGGAAGATTACTTCTTGCTGGCAAATTTGGGCCTTTTTGGCTGAAGCTCTATATCCGAGTTGAGCAAGCTCGGATAATAGTGCTTGGATCGCAGACTCACAGTTTTCCTTGGTGTTGGCTGCCAGTAGCAGGACATCCACATATAAAAGCAGGGTGACTTCAGGGTGCATAGTTCTGAAGTTGTTGAGATCTCTGTGGAGGGCTTCATCAAAGAGAGTGGGGGAGTTTTTGAACCCCTGTGGGAGTCTAGTTCAAGTTAGTTGACCAGACTTTCTGGTTTCTGGGTCTACCCAGTCGAAAGCAAACAGCAACTGACTATCTTTATGCAGAGGCAAGCAAATGAAAGCATCTTTTAAGTACAGAACACTATACCATTTTCACTCAGCAACAGCAAAGGGTTTATTGGGGGTCCAGCATGTTGGGGCTCAGAGCTCACTTGAATAGAGCAGAGAGCCCTGAGAACAGCTTTAACAGAGCTTTTATACTTTCCTTGGCGAGAGCAGGGAGGGAAATTTATTGATGGGTCAGGGTGAGTGGGCGGTTTGCGTCCAACCGGGTGAGGGAGTACATTCTGCAGTTTGTCAGTTGGGGAGAGCACATTCTGGGAACAAAATGAGCAAACAGTTCTCCAGATTTCAACAGTGTTTTGTTAAGCATACAGAAAAACAGGAAGTGACAAATACCTATTAACCTTTAACCAAAGCAAAATGGAAAGTGAGCATGGATTACTTAAAACAACCATGTCCAGGTTGCCTAATGCTCTCAAATGTCAATCCTATTGGTGACTACACATTTCTTTCTTTCTAAGATTATATATTCAACCTCAAACATGTTGAAAGTGTCTAATCCTATCACTCACATTATACTTTGCTGATTTCCTGAAGTCTCTATTGATATCTGCTTTCCTACATATTTTCCCCAGTTCATCATTGTGACTGACTCTTCGTATGTGCTCATATTTACGTTCACTCTCTACCCGAAACCCTATTGCTAATGAAGGTTTTGTCCAAATCCTATACTCACTCTTTTTTCAAAACCTACTGACTACCTTCCTAATCCTACCAACTATTTCTTTCTGACTGGATGTTCTCTTGGACATTCAATCTTCCAAGGTACAAGGTCCTATGCCTTTGCATATTGATTCATCTGAGACATCTGTGCAGAACAAAATTCAAAGCTAAGTATCCCACTAAAGGGCCCAATGTCCTTCTGGGCTTCAAATCATTCCTATATTTCTGGTTTCATACTTATATTTTACGAATATATTCTTGTGAATATCGCAGGTTCCCAATAGCATTATTTATCCTGCAGAATGATTTCTAACCCAAATAGAATATATTATTAACCTTAACCATACACTCTTCCCTCGATCTAACTTTACAGAAGAGCAGGGACAGAGTTGGTCTTACAATACAGGAATGTAGGGGATCTTCCACCTGCTGAGAACATCAAAGGTCCATGCAGAAATGATCCCTGGAGAAGATGTAGGCAGCTATGAAGGACCTGAGAGAGCAAAAGTCATCTTCCAATGCAAACAACCTGATCAGGATGAAGGTATGTGTCTGAATCAGCCTCTCACCTCATGATATAAAAATATGGACCAAACCAACCCTGTGTGGAGAGCTTCTCCTTGGTGCCTGTGGTTGATATACCATTGTAACTTGTGACAGTGTCACAGGAAGTAGGGGCAGCCTCCATCTCAAGGGACCCTTGGAAGCAACTGTTAGGACAAAGTGGTTGCCAAGGCAGTGACCTCATTCCCTTCCTGAAGGAATTGACGTACCTCACTTCTTTGGTGATGGAACTCGCTGAACTTGGGATCCAGGAAGCCAGGCACACAGAGCCAGTCCCAGTCCCATTCCCAGTGGTCTCACTTGTTTGGATTTACCTAGGACAGAGTCTGTCTTTCTTGGTACCTAGTGATTTGAGGATGGCCAAATGCAAGTAGAGCTCTGAAGAGGGGCCTTTCCTGAGAAAGCAGGTAGTGGTCAGCACAGGCTCCTGACAACTTCACAGACTTGGACAAGGAGACCAGATCTGAGACAGGACAGGCCAATTTAGGGGAACACAGTATGGCCCATGAGTCAGAGGAGACTCTGGATAGTCACAGACCTACTTGGGGAGGAGGTGCCTTTTTGAGTGTGGGAGTGGGTTTGTGGTTTTGTCTCATGTTCTGAGAATAGGTAGGAAAGGCGGTTTGTTCAGTTTGGAGTGGACTCTTTCTAGAAAGTCCTTTGACAAGGTGAGTGTTTCTGTGTCTGTGTATCCCACTGTGTCCATGGTTGTACACATTAGAAATTAGAATCTATCAGTGAATGTGTCCTGTCTAGTAGAACGATTCCCAGCATTTACCCTGCCCATTTTAGGAATGGACTGCAGCTTGCCTTATCCATGGGCAACACCTACTCTTTTCCTAAGTTTCTGTTTTCTTTCTGAATTCTGGCCACTTTCCAGAATAGGCTCATAGTTTTGTGTCCAAGATATGTACCACCTTCGAGCTCTGTGACATGGCCATGTACTGGATAGCTGAAGGGAATGGCGAGCATCTCAGAAAACTCAGATATCAGTGTGACCAGGAAAGTCTCAGTGGAGAAACCCTGCTTTGGGCCTTTTGCAAACCTATTGTTTTGTTGCCCTGAATGTTAGGAAGTTCTTTGCCTCATGCCACTCCTTTGTGAAGCCTGAAGAAAACAGTTTTCAAATGGAAATGAATGGGCATCACCTGTGGCTCTTTGATTTATTGCTTTGAAAATGGTTGTGGCTGAATCAGCCTCTTGGCTCTGTGTGAGGCTGTGGCTTAGATTATCAGCACCTGATGGATCTAAAGAAAGATCTAATGTGTGCATCCAAAACCAAAATGACAAAAAGATCAGTCATTGTGGATGAAGTCTCTCACCTTCCTCTGTTAGGTTCCTGACCTCCATCAAGTGATAGTAGGGATCCTTTGAGTCAAATGAGTTCTTCCAAGCCCTGCAGAGGTGCTTGGGTTTCCTCATGACTCCAAATCACATAAGGAAACAATACCTGACATTCAGTAGGCTTCAAACTGGAGTAGCAGAGCAGCATTAACGTCAGACCTATGTGATCAATCCTGGTTCACAGGAAGGGTGTCCAGGCCACCCTGAGGTTAGGCTAATGAGGGGCAAGGGAGATTATTTTGGACACTCTCTTGGGCTGTGCCATTCATGGAAACATCCAGCGAGAGGGAATGATGAGTGTCTATATGGAAGAAGATGAGGGCCTTGGGGGAGTGTTTTGGTTTTAATTGTGGTCATTTGTGTGGCGGTTGGAAGAGATGACTGGGTCGACCTGGGCTTGAACTCTGGTGTGATTCCGCTCAGAGACTGAGTTCTGTAACTGACCTAAGAAAAGTAATTGCTTTGGAAATGGGTGTGACTTAATCAGCCTCTAGGATCTGAGTGATGCTGTGGCTTAGAATATCACCACCATATGGATCTAAATAAAGATCCCATGCATGCACCCATAACCAAAATGGCCAAAAGAGCAGTCATTGTGGATGAAGTCTCACACCTTTCTTTGTAAGGTTCTGAAAGTATAAAAGAAATTAAAATTCAAACAAAAGAACCAGGTTTTGTAAAGTTTACAAGCTGCACTCAGAACCTGAAAATCTGTGGCAGTTAAGACATTTACCAGACCTGCCCATTAGATGTGTGTTGAAATCTTCCCTGACCACCTAGTTACTTAACAACCCCTTACCAGAAACCGTGCAGCTCAGCACATATACATCTCAGGTCTTCAACCAATCATTTTAAACGTATACCCCTTCTCATGGCTGACCAATAACCGTTGCCCGATGTGTTCCCACCAATGAAGGTGCTAATCATGTTTTAGAGTTGTTATTTGATTTTCCCGTGGTATATGATGATTTGCTAAAGGAGGCTATGATGTATGTAAAGTCCCTGCCCTCTCTAAAGAATGTGTATAAACTCTGCTCAAGTTGTTCTCGGGGCTCTTTGTTCTTTGCATCTCTGAAGTGAGCTCTGAACCCCAGCATGCTGGACCCCCAATAAACCCTTTGCTGTTGCATGAGACAGTCTCTTGGTGGTCTTTTCCTCCGACATTCGCCCCATCTTTTCATCTGGAGGCCCCACGTGAGACATCTGGCAGCGGCGGACGAAAGACCCCACCTTACTTACCCCAACTCTCGGGGTAAGTAAGGTGCCTCTTTCTGGTTTCAGGTTTCAGGTCAGGGCTTGGCTAAGTGGCTGTCAGTGAAGAGCGTAAGCTCTCTCTGAAGGTGGCTGACAGATGTTTAACAGAGCCACAGGCCACGTCCCTGGGGGACGCTCCAGAGGACTCGGGAATTCGAGGAATAGTAGTTTCCTCAACTCAGTTATATTTTGCTTCAGGATTCGGTTTGACAGCCCATCTGGTTTTGCCGGCTACTCAGTTTTGTACATTGTCAGAAACTCATGTTGAGTTTACTGTCTGTCTTTATTGTCTAACCCATCAGGTTTTGCCAGTTACTCAGTTCTAATCTTTATCTTGGACTCATGTTAAACGTTTACTGTTTGTCTTTGTCTGTGTCTTGTTTGTGTATTCACTGTCCCTGTTTGAATAATTCCCATTATGGGACAAAGTACTTGCACACCTCTGTACCTTACCCTTGATCATTGGACTGATGTCCGCTCAAGGGCCCAGAATCTTTTTTTTTTCAGTAAAACGCTGTACCTGGCAGACTCTCTGTGCTTCAGAATGGCCCATTGCCGCAGTCCGGCTGCAGCAAAATATCCGGGGGGTGACGAATGACTTGTGTACGTTGATACAGCAGGAATAGGAGCCGTTTATTGTAGGATCTGAGCGATATTTATACATTTTACACAGCTTATCTAATTAGCATAAAATAGATACAGCAGTCAACCAATAAGGAATCTCCAAACTTAATGGCTCGCTTTTGTTACTTCACAAACCACTCCCTCTGGCATTTTGCCAGGCACCATGCAGACTTGTTTACAGACTGTAACATTTCTCTGGCAAAATAACAGGTGCCATCCTGACTTGTTTACAGACCTTAACATTTCCCCCTTTTGTTTAATTTAAATAACGACCATAGTGTTTTTTACAGAAACACCATAAATAACCTGCTAGAAACAGAAAGGGAGGATACAAAATGTTACAATTCCAAGCCAATTGATGGCTCCATGCAAGAAGCCCTTGGAAAAATTATACCAGCAATGACACCATTAGCAAAGATATTGAGTTACAATTTGTTGTAGATTACAGTTTGTTATCTCAGTCGAGATAAAGCAGTGTCTCAATAGATTAACTCACAGTCCAGGTAAATCACAGTCCAGGTAAGTTCTGCAGGCAGCTAGCTTAAGTTGTAGCAGCAGAAACAGCAATACTCCGAAGTCTCCTCGGGTTCTCAGCGGAAGTTTCCTCTGGTTCTCAGCAACAATGTAAATTCTTTCACCTTTGTTTTCACCAGCACTGGAACGAAGGCAGGAACTCCAGATGGCTAAAGAAAATTCTGGAGCATTTCACTAAGAAACCAACCTTTGGAACAATTTAGTACATTATCTCAAGGTTTTTTTACATTTGAAATAAGCCTTAATAGTACTCATTACTCATCAGTCTTCTGGTGTGGGAGACCCATTGTAGTTACTGGCCTTGGAAATGATCAAACTTCAGGGATACCAGTAGCGTCTTCTGACAGCTGTAGCATCCTGGGCAGCCCCAGATGGCCCTGGGGAGAGTCCCAGACTCAAACTTCTTCCAGGCACATGGAGCAAGAGCCTGCGAGACTGTGCCTCCAGGTCAGGTCTACATTTGGGCTCCTAGTGGCCATCCGCTCCCCCGGGCAGGGGGGCGGGGAAGAGCCAGCAACTGCCACTTGGAAAATTCTTGCTGCACCATGATCGGCTTGGGCAGGTGGCAGCCACCTTGTCGTTTCACGCACCCTCCGGTAACGAAAAGAATTCAGTAATAGCCTTTTGCTGCAACTTTCGTCCTGATAATCTTTGTTCTTCTGAACTTTCTTTTTCTTTCTGACTAGAGTTTCTGGGCTTTTATCAACACATGCCCTAATTATTCTTGGTTCCACTGGGGTGCCTTTCTCCCTTATCAATTTACTTCTCACCCCTTCCATAATTTTCGTCACAAAGACAATACAACATTTCAAGACAAAACAAGACACAAACATACTGCATCAATCTTCTCCATTTTCTCAAAATGTCCATTTTTCCTCTCGCCCTATCTGCCTAGGGACGAGCAGATTGCTCCCGTCCTATCTATGGACGGACAGCTTTTTTTTGTCACTTTCCCCCGAGTGTCCCGGGGCTCCCCGTAACGGGCCACCATCTGCCGCAGTCCGGCTGCAGCAGAATAACCGGGAGGGTGATGAATAACTTGTGTACGTTGATGCAGCAGGAATGAGAGCCGTTTATTGTAGGATCTGAGCGATATTTATACATTTTACACAGCTAATCAAATTAGCATAAAATAGATACAGGAGTCAACCAATAAAGAATCTCCACACTTAATGGCTCGCTTTTGTTACTTCACAAACCACTCCCTCTGGCATTTTTGCCAGGCACCATGAAGACTTGTTTACAGACTCTAACATTTCTCTGGCAAAATAACAGGTGCCATCCTGACTTGTTTACAGTCCTTAACAGCCCATCCTCGGAGTTGGATGTCCCCCAGAATGATCCTTCCACTTCCCTCTAACCCAAAAAGTCAGAGATATTGTCTTTCAGCCGGGGCCACGTGTCCACCCAGATCAACAGCCATATAACCCTTCCCCCACGATCCTATAATTCAAAACTTCCACTCCTCCCCCTCTTCCCTTCATTCTCCCTGAGTCACAAGACTGGACACTCCTCCCCATCCTTATCCTCTACCCTTGCTCCACAACCCCCAACATGATCTTGATGATCTTCCCGACGCTGACTCAGCCTCTCCACCACTAGAGGCATTTAGTCTGGACCCAAGCCCTCCAGGGGACTTCCCTGTAGTAGCAGCTGCCCCTACGACCCTGGAGGAAGCTGGGCCAACTAAAGAAAACCGCCAGCAATGGATAATAGAAAACTCGGAAGCCCCTGTGATGCTCCCTCTCCATCCTTACGGGCCAATGAAACGACACACTGGGACCCCAACACCTTTGAAGGTAGGTAGCATCTTTCCACTTATCGCCAGGCTCTAATAGCAGGTCTTCGAGCGGCCGCCAGAGGGCTGACTAATTTGGCCAAGGTAAGAGCGATTATCCAAGGGCCTAATGAGTCTCCCTCTATGTTTCTTGAGAGAATTATGGAAGCATTAAGAAATATACTCCTTTTGACCCTCAGGCAGAGGACCAAAGAGCATCTGTTGGAATGGCCTTTATCGAGCAGGCTGCCCCAGATACTAGGAGAGATTTACAAGGTCTAGGTGGATTACAACATATGACTTTAAGAGATTTATTCAGAGAGGTTGAGAAAGTATATTATAAGAGAGAAACTGAGGAGGAGAGGAAACAGAGGAGAGAGAAGGAAAGAGAACAAAAGGAGGATGAAATGAGCAAAAGGCAGACTAAAGCATTGGCTAAGGTTTTGTTCACAGCAGCAAATACGCCAGAAGTTAAAAAGCAGAAAGACAGGAAGGGATACCTGGTCCCATGCCAAAGGCTGCCCCTGGCCTCAGATCAATGTGCCTACTTTAAAGAAAAAGGACACTGGGCCATAGAGTGCCCCCAAAAGAAGCAGCCACCCCAGCCCGCCATGCTGACTCTAGAAGAGGACTAGGAATGTCGGGGCTCAGATCTCCTCCCCGAGCTCAGGGTAACATTTGAAGTGGAGGAGACTCTAGTGAACTTTGAAGTGGATACAGGAGCAGTATACTCAGCCCTTAAGACCCCACTTGGCCCCCTATCAAATAAAGGGTCTCTTGTTCAAGGGGCTAATGGCAGTAGATATCGGGCTTGGACAACTAAGAGTATTATGGATGTAGGAAAGGGAAAAGTCCACCACTCTTTCCTAGTAGTCCTAGAATGCCCAGCCCCATTGATGGGCAGGGAACTGCTTACCAAACTCCGGGATAGAATAACCTTTAACTCTGATGGTCCCCAAGTCAAGTTTCTAAAGCCTTCAGTAAAAACTCCCATAGTCACGGCTTTGACTATGTCCACAGAAGATGAACAACAACTCTTCTCGCTCCCTAGGACTGATCAAACAGGCAAACTAGCACAGAAATGTATAAAAGATTATCCTAATACCTGGGCAGAAACTGCTGGATTAGGTCTTGCCATAAAACAACCTCCAATAGTAGTAGAATTAAAAGCCTCTGTCTCTCTAATCAGTGTTAAACAATATCCTCTAAGCAAAGAAGCTAAGGATGGGATAAGGCGCCATATTCAGAAATACCTGGCTCTTGGTATCCTAAGGCCCTGTAAATCAGCCAGGAATACCCCCCTGTTACCAGTAGGAAAGCCAGGAACTGGGGACTACCGTCCTGTTCAAGACCTAAGAGAATTAACAACAGAGTGCAGGACATTCACCCCACAGTACCCACTCCATATAATTTGCTTAGCACTCTGAATCTGGAGCGGGAATGGTACACTGTGGTGGACTTAAAAGATGCTTACTTCTGCTTTCCACCTACATAAGGACAGTCAGTTCGTGTTTGCTTTCAAGTAGATAGACCCAGAAACTGGAACATCTGGCCAAGTAACCTGGACTAGACTCCCACAGGGGTTCAAGTACTCCCCCACTCTCTTTGATGAAGCCCTCCACAGGGACTTCAACGACGTCAGAACTGTACACCCCGAAGTCACCCTACTCCAATATGTGGATGATCTCCTACTGTCAGCCGACACCAAGGAGATCTATGAGTCTGGGGCCCAAGCACTATTATCTGAGCTTGCTCGGCTTGGATATAGGGCTTCTGCCATAAGGTCCAAATTTGTCAGCAAGAAGTAATCTTCCTTGGTTATTCTCTTAGGGGTGGCAAACAATGGCTCACTGAGCGCAGAAAACAAACTGTTGTGCAGATACCGCCCCCATATAATAAGAGACAACTCAGAGAGTTTCTTGGGACTGCCGACTCTTGCAGGTTATGGATTCCTGGGTTTGCATCTCTGGCTGCCCCTTTATACCCGCTGATAAAGGGGGATGCCTACTTCCAATGGAACCCTGAGCACAATAAGCTTTTTATAATGTCAAAAAAAGGTGCTGCTATCTGCTCCGGCCTTAGCACTCCCAGATGTAGAAAAACCCTTCACTCTCTACATCGAGGAAAAGAAAGGAATAGCACTGGGAGTGATCACTCAGACTTTGGGACCTTTGAAAAGGCCCGTAGCATTCTTATCAAAAAAATTGGACCCAGTGGCTAGCGGGTGGCTCCATTGCTTAAGAGCTATAACAGCGGCAGCCCTTCTAATAAAAGATGCTCGTATATGAACTTGGGACAGAAGCTAACCATTATAGCCCCCCATGCCCTGGAGAGCATCATCTGTCAGCCTCCAGAAAGGTGGCTATCAAACTTCAGAATAAACCACTACCAGAGCCTCTTGCTTGACAAAGGCAGAATAATGTTGGGACCCCCTGCTCCACTCAACCCAGCTACACTGCTGCCAGAAGTATCATCAGGACCCGTCGCTCATGAGTGTCAACACATACTGGCAGAGGAAAACAGTATACGACGAGACTTGAAGGATCAGCCACTGCCTCGCCCTGAAGTCGTATGGTTTACGGAGGGCACCAGCTTCCTCCAAGACAGTAAGCAGCGGGCTGGAGCAGCAGTAGTTAGCGAAACTAATGTCATCTTGTTCTCTGGTCTCCCAGAAGGGACATCAGCCCAAAAAGCAGAACTGATTGCCCTTACGAAACCATTGGAACTAGCAACAGGCAAAAGGGCCACCATATACACATTTGTCACTGCAAATGTGCAGGGGGCTACTTACCAGCAAAGGTGGCTATTAACCTCCACTGGGAAAGAAATAAAGAACAAATATGAGATCCTCCAACTTCTCTCAGCAGTGCAGGGCCCTAAGGACCTAGCTATAGTGCACTGTCCAGGGCACCAGAAGGAAAACGACCCCGTGGCGGTTGGAAACAGAAGTGCAGATTAGGAAGCTTAATTGGCAGCCCTAAATGGAGTGACTCTTTTAACTTTTTCCACAACGGGGAGAACAAAAAGTGGTCAAAAAGATCCTAGAAGACATTTTCCAAGGTTCGGCCTGCCTAAGGTACTAGGGTCTGATAACGGACCAACATTCGAAGCCCAGGTAAGTCAGGGATTCACCAGGACCCTGGGGATTAATTGGAAGTTACATTGTGCTTATAGACCCCAGAGCTCAGGACAGGTTCAAAGGATGAATAGAACCATCAAAGAGAACTTAACAAAATTAAGCTTGGAAACCAGCATAAAAAATTGGATTATGCTCCTACCTTATGCACTGTTTCATGCAAGAAATAACCTCTCTGCCTCTTTGTGTAACTTAACCCCTTATGAAATACTCTATGGTGCCCCTCCTCCAGTAAGGGACCTAATCCCAACTCTGAGACTTAATGATTCCTTTCACACCCCCTTGCTTGACAGACTTAAAGCCCTTGAACAAACCCAACACCCAGCAATACCTGTGGAAACAGTTGGCCACTGCTTATCAGCCTGGAGATGAGGGAACCCCACATCAATATCAAGTTGGAGACTTTGTCTACGTGAGACGGCATCAGGTGTCATCCCTGGAACCCCGCTGGAAAGGACCATACCAGGTGCTGCTTATAACACCTACAGTGGTGAAAGTGGATGGGATCACTTCCTGGATCAATGTCTCCCATCTCAAGCCTGCGCCCTGTCCAGACTCCGGCTGGAAATTGGAACAGACTGGTAACCCTCTCAAGTTGCGTGTCCGTCTTGTGGGTAGGGCTATGGATTCTTCCCCTGACCACCAGCAGTCCTAATCCCCATCAGCCTGTTCAGCAACAATGGCAAGTTATAAATCCTACTGGGCAAGTAGTGTGGTCTATTTCACATAGAGCCCCCTTATGGACTTGGTGGCCATCTCTCCACCTGGACATTTGTCAGCTTGCCATAGGCCTCTCTGACTGGGATCTCCCTGACATAGAGGACCCCACACAGATCCCACTCAAACCCAAACCAGGGCAACATAGACCACCTTACCCCATGAATTATGGATGTCATCTCCCCCAGCCCAGGTGTAAACTAGCCAGTCTTGATTTTTACGTGTGCCCAGCTGATTTCCAAAGTCGCAAACAGGCCCAACCCTGTGGAGGACCCAGTGCCTAGATCTACCAGAACCCCTCTATCATCTCATACTTCCCAGTTTCCGTTTTTGCCTACTTCTCCAGTCCAGAGTACAGGTGACTCCTCCCCCTGGGAACTAAATAAAGGAACCTTTATGGTACTGAACTCCACATAGTCAGAACTCCTTGCATTTCATCCCAGGTATTGGACAGCTCTCTAAAATATTGTGTATTGGTGCAGAAACTCCCCAGGGTGCTCTATCATGATGCAGAAACATTTGAAGGTCTACTAGGGGGACAAGAAAACCCGATTTCGCTGGGAGCCTGTGTCCCTTACTCTAGCCTTCCTATTGGGGATAGGAGCTGCTGCAGGAGTGGGTACAGGAACAGCTGATATGATCCGTGGGTCACAACAAATGGCCCAATTAGAAACAGCAATATCTCAAGACTTGAAGACGTTAGAGACCTGCATCACAGTTTTTCAGAAATCCTTAACCTCTCTCTCTGAAGTGGTTTTACAGAACAGGTGAGGATTAGACCTCCTCTTCATGAGGGCGGGGAGCTTCTGGGCTGCACTGAGAGAAGAATGTTGTTTTTATCCTGACCATACTGGAGTTGTAAAAGAATCCTTGAGTAAATTGAGAAAATGCCTTGAAGAGCACCAGAGAGAAAGGGATATTCAACAAGGGTGGTTTGAGTCATGGTTTACCCAGTCCCCCTGGTTAACTACACTCCTATCAGCCTTAGCAGGACCCCTGATCATCCTTATGGTGTTGCTACCTGTGGGAACTTGTTTGCTTAATAGCATATTTACCTTTCTCCAGGCTCAGATTGGGCATGTAAAACTCATTGTAATCAGACAGAAATACGCTCCACTGGCAGAAATAGAATGTGAGACCCCGCAATAATTATGATTCATTATTTTTAAGATTAAAAGTTTTCAGAAAATGCAGTGGGAAATTAAATAATAAAAGAAATTGAAATTGAAACGTAAAGAACC
Organism: Callospermophilus lateralis; assembly: GCF_048772815.1. Classification (NCBI taxonomy): domain Eukaryota; kingdom Metazoa; phylum Chordata; class Mammalia; order Rodentia; family Sciuridae; genus Callospermophilus; species Callospermophilus lateralis. Next base: position 3,939,715 of record NW_027518101.1, read on the forward strand.
AGGTTTTATAAAGTTTACAAGCTGCACTCAGAACCTGAAATTCCTGTGGCAGTTAAGACATTTCCCGGAACTGCCCATTAGATGTGTGTTGAAATCTTCCCTGACCACCTAGTTACTTAACAACCCCTTCCCAGAAACCGTGAAGCTCAGCACATATACATCTCAGGGCTTCAACCAATCAGTTTAAATGTATACCCATTCTCAGGGCTGACCAATCACCCCTGCCCGACGTGTGTCCGCCAATGAATGTGCTAATCATGTTTTAGAGTTGTTATTTGATTTTTCCGTGGTATATGATGATTTGCAAAAGGAGGCTAGAATGTATGTAAAGTCCCTGCCCTCTCTAAAGAATGTATATAAACCCTGCTCAAGTTGTTCTCGGGGCTCTTTCCTCTTTGCTCCTCTGAAGTGAGCTCTGAGCCCCAGCATGCTGGACCCCCAAAAAACCCTTGGCTGTGGCATGAGACAGTCTCTTGGTGGTCTTTTCCTCCAACATTAAACCGACCTTTTCACCTATCAAGGACCTGAGAGAGCAAAAGTCAACTCCATGTCAACTTACATATCAAACAACCTGGTCAGAATGAAGGGATGTGTCTGAATTAGCCTCTCTCTTCTTAATGTAGATTAAATGGACCAAACCAGGCCTGTGTGGACAGCTGTTCCCAGGTGCCTATGGTTGATATACCATTCTAACTTGTGAAAGTGTCACATGAAGTAGGGGCAGCCTCCATCTCATGGGACCCTTGGAAGCAATTGTTAGAACAAAGTGATTGCCAAGGCAGTGACCTCGTTCAGTTCCTGAAGGAAGTGACCTACCACACTTTCTTGTTGATGGAACTCTCTGAACTTGGGATCCGGGAAGCCAGGCACACAGAGCAAGGCCCAGTCCCAGTCCCTGTGGTCTCAATTGTTTGGATTTACCAAGGACAGAGTCAGTCTTTATTGGTACCTACTTATGTGATGATGGCCAAATGCCAGGAGAGCTTTGAAGAGGGGCCTTTTCTGGGAAAGCAGGTAGTGGCTAAACCATGACTCCTGACAACTTCAAAGAGTTGGCCAAAAAGACCAGATCTGAGACAGGACTCGCAATTTGGGGGGAACATAGTAAGGCCTACCAGTCAGAGGACACTCAAGATAGTCACAGACATACTTGGGGGAAGGAGGTGCCATTGTGGGTGTCTGTGTTAGTGTGTGGTTTTGTCTCAGGTTCTGAGAATAGGTAGGAAAGGCGGTTTATTTGTTTAGACTGGAATGTTTCGAGAAAGTCGCTTGATAACACGAATGTTTCTATGTCTTTGTATCCCACTGTATCCGTGGTTGTAGACATTTGAAAAGCGAATGCATCAATGGTTGTGTCCTGTGTAGTAGAAAGCTACCCAGCATTCATCCCACCCAATTTAAGAATGGAGAGCGGCTTGCCTTATGGATGGGCAACACCTACTACCTTCCTAAGCTCCTCTTTTCTTCCTGAATACTGGCCACTCTCCAGGATAGCCTCATGGTTTTGTTTCCAAATATGTACCACCTCCAAACTCTGTGACATGACCATGTACTGGATAGCTGAAGGGAATGGCGAGCATCTCAGAAAACTCAGATATCAGTGTGACCAGTAAAGTCTCAGTGGAGAAACACTGCTTTGGGCCTTTTGCTTACCTATTGTTCTATTGTCCTGAATGTCAGGAAGGTCTTTGCCTCAGGCCACCCCTTTGTGAAGCCTGAAGAAAACAGTTTTTAAATGGAAATGAATGGGCATCACCTGTGGCTCTTTGCTTAATTGCTTTGGAAAGGGATGTGGCTGAATCAGCCTCTTGGCCCTGTGTGAGAGAGTCGCTCAGATTCTCAGCACCTGATGGATCTAAAGAAAGTTTCCAAGTGTGCATCCAAACCAAAATGGCCAAAAAAGCAGTTATTGTGGATGAAGGTTCTCGCCTTCCTCTGTTAGCTTCCTGACTTCCATCAAGTGAGAATATGGATCCTTTGGGTCAAATCAGTTCTTCAAACCCTGCAGAGGCTAGCCGATATGTCCTTAGGTTTTCTCATGACACCAATTCACATAAAGAATCTATACCAGACAGTCAGTAAGCCTCATTCAGGAGAAGCAGAGCAGTTATATAGCCGGCATATTTGATCACTCTTGGTTCACAGGAAGGGTGTCCAGGCCACCCTCACTTTAGGCAAACAAGGGGCAATGGTGCTTATTATGGACAATGTCAAAGGCTGCACCCCTCATTGAAAACTTTAGTCAGAAGTTATAATGAGTGTCTATATGGAAGAAGATGAGGGTCATGTGGGACTGTTTTGGTTTTAATTGCGGTCAGATGCTGCAGTCTCTGGCTGGGCACAAATCACGAGTCTCCACACAGCTTGTAGATTCAAACAGCAATTCTTTATTCCCGAACTCACACAGGCCGTCTACAGACACGTTCTGGGGAAATCCACGTTCTCTGCCCAAATCCACTCTCTGCCCAAATCCACTCTCTGCCCAAATCCACTACTCCTGGGCTTCTGTCTCCCAAATATACTGTCTGACCCTAAGTACTCAAGAGGAACTCAGCAGCAGGATACACCCTATTCTAAAGGGGAACACCCTAATCTCCTATTATGCTAAACCGCCCTATTCTAAAGGGGGAACACCCTAATCTCCTATTATGCTAAACCAGGAACACCCTAAGCATGGATCCGCCCTGGTCCTTGAGCAAGGTCTCCTTACATGAAATGTCCTGCAAAATGTCCTATTTCCATGAGTTCTTCCACTAAGGAAACATGGGGGTACACTGGCAAGGAAATTGTCATACCTACTTGGCTGATGGCTCCCAGCATCTTCCCCCTTCTGATTGATTAAACAACAAGTAATGTGGCTTAAGGACCGTGCCTGGTAGGTTGTCCAGTTCAACATATGGTTCTTTCCCATCATTGGAAAACTGACCTTTAGGCGTCAGCCTCCTGTCTTAGGTTGATACCACTGCAACTGGATCATACCCGTCACTGACTACTGGTCCAGCATACAGCCATACTTGTGGATAGGTCTATGCACCAGTGGGGGGGTGAGGTTCTTTGCCTCACCTCTGTTGGCCCCCAAATTTGGCCTTGGTGCCAGTGGGGGAGTGAGGTTAATGTGGCTTAAGGACCGTGCCTGGTAGGTTGTCCAATTCAACATATGGTTCTTAACCGTCATCGGAAAACTGACCTTTAGGCAACTGACCTTTAGTCGTCAGCCTCCTGTCTTAGGTTGATACCACTGCAATTGGATCATACCCGTCACTGACTACCGGTCCAGCATATAGCCATTGGCCCCCAAATTTAGACCATCACTAGCAGAAGGGAGGAGGATACAGAAATGCCACGACACCAAGCCAATTGACAGTTCCTTTGGAAAAGTTGCATCATTGGTGACACCATCAGCAAAAATCACTGGTGACACCATCAGCAAAGATATGCCAGCATTACCACAATTCGCTGTACCAAACGATAGTTACATAGTCTAGGCAAGTTCTGTAAGCAGTTCAAAGTGGAGGAATCCTTCTTCTACTGTTTTCTCTTTGTTTTCCACTATACAAAGTCTAATTTGGGACAGAAAAGATCCATTCTTTATAGGACATATTAGAGCACATATAGGATTGCCTGGAGCCCTTAGTTTGGGCAATGATTTAGCAGATAAAACTAAACACGACATACATATTTTCTCTACACTAGAAGAAGACAATTTCCTTGTCAGCGTACCCCCAATTTTCTTTAGTGGAAGGACTCATGGAAATAGGACATTTTGCAGGACATTGCATATAAGGTGACCTTGCTGAGGGACCAGGGCGGATCCATGTTTAGGGTGTTCCTGCTTTAGTATAATAGGAGATTTGGGTGTTCCCCCTTTAGAATAGGGTGGTTTAGCATAATAGGAGATTAGGGTGTTCCCCTTTAGAATAGGGCATATCCTGCTGCTGAGTTCCTCTTGAGTACTTAGGGTCAGACAGTATATTTGGGAGACAGAAGCCCAGGAGTAGTGGATTTGGGAAGAGAGTGGATTTGGGCAGAGAGTGGATTTGGGCAGAGAACGTCGTCGATTTCCCCAGAATGTGTTTGTAGATGGCCGGTGTGAGTTCGGGAATAAAGAATTGCTGTTTGAATCTACAAGCTGTGTGGAGACTCGTGATTTGTGCCCAGCCAGAGACTGCGGCATCTGGTGGCTCGTACGCGGAACGCCTGAAGCTTGGGGGTAAGTGAAATTGCTCGCCCCTGAGGGAAGGCGAGAGAATGTCCATGACTTTTTAAAGACGAGTTATTAAGTATATCAATGGGACCATCATGGTATCCTGTAGAAGGATTTTTCTTCAAGAAATAGATGGCTAATTCTGTTTACTACATTTGTCTAAGATCTTGGTTTCTACAAAGTTCTAATTAATTTACAAAGCTAAAGTGTTAAAATATCAACCACTAAATATAAAATCAAGTACTCTTCACTTATTAAGTTCCATAAGGTAATATATTTAAAAATTATGTGTGTTTTCATAAATTGGTAAATTGAAAAAAGGTTTAATATTGCTTTGGTCTGTGTCTTTGCCAAAACAAGGTTACTAAGTGTTAAAATTCTATCAGGTGTAATTTATATACAAAGAGTATAATAAGTTTCAGTTGGGTTTCAATTATAGTATTATGGTACCATAAAAAAAAACATGAAAGTATTTCATCCTATTAAAGTGGAGTAATTTGTCTAAATCAGAAATTTTATAAGAGTTGTTTCAAAATTTGAATTTATAAAAAGGGTTAATGGTTAAAAAAGAGATAGAAAAAGATTCAAGATGTGGAAATATATTTTAATATAAGAAGTTAATGGAAAAAGAAGTGTTTCTAGATGAGATAATCTCTGTGTGGTAATGTAAAAAGTTGTAAAATGCCATTTAAATAGATTTTGAGGAAACTAGACTTACTTTAAAATCTTGAGAAAGGAAGAAGGAAGAAAAAAGGTATTTGTACATGGCAGATTAAGACAAAGCTTCTTAATGGAGTAAAAAAGGCCTTTGGTTGAAGGGCAGCCAAGTAAACTAACATTAAGCAATTTAAACAGAATCTAAGCCTCATTTAAAATAGTGAAGCTGTAGGTGGTGAAAAAGTTCATTTAAAAGTACAGTATAGATGATAATTAAAAGGCTTTAAAAGGTTAATTTGAAGGTGGTTAAGATGCCTTCATGACGGAGGAAAAATTGCATCATTGGTGACACCATCAGCAAAAATCACTGGTGACACCATCAGCAAAGATATGCCAGCATTACCACAATTCGCTGTACCAAACGATAGTTACATAGTCTAGGCAAGTTCTGTAAGCAGTTCAAAGTGAAGGAATCTATCAATCTGTCCGTCTCCTCCCAAAGTCCGTTTCCTCCTAAAGTAAGTTGACTCCTTGATTGAGCATACTTGTTGAGTTATATTCATTGGGATGAAGATAGGAATTCTGGCAATGATGCTAAACAGACATTATCCTGAAAAGAATTATTAAATATAATGAAAAGGAAAGGTGAAAGTAAACAAACAGATCTGTTAACCTCCTTAAAAAACAATCTTTAACAGCTGTTTACCTGATTTAAATTAGTAAACAAGCAGATCTGTTAACCACCTTTAAAAACAATCCTTAACAGCTGTTTACCTAATTTAAATTAATCCATTTAAATCACGTGAATAACAAAAATAATTCGGATCCATATTCTAATGAGCGCTCCTCATATATGAAATATGGACATATGCACACACAGACATACAACACAAACACAAATGTGCAAACAAATGTACAACACATAAGATAATAATAAAGGCCTTGTAGCTTTACCTAGGTGAAATCTCCATTGCAATGTTTAAAAACTCCACAGTCAAAAAATGAAACTGATCAGAAAAACATTAACCTAGGTTTGTATGAGCTCAAAAAATAAAAATAGAGCCTTATGATGTGGAAAAATGCAATAATAAAATAGGTATTGAAAAAAGAATCCTGGTTAATCACTGTTGCAGATGTAAGAATGGCCAAGCTGGAGTTCTGGATATCAGCTGTTATGGATTTGAGTCAAATCATCTTCTTTTCGATCTGTAGAAATCGTTTTAGTCAGTCTTTCAGGAATCCAAATAGGTTGCTGTTCTCCCTGTGGAAACACACAGACAGAGCCCCGACTCCAGACAATCACTGGGTCAGAACCTTTCCATTGTCCTGTTAGAATATCTTTCCAAAGAACATTAGGCTTATGCACATTTTTTGGATACATATGTCTTTCTGCAGCACTACGTCCTGATGAATCCAAATTTAAAAAGTTTAGAGTAAAAAGCGTTATTTTAAGTTTATCTTTGGGGGATATATACCCCTTTCCAATTCCCTCTTTTTGCTTTAATAAGTACGTTTTAATAGTTTGATGATCTCTTTCAACTATGCCTTGTCCCTGTGGATTGTATGGAATTACTGTTATATGAGTAATACCAAATGATGAGCAAAATTGTTTAAAAGAGGTAGAGGTATAGCCAGGACTGTTATCAGTTTTTAACTGTTTAGGAACGCCCACAGTGGCAAAATTTTGTAAGCAATGAGCTATAACATCTTTAGATTTTTCTCCGGCATGAAGGGAGTCCATCAAAAATCCGGAAGAACTATCAACTGTAACATGTAAATATTTTAATTTTCCAAATTCTGGCAAGTGTGTGACGTCCATCTGCCAAATATGGTTAGGTATCAGTCCTCTAGGATTGACTCCAAGATTAACTTGTGGTAAAAAGGTCACACAATTTTGACATTGTTTTATTATATGTCTGGATTGTTCCTTAGTTATTTTAAAACACTTTTGTAAAGTATTAGCATTAACATGGAATTTTTTATGAAAATTCGTAGCTTCTTCTAGTGTAGAGAAAATATGTATGTCATGTGTAGTTTTATCTGCTAAATCATTGCCCAAACTAAGGGCTCCAGGCAATCCTGTATGTGCTCTAATATGTCCTATAAAGAATGGATCTTTTCTGTCCCAGATTAGACTTTGTATAGTGGAAAACAAAGAGAAAACAGTAGAAGAAGGGGAAATCCTACCAGCATCTTCAAGAGATACTATAGCATTAACTACATACTGAATATCAGAAAATAAATTAAATACAGAATCTTTAAACATTAAAAAGGCTTGTAAAACTGCATTAAGCTCTACCTTTTGAGCTGATTGTTTTGGTACTAAAAGTGTAAAAGTTTGATCAGGGGTAACTACTGCTGCTGTACCATTATTTGGCCCATCAGTGAATATATTTGGAGCATTCATAATAGGGGTTTTTCTTGTCATTTTTGGAAAAACTACAGGATGCTTAGACCAAAAAGACAACAAAGGATTAGATGGTAAGTGATTATCAAATCAAACATTAGATTTACACATGATTATTGCCCAAGTATTTAACTCATTAGCTAACTCATCAATTTGATCCATAGTATATGGAGTAATAATTTTATTGGGAAAAATTCCAAACACTCCCTTCGCTGCTTTTATTCCTTTGAGTATTAATTGTCCTACAGCCTCAGGATACCTAGTAAGAATAGTGTTAAGTGAATAAGATAAATGTATCCACAATAATGGACCTTCTTGCCAAAATACTCCTGTAGGAATATTTTTTGTTGGTAGTACAATAAATAATAAAGGCAAACCTATATCAATTCTATCCAAATGTATATTTTCCATATATGTTTCAAGAATTTTCAATGCCTTTCTTGCTTTAGGAGTTAACATGCGAGGTGAGTTTGGATCTGATGGATCTTTTGGAATATCAAATAAAGGTCCCAACTCTCCTGTTGGTATGCATAGATAAGGCCTTATCCAATTTATGTCTCCCAATAACTTTTGAAAGTCGTTAAGTGACTTGAGTTGATCTACTTGTATTTGAATTTTTGGTGGACGGACCATGGTTGAGGATAATAGAACTCCTAAATAATTAATTGGAAAATTTAATTGTACTTTATCTATTGCTATCTCTAGATTATAATTTTTTAATAAGTTTGTAAGTGTTGCATAACATTCCAGCAATATGTTTTTATCTTTATGTGCCAATAATACATCATCCATATAGTGAAATATTTGTAGTTCAGGATTTTGATTTCTAAGTGGCTGGATTGCTTTATTAACATATATTTGACACATAGTTGGACTGTTAGCCATCCCTTGAGGGAGTACTTTCCATTCATATCTCTGATCAGGACCTTCATGATTTAATGCAGGGATAGTAAATGCAAAGCGTGGACTATCCTCGGGATGAATTGGAATTGAAAAAAAAAATCTTTAATATCTATGGCTAAAACATGCCAGGTTTTTGGCAAAGCAGACAATTGAGGAATCCCTGATTGAGCATGTCCCATAATAACCATCTCATTATTAATGGCTCTTAAATCTTGCAATAATCTCCATTTACCAGATTTTTTTTAATGACAAAAATGGGAGTATTATGGGGAGATATGGAAGGTTGTATATGTCCTTCCACTAATTGTTGTTTGACCAGATCATGGGCTACTTGTATCTTTTCTTTAGTCAGGGGCCACTGAGGAACCCACACTGGTCTTTTTGATTTCCAAGTAATTTTTATTGTCTCAGTGGCCCTTTCTGAAAATCCAACCCATGTCTTTCTGTTCCTTGATCTATTTGAATTGGTGCTGCTATATCTTGTCCTTGTTTTCCTAATCTTTTTTCTTTCCTAAAACCTTGTCTAGCCCTAGTAGTGGGCGCATTAGGATTGATGTTATTTGTTAACGTCAAACCTAATTGATCTAGGTCATCTCGTCCCCATAAATTTATAGGAAGATGATCCAATACATATGGCTGTATAGTTCCCTCACAACCTTCAGGATCCTTCCAATATAATAACATTGTTCTTCTATGGGGATTAGCAGCCACTCCTAGGCCTCAAAGCATTTGAGTGGCTTGTTGTAATGGCCAATGTTTTGGCCATTCCTGACTAGATATGATGCTAAGGTCTGCACCTGTGTCCCGTAGCCCATTAAAGTCGTGTCCTTGAATATTTAGTTTTAACATTGGGCGAGAATCTAAATTTAAAGACAACATAGCCCAATCTACACCTGTGGAGCCTAATCCCCTGGAACCTATTTTTACACTATGACTAGGAAATTTATTATGTAGGATGGGTATTATTAACAACTGTGCTATTCTATCTCCAGGTGAAATTACTGATATACCTCTTGGAGAACTAGCTATAATTTTTATTTCACCTACATAATCGAGATCAATTACCCCAGGACTTATCTTAAGTCCTTTTAATGTAGGTGAACTACGTCCCAATAATAAGCCTACTGTCCCTTGGGGAAGAGGTCCTTTTATTCCTGAAGGAATGATTTGAACTCCCATCTCTGGAGTTAGTACTGCTCTGGCAGAGGCGCAGATGTCCAACCCTGCGCTCCCTCGGGTTTGTCTGATGAGGGATTTAATGGACAATGTGTCCTGGGCACTACTCTAATGGTGTTGCTGGGTTCCTCCACTGCCCCGTATATTTGTGGTTGTGGGCCCCGGAGCATTGGGCCCCTTGGTCCGTTTTTTGGCAATGGAGTCTGATGCCTTTCTCCACGATATCATGGGTAAATACCTAGTCCTTGTCCGTTTTTTGTTAAGGGAGTACCCTCTATGGTAGTTTGAGAACGGCATTCATTAGCCCAATGTCTCCCTCTACGGCATCATGGGCAAATACCTGGTATTCTATTTCTTTGATAACTAGTTTTGTTAAATCCTCCTCCTATGAGGCAACTCCTTTTAAAATGTACTGTTTTTTCACAATCATAGCATGTTTTTGGCCTGGCATCAAAAGCCTGTTGTACTGCAGCTGCCAAGACTTGCTCTTGTTCATTAATATCTCTACATAATTTAATATATGTGTTTAAATCTTCATGTCTCCATGGTCTAATAACCTCTCTGCAGCAACGATTTGCTTGGTCATAAGCCAGTTGTTTTATTAATGGCATTGCTTGTTCTGTATCCCCCAAATTTTGGCAGCCATTTGAATTAGCCTGTCTACAAAGTCAGCGTAAGGTTCATTACCACTCTGTATTACCTTAGATAGCTGGCCTTGTAAATCTCCATGTCCTTGTAAAGTCCTCCATGCCCTAACTGCATCTGAAGCAATTTGTGCATATATAGCAGGATCATATTCAATTTGTTGCCGCTGACCCTCATAAGGTCCTTTCTCTAGCAACATTTCTAGATTTCTTTGAGGGTAACCGGCTGCTGCATTTCGCCTAGCTGTCTCTGCGCATAATTCCTCATTGGCAACCTTCCATAACAAATATTGTCCTCCATTTAGCACAGATTTACACATGCTAGCCCAATCTGCTGGCGTCATGTCCAAGTTAGTAATGGACTCGACCATGCTTACCGTGAAGGGAGCTTGGGGACCATAGGTTGTTACAGCCTCCTTTAACTGCTTCACTGTTTTAAAATCTAAAGCATGGTGAATTCACTGCCCTCCTGCCTGCTCAAGTACAGGGCATGCTAATCTTTGAGGTCCTGTCTCAGAATCCCAATTATCAACTAAGGGGTTTGAGGGCCACTCAGCTGTCTCTATCGGTGGGCCTGTTGGTTGAATTAAACCCTCTTGTGATAAAACGGAGTTAGTAACAGCCTCCTGTTGTCGCCTTTTTCCTAACAACCCCTTATCCTTTAAATTTTCTTCCTCTGTCTGACTAGCTCGAGAGACCTTCTCTTTTGCTTGATCTAAAATGTCTTTCTCCATGTTCTGAACCTCTAACAATTTGCTTAACATATTTTCAGTTTGTTTTAATCTACTATAAAGATAACGCAACCCAATAAGATAACACAAAACAAAACCGAATCTGAATGAAACAAAAACGGAATAAAAAATCGTTGTATCAATTTTCTCTTCCTCAGGGCCGACAAACATCAAACCTTTAGTCAACCAGTTTGCCTGAGAAATTTCTAGAGATAGGCAGCTTGAAAGAAAAACAAAATAAATCAAAAGAAGAACACATTGTTTTTTGAAATGGTCACCCATTCTCTCGCCTTCCCTCAGGGGCGAGCAATTTCACTTACCCCCAAGCTTCAGGCGTTCCGCGTACGAGCCATCAAATGCCGCAGTCTCTGGCTGGGCACAAATCACGAGTCTCCACACAGCTTGTAGATTCAAACAGCAATTCTTTATTCCAGAACTCACACCGGCCGTCTACAAACACGTTCTGGGGAAATCCACGTTCCTGCCCAAATCCACTCTCTGCCCAAATCCACTACTCCTGGGATTCTGTCTCCCAAATATACTGTCTGATCCTAAGAATCAAGAGGAACTCAGCAGCAGGATACACCCTATTCTAAAGGGGAACACCCTAATCTCCTATTATGCTAAACTGCCCTATTCTAAAGGGGGAACACCCTAATCTCCTATTATGCCAAACCAGGAACACCATAAACATGGATCCGCCCTGGTCCTTCAGCAAGGTCACCTTACATGCAATGTCCTGCAAAATGTCCTATTTCCATGAGTCCTTCCACTAAGGAAACATGGGGGTACGCTGGCAAGGAAATTGTCATACCTACTTGGCTGATGGCTCCCAGCAGTCATTTGTGTGGTAGTTAGAAGAGATGCCTGGGTCCACCTGAACATGAACTCTAGTGTCATTCCCCTTAGAGACTGAGTTATGTAACTCACTTCAGAAAAGTATTGCCATGAATTTTGTTGGGATTTTAGGAGGCCATGCATGAGAGTCGCCCTTGGAAACTGAGATCTAAGCCAATGGTGGCTTTCGTAAGAGCATTGGGAATTTCAGCCAGGATATCACATGATTTTATTCTTATAGACTTGGCAGCCATAGTTGAGAGTCAAATCACACATGGACCTAACATTGTAGACCTCATGGGCCTGGCTTCATGTGTCATTTTGGCCACTCTTTGGGAAGCTTTGCCTCTGCGAGTTCTCCAGAGCATTTCTTGAAATGTGCTACCTCAAAATTTAATGGTTCCTGAATGAATTGAAACCCACAGTTTCTCCAACTTCATCCTTGAAAAATGGCTAGATAAATACCATGAAATTTTTAAAATTCCCATGACCAGGTGGCACTGGAGAATCTTTGGATGTCCTGTTGTTGATCATGTGTATACCAGAGAGTGCCTTGATTGACTGGGTTTTATGAAAATGGTGTAGAACAGAGATGCCAGTATGTTGGAGCCTGCTGAGTAGTGGGCCCAGAGCTGTGGTGTGCAGGTGTGTGGTAAAATATCTGTGGTCGGGCCATGTGGATCTGCCATTGACTTCCAAATGGCTGGTGGCTGACATGGTGGAGACAGGAATCACTTATATGTCTGAAACCTCTCCATAAATGGCATCTTGTTATATGGAGATGTTTCAGGGCAATGTTCAGTATCAAGTTGCTATGGTCAATGGGGCAATCTATGTGGGATAGAAGCTTAGTTGGTGCATTGTCCTGCAGACCCTTACCCACCACACTTGAGAGGACTCCCTCCAGCACTGTGTCCCAGTTGAATTCCTTGCATTTCGTGAAGCAAATACCAAACTCCCAGTGCAGCAGCAAGAAAGTCCATGAAAAGTGGAGGAAGATCTAATGGCTTCACAATCCACATGCGGAGACAATTAGCTTTCAGTTGCCACAGTTTACTTACAAAGAGAGAAGTCAGCACTTCTGCCTCATGTTCTTTGGAAAATAAGAAACAATGTCCTCTAGGTCACATAGATGCAGACCCAGCTTTGATGGTTTCATTAGAATGGAAGCAAAAGCTCCTGAAAACAACATATATGTCAAGTGCCCATCCTCAGAGGCAGTTTCTCAAAAAGTCTTTAGGCCAGCAGAGCTCCATGTTTGTGGAGTGTTTACCTTTTAGACCAGGATGCAAGAAATCACCACTGACTCCAATTAAAATCAAATTAAAACAAGCTTATTATTTCCACCACCCTGGTGCCTCTCCTTCCCAAAATGGCGGAAACAAGAGAGAAACCCCACCTTTCTTACAGCCCAGCTTTATAGCCCAGAAAGTTACACAAAAGGGGGGTTACGGATAACAGAACTCTGACAAGCATCACACTAATGGTAGTTTACTTTTTTTTTTTTTTTTGCTGACACAAACATCAGAATTTATGGGGACCATTAGAGCCTCAGAGAGTGTCATCTGACCAGGGAAGGCCAATATTTATGAGGTGTCACCAAAGTTTCAGAGAGGGCTGTTATCTGGTCAGAGAGCCAGCCATGGGTGAGTTCAAGGCACGGGCAGGCATTCCAAACAGGTTCGAAATTTGCTGTAATTAATAGTTAAGAAAAATTATCCTTTCTTGGCTTTGTGGCAAGATGGCTCCAAACTTTAATAAAAGATCAGGTTGGGTCTATCATTTCCCCCTTTTCTAATGTGTCCCTTTCATATCTTTCATATGGTAGGTGAAGAGCACTGAGGGAATTTTATTCTCTGATGCAACAGTCTCCCTATTTTTTCAAATCACCCAAAACCGGTCTCCGTGATTTTACCTGACTTAATTAATTACGTATATTGATAGTCTATTTACTTTTGGCTCCACTGTTTTAAGAAGAGAGGCATTACTCATTTTGGCTTCTTCTGAGCTGAGAGAGGGTGACGTGAGGGGGAACAGCATGAGGGACATGAGTTGCCTTTTAGAGGTCAGTTCGGTTTGAAGTCTCATTGGGGAAGAACAGGTTGTAAAGTCATCTGGGGATGGGTTCTTCTATGAGAGAAACAAAAAACATGAGTACTGAATAAATGTTGCAGCAGCTAGAACATGTCACTGTACAGAAGTTCCCTCACCAGTCTTTAATATCCCCAGTTATCAGGACTGTCAACTTAATACTTAACATTTAGTGTTACAGTTGTCCCTCCCAATAAGATACAGTTTAATAATTTAATGTCATCTGATCTTGCAAAATCAGTTTACTAGAATGACCTCTGTGTCTAATAGAAAAACCTTTAATTCTGTTACTCAGTGCTGGATAATCATACTAGCCAACACCAAGCCTAACTGTGTAGGTTAGAAATATCTGAGGCCTTAAACTAAAAACTTCTGCCTCTGGCAGCTCCTCTTGATAGTGTCTTTTTATAGTTATCAGGCATTCCTGTCTGAGAATCCTTCTTTGTAACCTCCAGTCTTACTTATTTTGGGAGGCTAATATAAAGTGTATACATTAAAATATTATTATTATTATTATTATTATTATTATTATTATTATTTAAAATGTCCAGGAATGGCTGTATTCTGCTTTCAACTGTCTTTGCTAAGTGTTTAAGATGAAGCAGTCAAACTGACTTTTGTTTCTATCTATTGGTAACAGTCAGCTGAGCTTTTATGGTTGCCATTCCTGGGGAGACTTGAGAGCAGCTTCTCAGTTCTGCTAGTGCCTTTTGGGCTAGGTGGGTCCAGGTCTTCCTTGACCATGTGGCTTCCCTCGGCAGCATCAGGGATGTCTCCCTTCTCTGATGACTCTCCTCTTCTTAGCAAATGCACTGATTGGCTTTCTGTTCTCCAGTGGTCTCATTAATCCCCCTGATGGGGAGGTTATATGGCCCAGAGTTGAAAAGCTCTTTAGAGAAGTCCCCTGTTCCATGGATTCAGACTGACTCTGAGGGCAAGAGCCAAATATTAGTTTTCTTGTCCCTTTTCATTTAACTTTAATTTTAAATCCTAATCTTAAATATCCAGCAAATAAATTTTAACTGCCTTATGTTAAGAGTACTGGGCTTTAATGTCTATAACTTTATAATTATTTATCTTTTTATTAATTGGGATCTGTGTTATTCTGTTTGTCTTGTAGGTGATGACTTATTATCTTAAATTAACCCATGTTGTGTTCTTAAAGCAACAATTCTGTAAAACACTAACAGAGAATCTTTAGATCACTTATAAGGAAATTATAAAATAAAATTTTTTAACAAGAGTAAATATACTTAGTTTGCATAATAGCTACCCTGAATTTTTTGCTTAGTTATAAATTATATCCCCTGTTACAGATCCTAGTAATCTTGACAGAAAAAAAAACAACTTTTGAACAAAACTTTAAATGAAACATAATCTAACCTACTGTTTTCATTGTCATTCTCACATGTAGTAAGATGGGACACAGAGCCTTATCTCAGGTAAGGCAGGTCTCTTTATAAATCTTAAGGGTTTTAGTTCTAAAGCTGATCTTTTTTTTTAAATATCATTTTACAAAGTTTACATAAATTTTTTTAGGTCACATGAACATTAGCTAACACCGTATGATATCACATTTAAAACATGAATTAAAGAAAGGCTGAAAGTTTTTAACCTTTACATAGATTAGGCTCTCATTAACTTAAAAATACATTTAAATTGTTCCCAAATGTAAAAAGTAACATAAAACTTTACTTATCTTTATGATAACAGATAAATAAATTCCCAATATATATTTTTACCATACAACTTAAGAACGCCAGCATGATATAATGCTCTTTTAAGTTTCTACCTTACAGACTTGTACATGTAAAATATGAGCACATTAATAGCATCATAATTACATTGATGTTTCCACATTAACCAAGTTTAGCTTTTAAAGTAATGGCAGTACAGTTCTCTAAAATAACAGTTCTTATTTAATCAGTTGTTTAATTTTTATGGTTGCTAGCTCTAGAAAAAATAAAACTTAATAAACACAATGTTATGGGTAAACTTATGTTTTAAGAAATTTTTGTCTCTTTAACACATGACTGATTTTTACAATCTTATACAGAATTTAGTACAAACTTGTACAGACCTTAGTTAATCAATCAGATATCTAACAAAAGTACTCATGAATGAGTAATCTCATATGAAATTTAATTTACTTATTTATCAAAATATTAGACAAATGTATTGAATATTGTAAACCATTTTTTTTGTTGAAGGAAAAGTCCTACAACCAAGTCATATTAGATATTTTGTAGACATTAATATTTTATTAGATATCTGAACACCTAGAAAAACTTGTAAGCTTAAATTTAAAGACATTTATTTTTATCTGTTTATCCAATTTAAACTGAACCATTTAAATAACGTGAATTAAGGATCCTTGGATCCACTTTTTAAAATTTGTTTTTATGAGCGTTTTTTTATGAGCGTTCTTTATATATGTAAATTTTTGTATCATATGTTTGATATATGGATATATGTATATATAGACATACAACACATAACAGAAGTGTGCACACATAAAAATAGTAAAGGCCTTATAGCTTTTCGCAGATGAAATCTGCATTGCAATGTTTCAAAAACTCCACAGTTGGTCAAAGATAGAACTGATCAGAAAAACATTAACTTAGGTCTGTAGGATCAAAATCATGAGCTAAAAAAACTAAATAAAGTATCTAAGGAAAAAAATAAGAGTCTTAGAAAAAACGACTGGACAGTAATTAGTAAAAACCATACAATTTGCCTTTTTTTTCTGCTTAGGCCTCAGATCAGTCTCCTACTGAGCTTGCAGGATTCTTTTATTTGCATTTCAAAATAAGTCCTGGCTGAGGTCAGGAAGGAGCAGGAAAAAACTGCTATTCAGAGCAGACACAACAGGCCTAAGGCATTTTAACCATAATTTTCAGGTTAGGATGTTGAAAATTATGAAACAAGTTTAAGATACAATTCACAAAATTTTATATCTTTACATCTTGTTTTGTCAACAGATACCATAAAATGATTTACTATCTTTGTCCAAATTAATGCACTGGTACGCACAGTGACATTTTCCCAGGCTACCCAATTCAAAATAGGTGAAATAAAAGACTGAATGATTGGGAAGTTACTTGCCAACTTGGAAGGAGAGTTCTTTAGTTTTCCATCCTAAGTATTTAAGTTCTCTGGCATAAATTATCTGAAATCATAAACTAAACAATTACCTAAACCCGACTTTTACCTGCAAGATTATGCAATGCTTCAAAAACCCATTCAGATACCAGATTGTTACAATAAAACATCATCATTTAGACACACATTCAGCTAAGATCATTCCCAAGAAACAATTTAAAATATCAACACATTATTGCACATGTCTTAAAGGGCCAGAAACAAAGACACAAGACAGACAGAAGGGATCTCCAGACTATGGCCGACAGACAGAAGCCTTTAAAACAGAGCAGATAAGAGAAAAATCTCCTACACCAGTGGCACCATAGAAGTCCCCACAAGGGGACCACATGTTTTTACAGAGGGGCAACCTGAAATGTAAAATCAAGGGTCTCCATGGTGACTTTACTGAATTTAGTATCCCCTTTTTCTTTTTCTCTTTTTTAAGAAGACAGACGTTACATAATGCTTACAGTGCAGGGAAGGAAGGAGGGAATTCCCTGAAGTAACAGGGCTTCGGCAGCTGCTGGAAGTCCCTGGCTCCCTCCTTTAACTTACAGGATTAGCTCCTCTGGTTCGGTTCCACCCCAACCATGCTCCATCTCCTAACATATCAGTAGTCAGCTCTCAAAAAGTTCCGGGGCGGGGGTGGTGTGGTTTATCAAAATTTGAAACTTAAAGTTCAGTTCCTGACCTTGAAGCCAATTAATGCCAATTTAATAATGAGGACAGGGTTTTTGAGAAAAAGAAAAAGGGAGGTTTATTGCTTTGCTAACAAAGGAGAAACACAGGGGACTCTGCCCAAAGGTTGTGACTCTTTTGATCTGGAGGTACAAGTGGTTTTAAAGGAGTTTCACTTCTTAACCTGTGAGATACTCAGTTTTTAGCTCTGCAGCAGGCATTGCCTTGTGCAGTGGGTGTGCTCCAGGCAGCCAGCTAGGGGTTTCTCTTATCCTGCTTAACAAAGGGAGGTAAAGTTCATCGCAGTTCCTTAAAACACAGTCCAAAAAGGTGTCACGCTTACTTGCTTTATTACCCATTTTCACGTCCAATATCTTTAAGTTTTTACCACAGAAATCACACAACAAAACGCACAAAAACAAACAAACAAAAAACATATAGAACACAGAACAAAACAGAAAAAAAAAACCAGAAACCAGGCACCAAAAAAAAAAAAAAAAAAAAAAAGCAGAGGAGCAATGCAATGTCTTGCTAAAGCTCCTGGGTAGGACCGCGTGCATGCCCATCCACACCTCTCTACCCATCCAGAAGAATTCCCTACATAACAGAACAAAGGACAGAATGATTCTCCTTACAGTCCCGGACAGGAGTATATGTGAGCCTCCCCAGGCCTCCTCTCTGTCATCAGAAGAGATCTCCCTTAACCAGATATCAGATGTTATAAAGGTGCCACTTACCTATGGAGGCCTCCTCCACCAGGTTCTTGCTAATAGTTATAGTCCAGTGGTTCATTGCAGTGCTCCCTGGACCAAAGTCTCACTCCAAGTCGTTGAAACATCTCAAGTTGCGCATCCCCTAGAGTGGCTCTGTAGCCGGGGGCCCTGGAGGGAAGGCCAGCTTCAGAATTTCCAACAGTCTGGTCTTGTGATCTGTACTGGCAGGGTCATCTTGCTGCGGAACTGCAAAATGTTAGACCAGGATGAAAGTAAAGACCACTGACTCCAATTAAAATCAAATTAAGGCAAATTTATTATTTCAACCGGCCGGCGGCCTGCCTCTCCCTCACAAAACGGCGGGAACAAGACAGCAACCCCACCTTTCCTACAGCCCAGCTATATAGCCCAGAAAGTTACACAAAAGGGGGATTACAGATAACAGAACTTTGACAAGCATCACACTAAATGTAGTTTACTTTTCTTTTTTTTTTTTTTGCTGGCCCCAACATCAGAAATAATGATGACCATTAGACCTCAGAGAGAGTCGTTGTCTGGCCAGGGAAGGCCAAAAATTATGATGTGTCACTAAACGTTCAGAGAGGGCTGCTATCAGGTCAGAGAGATAGGCATGGGTGAGTTAAAGGCACGGGCAGACATTCCAAATGGGTTCAGAAATTGCAGTAATTTATAGTAAACCCAAAATTAGCTTTTCATCGCTTTGTGGCAAGATGGCTCCCAATTTTAATAAAAGATCAGGTTGGGTCTATCAACCCTGTCCCTTACTTTTGGAAACTCCTCTTCCACCTCCAAGTTTGTAAACTCCTGAGGATTTTCCAGATATGTATTCACAGATTTTCTAACTCTTCTCTTCTAATTGTGTCTTACTTGGGGGGAAGGCAATGTCACGTCATCGTTCTGGATGAGAGTGGGAAGATATTTGTATAGCACATATTTGCATACACATTGGATTCCTTATCTAATTTTCCATTCAAAATACTGAAACCCTGACACTAACCCATACCCTACTAGACTCTGACTACTATTCCTAATATGATGGAGAAACATAACCCAAACAGAATAGAAATACAAGCAGTTCAGAGGAGGCATGGTGTATAGTTGGACTTTCATTTTGCATGATAAAGGGTTGGTGTTATAAATCTAGTCAATTTTTAATTGAAATAGTTCACCATGTGTTTTTAAAGTTAACAAATATGTGAATTCCTGTCTTGCTTTCTCTGTAGCCTATTCAGCACATGTATTTTTGCATGCACATACAGAATCCTACCTATTATCACACGTACATTCTTGTGAGGTAGCTGACTTGCCAGATACAAATTGTGAGAAGAGATCACTCCTCCTAAACACAGTTGGAACTGAAAATTCAATCTATGGGTGAGGTTCCTAGTTTAACAAAATTATAAATAAATCTATGTTTAGTAAAATAAATAGCTTGGGTCTGTGGATGATATATATTTAATGATGAATTTCAATTGGCATATATATTGCTACTTTTTAATGTCTGTGTGGGTGTTTTGTATATATATATATAAATATATATATATATATATATATATATATATATATATATATATATATATATAATCTCCAGATATTTCAAAATATGAAATATATGTGTCTTATTATACACTCCCTAAATTCATTCATGTTCATGTATTTGGATTTACAATCAACTTTTACATGATTATTATCAGAAATATGCATCCACCTGAAATACATATTTTTTTCCTAGTACTGAAAACTAACTTCGGTGAATGGTGCATACAAATCCTAATATTTCTACAGTAACTTACCCAGTTTAACATCAATGTAAGTAGATTCCTATGATACAAAATGTTTATTTTGACGTTCATTTTTATTCAACACTGGTACATTACTATTTCTTCAGTTTATGCACATAATAGGATATATATTTATCCACAAGTTCACAAATTTATAGGCATTTGTCTCTCTATCAATCACTTCCTGCTTCAGAACACATGTATTCCTCCAGGTTTCCTGGCTGGACTTTTCATGAGACTTCTTTCCAAAGACATTATTTTCGATTTCTCTAATCATTTTGAAGCAAAACTCACACACTCTTCATGATAAACCATTACCCTAATATTACCATTAGATGTATAACGGGTTGGAATGAATGATTGTATATCAATATAAGATTTCCTGTATATTTTCAGATATCAATTCAATCCTTTATTTAAAGTTGGAAGTACTTATATTATTTATTCACAGTATGGTCTATTCATGCATTATCTCTATATTGATAGACAAACGTACACCTCTTTGTATCCCCAATACTAATTTATATGTCTTCAAAATATTGCACCCAGAAATGGTGGAAGAAATACTCATGTCACCTGATCTACATATACATTTTATCACAGTAATATTCTGGACAAAACTACAAAGATCAAACTTATGTTTTTACCAAAGCCTAAATGGAAAGTGAGCATGGATTATGAAAAACATCTATTGCTCTCAAATGTCAATCCTATTGGTGACTACATATTTCTTTCTTCCTAAGATTATATATTCAACATCAAGGCTGTTGAAAATGTCTAATCCTATCACTCACTTTATAATTGGCCTGATATCCTAAAATCTCTATTGATATCTGCTTTCCTACATATTTTCCCCAGTTCAACATTGTGACAGATTCTTCACATGTGCTAACATTTACATTCACTCTCTAACTGAAACCCTATTGCTAAAGAACTTTTGGTACAAATCCTATCCTCATTCTTCTTTCTAAACCTATTGAGTATCTTCCTAATCATATTGACTATCTCTTTTTTACTGGATGTTCTCTTCTACATTCAATCATCCAAGGTACAAGGACCTATGCCATTGTATATCGATTTATTGGAGACATTTTTGCAGAACATAATTCAAAGCTAAGTATCCCAATCAAGGGCCCCATTCCCTTCTGGTCTCCAAAGCTTACATAGATTTCTGTTTACCTACTTATATTTCACCTATTTATTCTAATAAATATCACAGGTCAGAATAACATTATTCATCCCGAAGAATGATTCCTAACCCAAATTGTACATGTTATTAACCCTAACCATACACTCTTTCCTCAATCTAACTTTACAGAAGAGGAGGTACAGAGTTGGTCTTATAATACAGGAATGGAGGGCATATTCCATCTACTGAGAACCTCAAAGTTCCATGCAGAATTTATCCCTGTAGAAGATGTAGGCTGCTGGGAAGGACCCGAGAGAGAAAAAGTCATCTTTCAAGGCAAACAACCTGGTCATGATGAAGGGATATGTCTGAATCAACATCTATCTTTTTATTGTAGAGAAGATGGACTAAACCAGGTCTGTGTAGAGAGCTGTTCCTAGGGGACAATGGTTGATATACCATTCTAACTTGTGAAAGTGTCACAGGAAGTAGGGGCAGCCTCCATTTCATGCGAACCTTGGAAGCAACTGTTAGGGCAAAGTGGTTGCCAAGGCAGTGACCTAATACAGTTCCTGATGGAAGTAACCTACCTAACTTCCTTGGTGATGGAACTCTCTGAACATGGGATCCTGGAAGCCAAGCAAACAGAGCAAGTCCCAGTCCCAATCCACGTGGGCTCACTTATTTGGATTTACCAACGACAGAGTCAGTCTTTCTTGGTACCTACTGATGTGAGGATGGCTAAAAGCCAGGAGAGCTCTGAAAAGGGACCTTTCCTGAGAAAGCAGGATGTGGCTCACTGCTGGATCCTGACAGAGTTGGCCAACGAGATCAGATCTGAGACAGGACAGGCCATTTTGGGGTAACATTGTATGGCTCACCAGTCAGAGGACATTCCGGACAGTCACAGACCTACTTTGGGGAAGGAGATGCCTTTGTGGGTGTGGGTGTGAGTTTGTAGTTTTTTCTCATGTTCTGAGAATAATTAGAAAAGGAGGTTTGTTTGTTTTGGAGTGGGCTGATCTAGTAAGTCATTTGAAAAGGTGAGTTTTTCCATGTCTGTGTATCCCATTGTGTCCATTGATGTAGACAGTAGAAAAGAGAATGCATCAATGGATGTGCCCTGTTTAGTAGAATGCTTCCCAGCATTCATCCTGCCCAATTTATGAATGGACTGTGTCTTGCCTTAGGGGTGAGCAACACCTAATATGTTCCTAAGTTCCTGTTTTCTTCCTGAATTCTGGCCAATCTCCAGAATAGGCTCATGGTTTTGTACCACCTCCAAGCTCAGTGACATGGCCATATTCTGGATAGCTGAAGGGAATGGCCAGCTTGTCAGAAAACTCAGATATCAGTGTGACCAGAAATGACTCAGTTGAGAAACCCTGCTTTGGGCCTTTTGCTTACATATAGTTCCGTTTCCCTGAATGTCAGGAAGGTCTTTTCTTCAGGCCAAACTTTTTTGAAGCCTAAAGAAAACAGTTTTCAAATGGAAATAAATGGGCATCACCTGTGGCTCTTTGCTTAATTGCTTTAAAAAGGGATGTGTCTGAATCAGCCTCTTGGTCCTGTGTGAGGCAGTGGGTTAGATTCTCAGCACCTGATGGATCTAAAGAAAGATCCCATGTGTGCATCCAAAACCAAATTGGCCAAAATTGCTGTCATTGTGGATGAAGTCTCTAGCCTTCTTCAGTAAGGTTCCTGACCTCCATCAAGAGAGAATAGGGATACATTGGGTCAAATGAGTTTTCCAAAGCTCTGCAGAGGCTAGCCCATAGGTGCTTGGCTTTTATCATCACTCCAATTCACATAAAGAATCTAAACACCACAATCCGAAAGCCTCAAATTGAAGAAGCAGAGTATTATTAACGGTAGGACTATTTGATCACTCCTGGTTCACAGGAAGGGTGCCCATTCCACCCTGACATCAGGCAAATGAGGGGCAAGGTAGCTCATTTTGTACACTGTCTAGGGCTGCGCCCCTCATCGAAAACTCCAGCCAGAGTTTATGATGTGTGTATATATGGACCTATTTGTATATAGGACTATGGTACATGGTCCTATGCCATTGTATATGGATTTATCTGAGACATCTGTGCAGAACATAATTCAAAGCTAAGTATCCCAATCAAGGGCCCAATGCCCTCTGGGCATCAAATAATACTTGGATTTATGTTTTCATACATATATTTCACCTCTATAGTCTTATACATATCGCAGTTCCCAATACCATTTTTCATCCAGTAGAATGATTCCTAACCCAAATTGAAAATGTTATTAATCCAAACCATACACTGTTCCCTCAACCTAACTTTACAGAAGAGCATGAACAGGGTTGGTCTTACAATACAGGAATGTATGGGATCTTTGACTTGCTGAAACCTCAAAAGTCCATGCAGAAATGATCTCTGCACAAGATATAGTCAGCGATGAAGGACCTGAGTGAGCAAAAGTCTTCTTCCATGGCAAACAACTTGGTCAGGATGAAGAGTTGTGTCTGAATCTGCCTCTCTCTTCTTAATGTAAAGAAGATGGGCCAAATCAGGCCTGTGTGGAGAGCTCTATTTGGGTGCCTATGGTTAATATATCATTCTAACTTGTGAAAGTGTCACAGGAAATATGGGCAGCCTCCATGGGACTCTGGAAGCAACTGTTAGGACAAATTGGTTGCCAAGGCAGTGTGTCCTCATTCAGTTTCTGAAGGAAGTGACTTCACCTCACTCCCTTGGTGATAGAAATCTCTGAACGTGGAATCCAGGAAGCCAGGAACACAGAGACAGTCCCAGTCCCAGTACCAGTGTTCTCACTTGTTTGGATTTACCAAGAACAGAGTCAGTCTTTCTTGGCACCTACCGATGTGAGAATGGCCAAATGCCAGGATAGCTCAGAAGAGGGGATTTCCTGAGAAAGCAGTTAGTGGCTCAATACTGGCTCCTGACAACTTCACACAGTTGGCCAAGGAGACCAGAACTGAGACAGGACAGTCCATTTCAGGGGAACATAGTATGGCCCACCAGTCTGAGGACACTGCGCCTAGTCACAGACCTACTTGGGGAAAGGAGGTGCCTTTGTGGGTGTGGATGTGGTTTTGTGGTTTTGTCTCATGTTCTGAGGATAGGAAAGGCGGTTTGTTTGGTTTAGAGTCAACTGTTTCTAGTAAGTCCTTTGGCAAGGCGAGTCTTTCTATGTCTGAATATCCCACTGTGTCTGTGGTTGTAGATATTAGAAAAGGAAATGCTTCAATGAATGTGTCCTGTCTTGTAGAACACTTCCCAGCATTCATCCTGCGTAATTTATCAATGGACTGCAGCTTGCCTTATCTTTGGGCAACACCTGCTATCTTTCTATGTTCTGGTTTTCTTCATAAATTCTAGCCACTCTCCAAAATAGGCTCATGGTATTGTGTCCAAGATGTGTACCACCTCCAAGCTCTGTGACATGGCCATGTACTGGATAGCTGAAGGGAATGGCCAGCATGTCAGAAAACTCAGATATCAGTGTGACCACACAAGTCTCAGGGAGAAACCCTGCTTTGGGCCTTTTGCTTACCTACTGATATGTTGACCTGAATGTCAGGAAAGTCTCTTGCCTCAGGCACACCCTTTGTGAACCATGAAGAAACACTTTTCAAATGGAAATGAGTGGGCATCACCTTTGTCTCTATGCTTAATTGCTTTGGAAAGGGATGTGTCTGAATCAGCCTCTTGGCCCTGTGTGAGGCTGTGGCTTAGATTCTCAGCACTTGATGGATCTTAAGAAAGATCCAAAGTGTGCATCCAAAACCAAAATGGCCAAAATTGCTGTCATTGTGGATGAAGTCTTAGCCTTCTTCAGAAAGGTTCCTGACCTCCATCAAGTGAGAATAGGGACCCTTTGGGTTAAATGGGTTCTTCAAATCCCGGAAGAGGCTAGCCCATTTATGCTTGGGTATTCTCATGACTCCAATTCACATAAAGAATCTCCACCTCACAGTCTGACCTTCTCCAGAAGTCTTCACCATGGCTGCCTATGGGACTTTCAGGAAAAGAGTCGCTATAAAAGACTTCAGTGTACATAAACTTTCTCTTTTTGTGTTGACCTGGTCTACTTGGCAACTGGCTAAAAAATCAGCACTCCTGAGCTAGACACACCCTCACTAGTTTTTCACAAAATATGTGAACAAGGCTCCTGGCCTTGATCTGGGGCTTCACAGACATTGCTACATTTCTAAGATAAAGAAGTTACAAACTGGGCTCCATGGAAAAAGCTGGCAGGGGGAAAAAAGAAAGGGAAGAAAAAGGTCTCCCCCTCCCAGGTGTTCTTGAAAATTTAACTTGCCCAGACCTAAGGAAAAAACAGAAACAAAAACTGCCTTTTGTGAACTTCTGAAGACTATGAACTTCTGAGTCCCTTCCCTTTCATGTTGGGTACAAAATTCTGAAACTACATAAACTTAGGTTTCATGGGATTAATTGATTACAACAGAAGCAATGCCCTCTGAATCTGGTTGCAACCAAATAAGACTGTTTCCCTGTCTTTGGTGCTATCTTTGGTGCCTTGCCTTGTCCGTCCCTACAACAGTTTAATTCTATATACTTAAACATTGTTTGTGTTTTAATGAAATTGTCAACAGATGTGATTAAATGTGTAATGGTGCGGATGTTTCCCAGAGTGCTCTATCATGACACAGATTCATTTGAAGTTCAAATAGGGGGGCATACAATCCGGTTCCTCTGAAAACATATATCCCTCACCTTAGCCATTCCATTGCAAATAGGAGTTGCTTCAGGGTTGGGCAGAGGAACCACTGCCGTGGTCCATGGGACACAACAAATGACCCAATTAGGAGCAGGAATATATAAAAACTTAAAGATATTAGTAACCTCCATCACAGCTTTGCAGGAATCTTTAACCTTTCTCTCTGAAGTTGTTTTACAGAACAGTAGAGGGTTGGATCTCTTTTTCACTAGAGAAGGGGGCCTTTGTGCTGCATTGAGGGAAGAATGTTTTTTTAATGTCCACCATAATGGAGTTGTAAAATAATCTATGAGTAAATTAAAAAGATGCCTTGAAGAGAGTCAAGGAGAGAGAGAGGCCCAAAAATGGTGGTTTGAGTCTTGGTTTACACAGTCCCCCTGGTTAACTACGTTTTTATCAACTCTGGCCCGTCCAATAATAATCCTCATATTATTGCTAACTATAAAACCCTGTTTCCTCAACCATGTAATTTATTTTCTCCAAGCTCAAATTGGACAAGTTAAACTTATGGTAATACCCCACTAGCAAACATAGAATGTGACATCCCCCAATGATCATTTTTATGATTAAAAGTTGCCAGAAGAAGTGGGGAATGA
This sequence comes from Callospermophilus lateralis, assembly GCF_048772815.1. Classification (NCBI taxonomy): domain Eukaryota; kingdom Metazoa; phylum Chordata; class Mammalia; order Rodentia; family Sciuridae; genus Callospermophilus; species Callospermophilus lateralis. The sequence goes on from NW_027518101.1 coordinate 3,966,164, forward strand.
AAGGTCAATAAAATATATACTTGTCACTTCCTGTTTTTCTGTACACTTAACAAAACACTGTTGAAATGTTGAGAAATGTTTCCTAATCTTGTCCCAGAATGTGCTGTCCCCAACGGCCAAACTGCAGAATGTACCCCCTCACCCGGTTGAATGCAAACCACCCACTCACCCTGAACCATCAATAAACTTCCCTTTCTGCCCTCTCCAAGAAAAGTATATAAACTCTGCATAAGCTCTTCTCAGGGCTCTCTGCTCTAATTAAGTGAGCTCTGAGCCCCAGCATGTTGGACCCCAAATAAACCCTTTGCTGTTGCATGATGTATTCTCTTGGTAGTCTCTTCCTCCGATGCTCGCACGACCTTTACTTGGATGATTGAATATAGAAGAGAACATCCATTCAAAAACTGATAGTCGGAAGGATTAGGAAGAAGAGTGAATATAGAATTTGGAAAAGAAGTTCTTTAGCAATACGGTTTTGGTTAGACAGTGAATGTAAATGTCAACACAAGTTAAGAGTCAGTCACAATGATGAACAGGGGAAAATATGTAGGAAAGCAGATATCAATAGAGACATTATGAAATCAGGCTAAGTATAAAGTCAGTGAGAGGATTAGACATTTTAAACAGGGTTGAGTTTGAATACACAATCTTAGGAAGAAACAAATATGTACTCACCAATAGGACTGACATTTGAGAGCATTAGGCAACATCACATGGATGATTGTAGTAATCCTTTCTCACTTTCCATTTAGGCTTTGGTACAATCATAAGTGTGACCTTTGTATTTTGTGTCCAGAATATTACTCTGATAAAATGTATATGTAGATCAGGAGACATGAGTATTTCTTCCACCTTTTCTGAGGGCCATATTTTGAAGATGAATAAATTAGTATTGGGGGTACAGAGAGGTGTACACATTGTCTATGAATATAGAGATAATGTATGAATACACCATACAGTGAATAAATAATATAACTAGTTCCACTTTAAATAATGGATTGAATTGATATCTTAAAATATATAAGAAATCTTATATTGATATACAATCTTTCATTCCAACGAGTTATACATCTAATGGTAATATTAGAGTTATGTTTTCTCATGAAGGGTGTGTGAGTTTTGCTTCAAAACTGATTATGGATTTGGAAAATATTGTGTTTAGAAAGAAGTCTCATAAAAATACCAGTCAACAAACATAGAGGAATTCATGTGTTCTGAATAGGAAGTGATTGAAAGTGAAACAAATGCAAATAATTTTGCTAACTTGTGAATGAAATACATATCCGATGATATGCATAACCTGAAGAAATAGTAATGTACCAGGTTTGAATGAAAATGAACGTCAGAACATACATCATGTCCCATAGTAATCTAATTGGATTGATGTTAAACAGGGTCAGTTACTGTAGAATAATTAGGATTTGTATGCACCATTCACTGAAGTTAGTTTTCAGTACTAGAAAATAAATATGTATTTCAGGTGGATGAATAATTCTGAGAATAATCTTGTGAAAAGTTGATTATAAATCCACATACATGAATATGAGTGAATTTAGGGAGTGTAAAATAAGACATATATATTTCATATTTTGAAAAATCTGGAAAAAAAATATATATATACACACACACACACACATATATACAAAAGAACCCCACAGATATTAAAAGGTGGAAATATATGCAAATCGAAATTCATTATGAAATATATATCATCCACAGATGCAAAAATATTCATTTTACTGAACATGGATTTATGTATAATATTGTAATACTAGGAAGCTCACCCATAGGTTGTATTTTCAGTTCCAACTGCGTTTAGGAGGAGTGATCTCTTCTCATAAGTTGTATCTTCCATTAGCCACCTCACAAATTGTGCATGTGATACCATGTAGGAATCTAAATGTGCATATAAAAATACATGTGTTGAATTGGCTACAAAGCAAGGGAGACAGGAATTCACATATTTGTTGACTTTAAAAACACATGGAGAACTATTTCAATTAAAAATTGTCTACATATTTAACACCTACCGTTTATCATGCAAAAGGCAAGTCCAACTATACAGCATGCATCCTCTGAACTGCTTGTATTTCTATTCTGCTTGGGTTATTTTTCTACATCATTTTAGGATTATTAGTCAGAGTCTAGTAGGGTATATGTTCATGTCAGGGATTCTGTATTTCAATGGAAAATAGGAAAATGAATCTATGAGTATGTAAATATGTGCTACACAAACATCTTCTCACTTTCATCCAGAACAAAGCCTTAACATTACCTTGGGCCCAAGTAAGACACAATGAGAGGGGAAGTGTTAGAAAATCTGTGAATACATATCTGGAATGGAAAATGCTCAGGAATTCACAAACTTGGAGGTGGTAGATGAGTTTCAAAAAGTAAGGGACAGGGTAAACTCTCCACAAACATGGAGCTCTGCTGGCCTAAAGACTTCTTGAGTAACTGCCTCTGAGGATGGGTCCTTGAAATATATGTTGTTGTCAGGAGCTTTAGCTTCCTTTGTAGTGAGACCATCAGAGCTGGATCTGCATCTATGTGACCTGGAGGACATGTTTTCTTATTTTCCAATAAACATGGTGCATCAGTGATGAGTTCTATTTTTGTAGTTAAACTATGGCCATTGGGGAAAAGTGTCTCCCCGTGTGGACTGTGAAGCCCTTTGGTCATCCTCCAATTTTCATTGTCTTTCTTGCTGCTGCATAGGGAGTTTGTTATTTGTTTAACAAAATACAAGGAGTTCAACTGGGACACGGTGCTGGAGGGAGTTCTGTCACGTGTGGTGGGTCAGGGTCTGCAGGAGAATGCACCAACAGGCTTCTATCCCACAGACATTGCCCCCTTGACCATAGCCACCTGATTCTGGACATTGCCCTGAAACTTCTCCATATAACAAGATGTCTTTACATATAAGGGACTCCTGGCTGCACCATGTCAGTCACAAGCCA